>NW_017805930.1:228044-342118 GCF_001891065.2 Hippocampus comes | reverse complement strand
CTTTGGAAAGGGGATACCTGTGAAAAAAAAAAAAAAAAAAAAAAAAGGAACTGACTGGGTGGGTTGTTCCTCCGATGAGCATGGGGGTCCTCGGGTTCTGCGAAGATGCTGGAAGCCATCTTGTTCTTGCGCTGCGGTGTGGTGTTTTCGTCGGTGCCGAAGGAGAAGCTGGAGGCACCGCCTGGCGGTCGTAGTACCCTGGGGAAGTGCAAGTTTTCCACATTTTAATGTTTCACAGGTGGGAGTATTTTGTCCTTCATCGTATGAATTCAATTCCCAACGGTCAATTCTCTTCCTTTTGGAACATATGCTTCCAGTACTTTATGAACGTAAGATTTTTTTTTTTTTTTTTTTGGTCCAATCAGATTTCATCCTCTACATGTTGCCACGTCAGTCTAATCTGCACAGGGACTTCCTCATCTGTAGGGCTGACCTGGAACACTTGCCTTCAAACTATATTAGCAATGGGACTGTTAACCGATCGGATTTCAGCAAGCCGGTCCTTGATTTATTTCGTCCTCAGATTGGCTGGTCAGAGCAACACGTACAGCCAACTTTGACTAACAAAACTAACCTACAGCGATATGCACACAATACATTTAATAATCAGCATCTCTTGGGAGCATGAGACTAATAAAGGTTTTCTTATCTTATCTTAAAACAAGTCTACAGTACAGTGATATGCACACAATACATGTAATAATCGGCATCTCTTGGGAGCATGATGTCTGATGTATTTTATTTTAATTTATGTTTTTTTTTTTTTTTTAATGTTGATAGAAAAATTCTTATCTGCTCCGGATGAGGCACGTGGCACAGTTGCACACTGTTGTACTGTACTGTGGTCTTTTTTTTTTTTTTTTTAATGTTGATAGAAAATTCTTATGTGCTCCGGATGAGGCACGTGGCACAGTTGCACTGCACTGTGGTATAGTGTTGATGCAGACTGGCATGCGTGCCTTACTTCCTCATGTAGCGGACTGTAGAAAACACTGAGGCATCTATTAGAGGTGCTGCTATTATTTAGGAGTAGGACTTGTTTTTATAAAAAAACAGTTCTTTAAGATTCGATTCATTTCCATAAATTGTACTTTTCTGTCACCTTGATGCAGACTGGCATGCGTGCCTTACTTCCTCATATAGCGGACTGTATAAAACACTTAGGCATCTATGAGAGGTGTTGCTATTATTTAGGAGTAGCACTTGTTTTTATAAAAACAGTTCTTTAATATTCGATTCATTTCCACAAATTGTACCTATCCATCACTTTGCTTATTTTCCGGTCACAAGTCGAGCACATAAGAATAATTCATCTCTTAAAGCTTTCTATCCAACTTCACACAAACTTTCTTTTTCCTGAAAAGTAGTCAGTGGCGATTTGGTTTCTTAATATCGCAGATTTTCACGTACGCCGTGTGGGACTGTAACATACCCCCGCCCCCGCGATAAACATGGTTTCACTGCACATTATGACGATTTGATTCTCTAAGCTGGCAGGCATTCTGTCACAGAATGTCTGCCCTGACTCCGGCGAGCTGCAACCGTTGGATTCTTTTGCAATGACAGACACACGAGGGTGGTTATCTCCATTATTGAATGGCTCCATTGAATCCAATGTTCTCTTCTGGGTTAATATTAGTCAACGCATGTCAAAAGTTAACGTTATATATGTCACTGGATGAATAGAATTGGTAAGTGAAGTATCTTCACACCACAAGTTGAACAAAAGGAAGACGGCTTTTTTCTTGTTGACCCAAAAGACAAAAAGGGCGACCGGACCCCTCCCTCTTTTTTTTTCTTGGTCTCTCCTCGGGAGTCAATGAAGCCACCAGCTGACACACTGAGCAGCTGCCCAAGGCTCTGCTGGCCAATATGGAAAGACAGCAAATGCGCGTTGTCTATCAAGCAGTTCTTACGCATCCGTGACTGTCCTGCTTGGCTCGCGTGGGAAAAGCTAAAGCAGAGCTCACCTACCGGGCCATGGGATGAGCTCATGCTTTCCACACAGACACAGAGAAAGCGAGAGAGGGAGGCTTTAAGCGGCCTGGCAGCAGACCCCACCCTAGAATCACACTGCAAATGACATCAATGTGAAATGGCTTTAGCAGACAGAGGCTGCCTAGGGTGGAGGGGCAGCCAGTGGAAGCATGGAGTGTTTGTGGGGCCAAAAACGCCAAGTCTGATAAGGCAGCCGCTTGATTTTGGTGGCCTGGTGAGCGCTGAGCCTCATTCAGGGTCGCCTGATTGCGTCTGGAAGGAGCCCGTCAGACCAACCGGCTACACAGATGAGCAGTAAATTCGACTTGAAAGGAGCGAGAGCAAGAGATTTGGGAGGCTTAGCTAAACCAAAAGTCCCCACCCGAGCACCCCCCACCTCTTTTACACATGCCAGATCAAAACGCTTGATGACGGACACAGATTTGTTCAGTTAAAAAAAAAAAAAAGATCAGGTCACCTTTCTCAAAATCTGATTTCTGCTATTCCCTGAGTCATACCCTCCTTCCTCATCCATGCACTGCAACAGCACATTTTCTTTGCATTGTTTTGTGGGCCAAGTGGGAGGTGAGAAGGCGAGCTTCATGACTTCCAGCTATGATATGACTGCATACCTTTTGGATGAGTAGCCCTGCAGTGGGGCTTACTCACAAAATGAAGTTTTAAACACATTGAATAGTCTTTCGTTGAAACTGGACCTACAA
Organism: Hippocampus comes; assembly: GCF_001891065.2. Lineage (NCBI taxonomy): Eukaryota > Metazoa > Chordata > Actinopteri > Syngnathiformes > Syngnathidae > Hippocampus > Hippocampus comes. The sequence goes on along the minus strand of NW_017805930.1, from coordinate 339,419 downwards.
TGGACTGTTCCTGCGTTAAAGGACATTTACAGATCCAAAAGATTCTTCCTGTTTGCAGAGCACTGTCAAACTCTTATAAGGTATTGAAACCACAATTACAGACGAAAGATAAGAGTAACGATACTGTAGCAGTTTGACTAGAGATGAGCTACAAAGTTATTCGGCCTACTTACTTAAACGCCCCCACCCCCCAAAAATCATGAATATGATTAGCATTTTTTCTCAAGTTATTGCCACTCTTAAACTCATCCACCTAATTACTGAACAAAGCCCAGACAGAATGACCCCATGCAGAGCAGCTAAAGTCTAAACGGCGCATCGGATTAACTTAATTAGCAAGATTGGGCGACAGTTGAGCTCAAACCACGAGAATCCCCCACCAGCAGAACCAGCAGCACCAAGAGCAGGCTAACGGCGGCTAGCGGGTTAGCTTCTCGGGAAGAAAAAGAGGCGTTTTTGTTCGCCGCATCCCCTCCTTTTGTTAACCGCCGCCGAATAGACTCAAAGCCGCCGTTTACCTGGAACTGCTTTTGGCACCAGGATCCACTCCTTGGAAGGTGGTGGTGGTCGTCATCTTCGAGGGCTACTTCGGTGAATTCGAAGCGACGAATAGGGGAAGGAAAAAAAACTCAACGGCCAAGGGGGATCTACAGCGGTGGTCTCCACCCGACAATGTGGAAAGCCTGAAGCCGTCCGTACAGTGAGAAGACCAGCTTCGGTAACTGCAAACCTTGACCCCGCCCACTATTATTCGTCTGGCTCTGATTGGACGGAACCTGGTATAACTCATCTGTCATTGGATGAAAAACACGGAACTCACCTCTGTTGTTGGTGGCAGCTTCCAAAGCAAAAAAAAAAAAAAAAAAAAAAGAAAGACACGAGTATCTAATTTATAGAATTTATCATACAGGATATCCATACAGCTTCCTGAGATCGGTACAATTTTGTTTTGTGTGGTTAAAGGAGTAGATTGAATACTCAAGATGTCTGCTTCACAGTTTTGAGGTTGTGGGTTCGAATCTCAGTTGTAGCCTTCCTCCCACATTGCCAAAACACACGTTTGGTTAATTTAAGACTTCCCGAGACGCTAATAAGAAATCCTCCTCAAATTGTGTTGGTTCCTCCCCGCACTCCCAGGGGTCAAATTTACCCTGAACAGAATACTTCTTTAAACAGTTTTTCCTTCGAAATTTTGTATGTAGCACACATTGTATACTTTGAAATTACATGAACTAAAAGACAAAAAATAATTACAGTACTCCCAATTTTAGTGTCAATATTTTGATAGTCGTGTAAAACAGGTATTCTGAATACACAGTGGATGGGTGATTGTATTACTCAATATGTTAACAAACATTAAGTAAATAAACTAAGTTAAAAATATATGCCTTCCTGAAAGTTTACATTTAATCAAGTATAAAACATATTAGATTTATAAAGTACACCTCCATACGGTCAGCCTTCACCCAGCAGTGTTTTGTGTCCACAATTATAAATTGACACGTTACAGTAGATGTCTCTCATGATTTAATCCTGTACAGTAGTTTTGCAGAGTCTGCATATCTTTCTCATTTTAATAATCCCCAATAGACTTTGTGCCTTTTCTTGACAAGTACCCACATTATAAGGGTTAATTTAACCTAACATATTTCATCAACAGGACACATGAAACACACAAATCCTAAGCACTTAGTTATAGTTTCATAAGCAATCACGCTGGAGAGCATCACAAAATAAGAGTAATGGAAAAACAACAATAGCTTTATTTCAACAGGTATCTTAACAGACAATACAGATTGTTTGCATGAGGGCAAAATATCCCCCACCCCTTTCCCCCCCACCCCAAATGACGTTTGGTCTAGTTAACGGATTTTTCAAAGCAATTGTCCACAGATTCACCACCATATAGGGATAACAATCAAATTCATTTTCATATGATCAACAAATGAGAGTTTAGGCCCATTTCAACAGTTTGTTAAAGCCCAGACATTTATTGACGTGCTCCGAGTGGCCAGCACGCACAGTGACCTGATCATGCAAATCAATTTTGCAGGTGGTTAGTTTGGCCCCTTGTGACCACATTCTATAAGTAGTGTGAACATCACAGACAGTTTGAAAATAGCTCACATTGAGAACCAATTTACTAGCAAAACTCTGGACCTAGCCTGGTGATTGGCAAAGTTCTTATAGTTCTCATTCGAGAACCAGTCCAATTTGACGACCTAAATCCGAAACATCGATCTGGATTGGTTTATGTACAAATAGTACAGAGGTAACAGGGCCAAGACTGAAAATACTGTACAGCAGAGTCATTTAAACCTCAATAGGACAAGATGAGAATGATGTATATACCAGGCTGCGGTTCGGTTAAATGAGGAAAGATGACACCAAGGGTCGGTTGATTAAATCACGCCTCCTGTCTGTTGTTGGAACACGTCAATCGTGTCTTCGTCTTCCATTTCCAACTGTGAACAAGAACCATTCCAGAAGCAATTTTAATGTATTTTACCATGTCAGAAACATTGCACTTTTTTTTGTTACATCTGCTTTCCAGCCCTGCTGTGTTGAGGATATTCCTTGTTTTGTTCATTTAATGCACTACCATAAACCACATGGCATTTATAAAGCTTAGGTTGACCGGTTTTAAGTTTGAAATAGGTGAAAATACGCATAAAAAGAAGATTCTCGATTGCACGGTTCGTTAAGTTTGAAATAGGTGAAAATACGCATAAAAAGATTCTCGATTGCATGGTTCTCCAAATAAGAGGCAGAGTCTGTTTGCTTCATGCTGTTTGTGCGACTCCTGTTGGAGTACAAACAGGCATTATGTTACAGCATTGACAAACCTGAATCTCACAGACCCTCTTCTATGTTCACCCGATGAAAAACATTCTTGACAATTGTCAAAAATCCGTGGGAGGAAACTTTTTTTTTTTCCTCCAGCGAATCGAATCGTCGGCAGCATTGATAAGAGTTTTAAATGGTGTATTTTAACCACCGCCGGGTTCAAACGAATCATATTTTATCTCGTGAAATTCTGCTACCCCCTGCTAATTAACAATGCGAAGCACCATAAACGGCCTAGCGGGAAACACAAGTTCAGGAATAAAGGCCTCCCTCTGATAAGTGCCTTACTCTTAATCAAACCATGGTAATCGCTACAATTGAGTATCGGTAAATAGTTATCTGGGGAGATATGGTATTTTTCAATTATTTACAAAGGAGCTAAGTAAGCAAAAAAAAAACAAGTCAAACTACTGTCTTGATCTGCATTGTAATTACACGCCTTCTTCTTGTCCCTTGCCCTACTTTGCCAACACAAGCGCCTTTGTCCATTTAAGAATATCTGAGATTCTACATGTTTGCAAATCATGAGTCTTGGAGAGACGTTGGATACATGTTGTCCTCAAATCATGAATTACTCAGTTCAGTGTCCCCGTGAGGGAACATGGCAAAGAATGCGTGAAATGCTGGACAACGCGCATCCAAAACTTGACATGAAAGCTGCGAATGCATCAACACTAAGTCATGTGGAGATTCTGTGATTCCAGCAGCACAACGGTGAATTTCATCAGATCGTCTTAGAAAGACGTGTTGCTCTTTTTTTTTTTTTTTAAAAGTTCTTAAACTTACTTGTGATGGCGTGTCTGTCTCATTTATTGGCTGTCCATCAAACCTGAACCGGATTTGCCTCATGGACAGTCCCTGGAGAAACACACACACGCGCGCACACACACACACTGTCAGCATACATCTTCACTTTACATTGAGACATATTATAAGTCACTGTAGTTCACTGAAAGAGCCAATAAAAAGGTTGCCAATGATGTCACGGACTGTTGTCTTCAGATGTTTCTTCACCGCTCTCACAATGGTTCCGTGATCAACCGCTGTTGGTACCCTTGGTTGACCTGTTGGATGTCCGTTGCGCAGTAGTTTCTTTTCTTTTTCAGGACATTGCAAATTGTTGTACTGGCTATGCCCAATGTTTGCCCGATAGCTCTGATTGACCTCTTCTATCACCTTCAAAATGGGTTTGCTCTTCTACCCAAGACAGCTCTCTGGTTTTCATATTTGCTTAACAGCAAATGGAGCTTTCACAGGTCAAACCCAAAGCCAAAAAGAAGCACAATCGAATGTCTAACCTTTTCATGCACCCTGTCACCTGATAACATGATCAGCTGTCCACTGAACTAACCGCTGTCCCTGAAAGGGTTAAGCAATATCTAAAAGGCAACACTCAGCAACTGGACACACCCATCAGTCACATGTTCTTTGCTTTTGCCCCTTTGAAAAGTGGGTGAGTTCAAATAAAAGGTGCAGTGTTTGGAGTTGTTGAACAAACCGAGATGTAAATGCCATCAAATAAAAGCTGGAATTCTGAACTTTTGTCTCATATTCACATTTGGATCTGAAACCCAAATGTCTTCAGTACACATAACTTAGTACTGCAATATTTTTTTTCCGAGGGGTTTGTGCTTAAATGAATGGTGTAAAAAGATTCCTTACTGGATCTGAAACCCAAATGTCTTCAGTACACATAACGAAGTACTGCAATATTTTTTTTTCCGAGGGGTTTGTGTTTAAATGAATGGTGAATGGTATAAAAAGATTCCTTAGAATATAAAAGACGAAGACGCCCAATTGTCCTCTTACCATAACTGTTAAACAGATAAATTACCAAGAAAGAGAGTGCAGTAAGTACAACTTTGTTTGTCTTTACGAATGAGGCAAGTTGCATAGTGTGGAAGCGTGGCAACAATATAAGCTTAAGACAAGATTCATATTTTTTTTTACTGTCGTCATATAAAAGAAAACATACTTGTAAAGTACAAACGGTTGTTCCCCCTCTGAACCATCAAGCCATTTATTTGATTATTTCCATATGATGCGTCACACCGCAAGTACTGCATTTGGGCCACTTCAGTCGGGGGAAAATACCCCCCCCATAATCTGAAGAAGGACCAAACTGTCAAAAACGCCACATTAAAAGTGAAAACATGCCCACAATTTTGTTCCCCACTTAACTCGATACGATCGAGTGTAAGTGGAAAAATGTTTAAATTGGGGCCCTCGTAATTCAAGGCCCGCCTGTCTTATGTCAAGCGCTCACCTGTCTGTCGCAGTAGGCCTTCATGAGTTTGCTGAGCGCAGTGTGTCTTTTGATCTTGAACTGCACGACGGAGCCATCCTGGCCTGCCACCTTCAGGTTGATGTGTTCACTACCTTCAGTCTTCACGCCTTCCTAATGAGAGACAAGCAGGAAAAAACAAACAAACAAATAAACACAAAACCAGACATTGTTATGTTTCAGTGATGGGATGTCACAGCCAGCAAGGCTTTCTCAGTTGACCTAAATATTGAAGCTCCTATGTCACAGTTTGGTAAAGCGGCCATTTTGTCAGTTGCTGTCGACTGAAAATGACATCACAATTACTCAGGGCTCAGGTAACAATAAATCATAGCTCATCATCAGAAAACAGGTGAGCTGTGATTGATCATTGAAAGTGCCCCTCATGTGCCAAATTATCATCTTTCCTATGTGTGTGTGTGTGTGTGTGTGTGTGTGTTGTTTTTAAAAAATTTTGAAGACCAGGCATTTGCCACAAATCATTCTTAGAGCGCAACAATTATCTTAAATAAGGGCAGAGATGAGAATATCTTGCTTCTCTCAAATCTGTAGCCTAGTATGGTCTGTGGTTCATGTAACTCTGTCGCTGCTGTCCCTGCTGTTTCTGCCTTTTTAGATCTCATTCATGGAGGACAAACTTTACATCACTCTGTTTACAATTAAGCTTACGTATGTATATACTTATTTTTTGAAATAACAGAAATATTTTGGAAAACATGACTAATAACTGAACATTTTCAGAATATGCTATTCTGAAATGCCTCCTGGTTTATGTCAAAGGCTATTAAAAATGGGCTTGTCATGTTTTTTTTTTTTTTTTTTTTAAGAATGGCACATATTTAAAAATTCTGCAATGGTATGTACATTTGTCTTTACACTGTTTCATCATTGCTGTTGAAAAAAGGTAACAATAGCATTTTGATAAAGTAAGGAGTAAACACGCCTTATTGCATGAACTGATGAAGCCCTCTCAGATGAGAGGCGAAACATCATCTCAGACAACCGGAGCAGTCCAGTTGCTGTCAATTCAATGTCCTGAGAAAGAAATGACCTGGATGAATGAGAATATCCACAACCTTAAGGAGTAAGAAGTGCATACTGTATCTCCATTTTCAAATGGAATAAGTAAAAATAAAAGTCAATCTAAAAAGACTTAGGTACAGCATGCAAAACCTGCTCAAGTACAGCAATTAAGTGTTTGTACATCAGTACTCAGAGTAGATACCTGGAAAATGAAGCTCAGGAAAAAAGTATTCATTCCTAGTTACTGAAGTAGATAGCTGAACGATATACTTACCCACAGTATCGTAGCATTCGTACGAATTACGAATAGTGCAAAAGCTAAATACAGTAACGAAGTATTTGTACCGCGTTACTTCCCACCACGCGAGTATTTCTCTCCATTCAAAGTGATCCGACATTTGGAAGGATGTAAAGGTTCATCGGAGGAAAGAAGTGAGGGTGACACCAGCCGGTTGGCTGCGCTGTGCGCTCACGCACAAAATGCCGGCCGCGCGCCCCACAATGCGCGTGCACAAGCCTTCCGGTCTATCCAAGTCGGTACAACGACTTGACTTGTCGCTTGCAAACTTAGAAAAAGCACGTGGAAATTCACGCTTCATAAGAGCCCCTGCGCCTCCCACGTTTTGGATTCAAATCGGCTTTGAAGGCGGCGTGATGTAGTGGTACTCACCTTCGGTTTCTCATCAGCCATGGTCACTCTTTTGGCGCTTTCTCTTTGCTGCCACACAAAGAACACGGGAACGCGCACGTGCTCGTTCCCGCTAAAAGTTTCCAAACCCTGCGTGCGCGGCCCCGAGCCGGTGCGCGCACGAGACAGTGAGCGCCAATTGGCCGCTGGAGGTCACGAGGGTGGACGCCAGACCAAGCGTGGGCGGGAGAGTAAAGATGCGCGTTACAGAGACTCTCGGCCCCGCGTGAGCGCGCATGTCGTTGTAATTCTTTTGTTGGCTTTTAGATTGCGGTAAATGCACCAAATCAAAGCGCAAATAAACACAAGACCCACTCTGTTCGAACGAATGTCGCATGTAACACCCTCTTTGTTAGCCGCCTACGTACAAACGGCCATCGTATGTTCGTCATTTTTGTGTTCAAAATCCTTTACTTCTGTACAAAATGGAATGCCCTACAATTTCCGGTGCGGTAACTGTAATCCCCTAACGTAGTTTTGACCATTTATCAGTAAAAACAGGGCAGATTACCTACGAAGCGAAGGCAGATGGAAAATCAGGCACGAGAACGGGCAGCTCTGCGATGACGTCATCAGGCGGCAATACGGGGACCTTTCACTGGATGGCTGGCGCGCGCTAAACCATCACATTTGTAGTTCATTTATACGTATTTATCACAATATATTCGCTATTTCACATTTTATTGTATTGGCGATATTATTCCGCGATGGAGGAGGTCGACGTTGACCCGACAATTACAGTAAGATACTTAACTCTCAGTTTCTCTCGCAATTTTCTCGCTAAAAACGCCAGACGTAAACCTCCAGCCAAACCTTTCCAACTATGCACCGCACAAAATATGTTTTATTGAGTGCTGGTTCATGTTAAGAGATGGCAAGTGCCTGTTGCCCTTGTGTTCATGTCATGACTTTTGTTTTCTCACAGAATATTCCAATATCCAGTCATGGGAAACATTTGGGTTTTGCCTGTGGTCCGGGAGATATCCTCGTGTATGAGACCCTTTACAAGCAATCTGGTGTGTATTCAGTAGATTTGAGAGAGTCTACTCACCTCAATCACATCCCAAGTCGTGTTAAATGGCAGTTAGTGTAAACGGATAAATTAATTCAACAAATATTCTGGGACTCTTGCGAATATAAATGCTCAGCGTTGCCAGAAATTCTGCTAGGGGTAACCTCTACCTACTTGCTTGTGCCCTCGGTTCGCAGGCGCTTCGGGGTCGTGCAGCTCCTTCATCCATGAGGTCAGGAAAGACGAGGAAATTCACTCTCCCATTCTACGCAAACTCTTCAACGAGTCACACCACATCTTTGTTGGCCTTCAGACAATCCAAGAGGAAATCCCCAGCAAGAACAAGAAGTCCCAGTAAGTTCAACTCAAGACTTAACCAGTTCACATTTAATCATTCCGTCAAACACGTTTTGTTTCTCTTTAGATTTGTCAGCATTAGTAAAAATTATAGATCTGTAATACGGGCCTGTATAGAAGAGCTTCAACAAGTTGCAGGTCTGTATTTTCTTACTACGATTATGGATTGTTACCAGCTCTTCAGTAATATCTTATGTTTTTTTATAATCTCTTTTTTTTTTTATTAGTTAATACCAAAGACTCTGCGGTGTGCACACAATATGGAAATCAGGTGTGTACTTTTTTCATTCACTATGATTCAGAACATTTGTTAAATAAACAAAATACCAGAAAAAGTGTAATTACTATTTGATCTGCATTTGCATGACAATTTACCTTTTTGTTCCGTTTAAACAGGTGTCAATCCTGTTGGCCATTGAACTGATCTGGAATCTTTGTGAAGTCCTCTTCATTGACGCTGGTCAGTGTCACTGTGCACTGATTTATTTTCTACCCTTTTCGGAGTTCACAGCCAGCCTTTCTGCCGTTTCTGCTCGTGTCCTTAGTGGGCGCCCTGTTGCTCCACCTGCTAGACTGGGTGAGATTACACAAGGGCGACGTGGACGAGAAGGCGACGCACGTGCTGCAAAGCGAGAGTCCCGCCGAACACCGCGACTACTGGGACGTGGTAGGTAATGGGCACACGCTGTTTGTGAATTCACGTCCATTCATGATGCTATTGTGTTGCACAGGTGGTGGGCTATGTGCTGCAGGGCCGCTTGGAAGAAGTCAGACAGTTGCTGGTGAAGCAGGCCACTCTCCAACCTGCTGCCAGGAATATGTTCAAGCTGATGGACAACCTGCTTAGCAAGATGCCCTTCTATAATGTAAGATCTTGTTTTGTGTCCTGTTATGACTGTGAAAAGCGCAGACAGTAAGCCTGTATTGGACTGAGCACTGCCACGAACAGTGGAAAACAGGAGTGATTGACGCCCTCTCTAAAAATGTTTATAAGCAAGTTTGGGAGTCGGGATGGGTACCAAGCCCCGCTACTAAACTGACCTCGGGGGTGAATTTTTCAAAAATGCAGGATCGATAAGCGCTACCCTTAGCAGTTCTTTTTACGGTCTTGGAGAAATTACTCATATTACTTTTTGATTTTTTTTTTTTTTTGGGGGCTATATTCTTTCATTCATTTTCCGATCCGCTTGCACTGTGAGGTTAACGCGCTAACCACTGGACCACCCGGACGCCTTTTTAGGCTATATTAATGTTATATTTGGCATCTTCTGCCTCCCTGATCTCATTTCTACCTGGCAATAAAATCAATATGTTTGTTCAAGAAGATGCATCTTCACAATTGGATGCGATTGGAGGTCCTCTTACCCACTGCAGCGCTGTGCACGAAGTGCACTTGTGACTCCTTCCTGTGCCACTGTAGTGCTGTGTAATCAGACAATGACCTTGATACATTGCATTATGTAAATATGTCCATAACCATAAATATTACAAATGACCTATTTTAGGTGGGAAAATATTTACTTACAAGGTGTGGATGGAAGGCTCGCCAGCTCACTCGCTCCCTCATAGAAGACGTCACCAGCAGTCCTCTTCGTGAATATGATCCAAACAGTCACTCTCCAGTCCCAACACAATGCCAACATATTCAGAGGCATGTCATTGGCTTAAAAGGCCAACAAAAACTTTACCCGAGGACAAGCAATGACGGTTACATTTTGTTGAAATCCTGAACTGAATACGTAACGCCGGTGCATGTGTTCTGTGCATATAGCTAACATAATAACTACATGCACACTTTTTTGCGTTACTCGGCCATTAAAAAAATGTGGTGGGGCGAATTTGGCAACCAAGCTGTAATGCGGCACAACTGCCATTGAAATAAATGCGAAAATTGTCAATCTTCAACCTTCAGCCCGGTGGTACCCAGACACCGACAGATTTTGACGTCAAGTGGAGACATTGGCACGAAGAAGTGGACCGCTGCCTCCAGGACAACTCTTTTGCCAGCAACCCACACCTAGAACTCATAGCCAAGGTAAGATTGCCCTCGGCACAGTGCATTTCATAAAGTGTAATTACTGTTTGTACATTAATATTCATGTTTTTGGCTGTATGCCTTTCAAAGTCAATTCTTTTCAGTTGAATTTCCTGTCATTTTTAGATCTTAGTGGGAGATGAAGACACTTTGCTGGAACATAAAGAACTTGTGGGCACCTGGTACCACTTCCTGGTCACAAGGCTCCTCTATTGCCACCCCACCGTCAAATCCACTGAGCTGCATTTCTACGCCCATGTACAGTCACGACAGCACCAGCGTTTTCTGCTCACGCCACTTTCGAATAATCTCTGCTGTCTAACGTGTTTGTGTGCTCTGTGCAGTCATGCATGACCATGTTTCTGGACCCCAGGAGCGTGCCAGAAGCCCTGGACAGCATCTTACTTGCCGCTTTTGAATTTGACATCCACCAGGTCATCAAGGACTGCAGGTAGTGCTGATTCATGGAACTCGCCGTGTGTTGGCAATCACTCCTAAATCACGATATACAGGAGTCATCTCATGATTTATGTAGTCAGGTGGCCATTTTGACAGGGTTCCCACGGGTCCTTAAAGTGCATAAAAATCCATAAAAAAGAAGTTATGTTCTTAATTGTCCTTAGTTTTCAGGGAAAGCTTCTAAAATCAATAAAAATCCTTTAAAAAAATATTTTTATTCGAAAATAAATTGAAGTTATACATTTTCGAAATTTAATTAAATTTTTCTTCGTGTACTTTATTTGAGAATGACGTTTTTTTTTTCATTTTCCTACCTGTAATACTGGTAGGAAGATGAAAATTTGACATACAGTATGTCAAATAAAGGGTTAGCCGATTGCCCCTAAAAATAAAGATGTGCCCTTCCTTTGGCAGCAATGATTTGAACACCAGCTCAGTGATATGTGGCTTTCTGTTCAGCCCGCAATTGCTGAGCGGGCATTAAATCCACCGGGAATCCCCTGCTAAATAGAGGAAAAGTCCTTAAAAATGGCTAAATTAGCCCTCAAAAGTCCTTAAAAGGTCCAGAAATAAAAAGCAAGTGGAAGAGTGGGAACCCTGTTTGATATGCTGTTTCAATGTGATGTGACTATAGGTTAGCCCTCTATTTAGCGCCCTCAGTGTATCCCACAACACATCTTGAGAAGTCAGAAACGGAACACAGCCACATTGTTGTTGCTCAATCCTCCCTCCTTGTGTGTCCCCCTCAGCATTGCCCTCAACAATTGGTGGTTCGTGGCCCATCTGACGGATCTACTTGATCACTGTCAGCTCCTTCAGTCTCACAATCTGCAGTAAGTACCGTAACTAGCAACGAGACGTGTCGCATCAAGTGACATTTGACGCAAAGATGCATCAGAGCTGCCTTTTTTGTCTTTTTAGCTTTGGCTCCAACTTGAGAGAGTTTCTGCTGTTGGAATATGCATCCGGTCTCTTCAGTCACCACAGGTGGAGGCTTTTTTATTCTTACCTCACGGACTGCCAGCCGCTTTCAAAGCAGAGTCCCTCATATTGTCAGCCATTTTAGAACATATTGGCGGATTTTTCAAGACACACTGAGTCTGTCGCGGTATAAGCCTCAAACCTCCCAAAAGAAACAGATTTTTCCTTCACCAGACAAAACATGCGTTGCCTTTTCTGTTCTTCAATCGGCATTAGAACTTGGGTTGGTTTAAAAAAAATGGTTTCTGACTACAAAGTGGAGACCTTTTGTGAAAGGAAATGTCAAACTGAAAAACAAAAACAAGACTGAGAAAAGGCTTTTGATGGGTTGAATGACTTTTTTTTTCCCCTCTCAACAGATACAACTAAAATACCATTATACTACCGAAGTTACTCTTATTTTTTTTTTCCCCCTTTCACTCAAGCTGCTGCACTTCTGAAGCTTGCTCGTAACTTCAATTTTGGCTAGCAGCACAAAGCAAACAATTGAAAATTCATCCATTCTATTTTCCCTTTTCAGATGGATTTTCCCCAACATGCTTTGAGTCTTACCCCAAGTGCATTCTTGTGTTCAGTCTGTGGCAGTTGGCCGTGGACTACTTTGACCACTGCCCGGAGTTTGGCCGCGTCTACTTGGAACTGCAGATGGAGCGCATCCCCTTAGACACGGAGCGCAAAGCCCTCAAGGTGCTCAGGATCTGTGAGCAAAGGCAGATGTCGGAGCAAGGTAGCACCTTTTTTTGACGTTCCTTCTCCCATTTACAAGACGCTTTTGTCGTTTGCAATGCATAAAAAGCAGCGATCCTCAGGGGTACATTAGCTACCTCTATTGGTGTGTGGAAATTTTGTTCTGTTCTTACGCAGTGCGTAGTATTTGTAAGATCATGGCCATGCGCGCTCTGAGGAACAACAGACTGGGTTCCGCCCTCTCCTGGAGCATCAGAGCCAAAGACGCTGCCTTCGCCACCTTAATTTCAGAAAGGTTTGTTTGTGCCTCAAGAGGACGCTTGGAGAAAATGTCGAGATTGCAATCAACCCATCCAATCAGCCGCTGTATATGTTTGTGTTCAGGTTTTTACAGGATTACTGTTCCAGAGGGTCCTTTTCCGATCTGGACCTCATAGACAATTTAGGTCCGGCCATGCTGCTGAGTGACAGGCTCACTTTTCTCGGTAAGCAACAAGTACACAAATAGACAGTTAGATGTGGTTTTGATTGGCATCACTATCAGTCCATGTGCATATTTGCTCTTGTCTTACTTCTTCTTACGTAGGTACTCACTTCTTTGTTTCCCTCCCTACTGACTTTCTGCTCCCGTTCGCTGGATCGCCATTCACATTTAAAAATTTTTTTTTTTTTTTTTAAGGGAAGTACCGTGAGTTCCACAAGTTGTACGGAGAGAAGCGCTTCAGGGAGGCGGCCAAGCTTCTCCTCTCCTTGATGACCGCCAAGATCGCGCCCAGGAGCTTCTGGATGACGCTACTGACTGATGCCCTGCCGCTGCTTGAGCAAAAAGAGGTTTGTAAGGCAAAGCATTTTAAATACAAGATGGCTTTCAAAAGAGGTGGAACATATTGGTGGCTTTGGGCGAAACGCTCATGCTATGGTGACCCGCAAGGAGACATTCACCAGAAAACTGTAGAATTGGAAGGGGTCAAGGAGAGTAGCTTGCTCTTTGATCGGTGAACAATTTGCAAAGACACATGACTTGCCTTCATTTCATCATTACTGCATCCCCTACAGTACCCCCAAAATTCTCACATTTCAGCCCCCCCCCCCCCAAAAAAAAAGGACTTCAACCATTCACTGCACCGTCAAAGAATGCAAGCAAATTGGCCACTAACACGTGAATATTACTGATGTGTCCCAAAAAAAATCCCAAATTGTGACAGGTTTTGGCCAAATGTCAGCGATATGCAAAACATGTCTTCCACAGATATTTTTCAAAATAAAAGCTAACCTTTCTTTTGTAAATTCAGTTTCATTCTCTGAAATTACCGTTGGTTCCCATCGATGGTTTCCGACTTTGAAAATTCCCACATCCCTAGCTGTGCGCGAGCTTCAGAGAGGCCGGCGCTATCGATGGGGGGCAGAGAACGGCACAAACTCAACCCAGCATTCCGTGTCTCACTCGGGCTTTGAAACTCTGTGCAAACGGAACTAAATCAATTGATGTAATGGTTAGTGTTGATGCATTTCAGGTCATCTTCACATCAGAGCAAACCTACGAGCTCATCTTTTGTTTGGAGGAACTCACCTCCTCCTGCAACACCACCACCGCCACCACCACTGCCGCCGCTTCCATGACCGACACCCCCATGCAGGTACACATCTCTTCAATGTGTCGAATTTTAACACCATTCCATGTTTAAAATTTGGACATATATTCTTTCTCATTTGCGTCTTTGCTATTCGAGGAGGAAGACCTGGAGGTGACCAAAGTGGAGCTCCTGAGACTCGCCCTGGCCAGGAACTTGGCCATGGCCATCGTCAACGAAGGCACAGTCGAAGTGTGAACTCTCAGCATGCGCAGCAACTCTTTTCTACTGTTTATAATCCTTTCCAATAAAAATCTCATTTTCGAGAATGAACCCGGTGGTACTTCTTCAATGACACATCAGCTTCCATTCACACAAAAATCTTTATTTCATGCAGCAGACAAACTAAATGTACAAATGTAAATGTCACGTATTCACAAACGACGATACAGTAGTTCTGAAGTATGTACACTTAAACTCGCTTCTGTACATCTCATATGCAAATGAGGCTGATGAGTCAGCACCATGACGCGGTTTCATGGCTGAATATTTTTAAATTCATGTCCATATATTTTATTTCACATTATCAAGGTTCAGTGTTGTTAACTGACAGTAAAACGCACTGCAAGTATAGTGAAACCCCTGCTAGTAGTGAGGGTTTATAACTGCTTCTAGATGCCACAACATGGCGACAAAGCACAACTGTTGCCAAAAAGGAAGCTCATCTACTCACTTCAACATAGTTCCTTGGCACCAAGATGCCACGAGACAGCCAAGCAATCTGCCAAACTGAATCCGCAGGGGATCACCGTACTCCCCGATACTAGGAATAGTTAAGGAAAAATTATCATCCAAATGAGAACAAACTTAAATAACAAGCGTCAAATGAAACAAAAGCTGCGTTACAACTTAAGTCATTTGGTTATTAGAAAGTGTAATCCTTCTACAGTGACAAATATCAAACAATATTTTTAAAAGCAAAAATATTTGCCACATTGACATTTGTCTAAACAGTAAATAAATGCTCAAATGCCGAGGAACCGATTTATGTAACACTCATTTTCGAGTTACAAATCTGAAAATGTGCTAATTTTTGTCCCCCGTTCAAATGTAATGCAGTCAAGATCAAAAGTCATGAAGGGGAAAAAAAACAACTTGGATATTTAGGAGAATTATTTAGGATATTAGATATTTAGGATACTGTATTAGAAGAAAATGTACACATTTTGGTTTTAAATAAGTTTGTGACATTCTTTCATTGCAATACCCCAAAGATCAAGACTGACCCTTTTGGAGCACTCAAAAGTCAAGGTACACTGTACTTGCATACAAGCAATTAAAAAGTCAATTTTCCTTCATATGTCCCCTTTAAATATGACTGTTTTCAACCGATTTATGTAACACTCATTTTCGAGTTACAAATCTGAAAATGTGCTAATTTTTGTCCCCCGTTCAAATGTAATGCAGTCAAGATCAAAAGTCATGAAGGGGAAAAAAAACAACTTGGATATTTAGGAGAATTATTTAGGATATTAGATATTTAGGATACTGTATTAGAAGAAAATGTACACATTTTGGTTTTAAATAAGTTTGTGACATTCTTTCATTGCAATACCCCAAAGATCAAGACTGACCCTTTTGGAGCACTCAAAAGTCAAGGTACACTGTACTTGCATACAAGCAATTAAAAAGTCAATTTTCCTTCATATGTCCCCTTTAAATATGACTGTTTTCATATCAGTGCTTATCTTTAGTTACCTGCAAAAAAAAAAAAAACAAACAAAACGCAAAAGCTATACCTAAATAAAACCAAGTATCACTAAACCAACTAAAACGTTGAGTTGTTCCAACTGTCTTTATGCTGTGATGATAGGTCTCTTCGTAAAGACTGGAGTTTCCTTGGTGAAGTGTGTGCACGTGTGTTTTTATAAGTGCCCCCACGCCTCAGGCGATGGGAACTGGTCCACCTCCCCCACCTCGTTGCACAGTACATCCCCAAGCGTGAACGCCAGCTTGTAGCGCAGGCGAACCTTTTCCTGAAAATACGCGAACAACTTGCGTCAGCAAAAAATGGAGCTAGTGTGAGCCTCTCTGTATTGGCGAGTAATGTGACATTGGCGCGTGTGGGGTTGACTCACCTTTGTTGGATTGGCTAGCAGCATGATCTGCGTAATGGAGGCCGGAGGTAGGATGGGGTTAAACGCGGCCAATTCTGTTCCTGAAGGAGGCTGTAGCTTCACCTTCATTGACTGGAACAGGAGGAGAAAAAAAAGATGGTTCACTGAAAAGAAAAAAAAAAACCACTTTCGGTGCTTTAAGATTATGTGTTGTATGCAAAAATTTTGCCATATTTGGCCTTCGGGTGAAATTTCTGGATGAACCCAAAATGAACGACAGCAAATCGCCCCTACATGTTTAGAATTGGGTATTGATAACAATAGATGAGACCATATCACTACTTTTATATTCGCAGAAGCTCCTTCCTTCACTTCAAAAATAGTTTCTTGGCAACACGATGCCAGAACATGGCGCCACAGCACTACTTTTGTTAGGTAGGGCTTAGGCGCCATCTTGTGGCATTTTAGGACATTTCAAAAAAAGTACAAAAGCAGCAAAAGTTTTTCAGTGAATCATGAACGATTGGTTCTCTAAATTGTCACTAGGTGTAATTGTGAGCGCGGTTGTTTGTTTGTCTATGTGTGCCCTGCGATTGGCTGACAACCAGTTCAGGATGTACCCCGCCTGCCGCACGAAGTCAGCTGGGATTGGCTCCAGCATGCCCGCAACCCTTGTGAGGTTAAGCGAATTAGAAAATGGATGAATGGATAGGTTAAAAAAAAAACATCTGTGAATAGGCGAACACATTATAGAAAAAATTATATAAAACGTCGCCAGTCCACACAAGTGTATTACTTTTGGTACAGCAGCTTGCAGTACCACCCCATGAACAGGGAGTGGCGCTGTGTTAAGCATGGACACCACCATGACCAACACGTCAGGCCTGCCAGGGGGAGAATCGGAAGCAAAGTTGAGCAGAACCCGAACACCGTCCTTGTCGTAGGCGGTAACCGGCAGCACTTTACCTACAATAAGAAGGGCACGTTAGCCAGTCGGAAGCCAGCGGATATGACAAACAGCTAATGAGATGCAAAAATCGTTAGCGAAACTTTCCATGGCAATTCACGTCAATTTTCCCAAAGTGAATGTGAACTTGAGTATTGTTTGGGAAAAAAATATATTTGAGCGTAATCCTCACTGGGTCTGATGGCGTCCAGAGGAACGTGTACGTTGCTTAGGGACATCTGCGCAGTTCTGGCGGGGCTTCCCTGGACGGCAGGGTGGGCCGGGGACAGGGAGCGGAATAGCGGGCTACCCGGGACGGAGGCCAGGTTCTGGGCTTTGGCGTGGCTCAGGGCAGGAGAGACGGGCAGAGCACCCTGGATGAGAGATGCTGGAGAGGGGGAGCTCGACCCGGCCGCGGGGGGAGGAACCACCGTGGGTCCCCCAAAACTTCCCATTGGCGTGCCACTGGAAAATGTGCAAAGTCACACTATATATTCAGCACTGTTTGATATAATAAAATATCTTCAAATTGCTACTAATAAAGTCGTAAAAATACTTTTATAATATTGTAGTAAAAATATGATTATCTCCATTTTATTGGAGGCTATATTCTAAGAATCAGGAAATAATGTGGCCTTTACACAAAAAGTAAACTGACTCAAAATGAAAAGCGTTTCAAGCAATTCTCTATGGTACATTTAAAATAGCCTGTTGTTACGTTTTAATTTAAATGTATACTTCCATGAACTAGAACCAAAGTAGAATGCTGATGTTAAGCTCAAAATTAATCGTTACACCGCTCAACAAATTTTTGCAGACGCACGTAAACTAGATGAATTTTTTTTTTTTGCACAGATTCCGAATCCGCCCTTTTTTCTTCTTTCTTAGCATCAGGCTATCATACTAATATTATAACAATATGTACCACAGTGTTATATTTAACAATACTTATGAATGAAGGGTTAGCTTCAGCAACATGCGGAATTTTTTATTTATTTATTTTTTTACGAAACGCCAGCGATAAATTCTAATGCATGGTCAAATCCGTATTGCACAAGCTTTTCCTAAAAAAAAAAAAAAAAGTAAAGACATTTTTTAAATGAGTGTCAAAAATACATTTCAGGACCCATAAAGCCATCTCTTGATCATAATTTGCTGTTGACCAGTGTTATTTACTATTTTACTCTACAAAGTTAAAGTGGCAATATTACCAGAATTAAAATAGAAATATGACCCAAAATCCTTTAAATACTTTACAACTTCCAACAAAAAAGCGGTGTTTTATGAGAATAGTGTGGTAATCGCAAAAGGGACAAAAAAACTTCATTTCCACAATAAAAAAAGTTAAATAAGTCTGAATAAAATAGACACAGAAATAAAAAGTTGTCGTTTTTTTTTTTTTAACACAATTTTAGGAGTTTTAAAAACAAACATAATAAAGCAGTACTTCTTAGTATGGCACCTCTTATGATTGGGGAAGCCCATGAGAGCCAGGTCTTGAAGGTTCTGGAGTGAGGGAAAGTCAGGTTCTGCTGGGGGCAAGAATGCAGCTGGACCGCCAAACAAATCCGTACTTGTCGCAGGGGCCTGAAGACAGATAAAAGCCTCTGAGCATTCGTTCTGCATACTTTTTTCCTTACTAGGAAGGCAAGTCAGCGCGCCAGTACAACAACCGTGTCTTACTCATCAAAGGGTTTGTTGCACGAAACAAGCCTGGTTAAGTGTTTCAAGGGCAGCACAGTCGCTGACGAGTAAGCTACTTGTAGACTGGAAGGGCCAAAGTGGCATGAGTAATGGTAAAAAAATGTTCAGAGTGAATCCCGGTTGTTCTCCTAGTGCACTGTCAAGTGAGGACAAAGAGTAGACTAGTACAGGACCACCATCATCTCCTATTGTGTGCTTAAGCTAACCAGAGTACTTGTGACTCATCAAGATATTGTACCTGCAAGGAACTCCACTGATTGGATGCCTTGTTTGGATTTGCTTTGGACTGGTTGCTCAGTAATGCGGGGTGGTCATCAGTTAGTCCTGCGGGATGTACAAAATGCTTTTATTTACATTTTTTTTTTGGCTTTGTACTCAAGGGAAGTATTTGAGTGAGTACCTAATGACAGCAGCTCATGATCAAGAAGCGAGAGTGCGTCGGAGGCCGCGTCAGGCGGAGGGTGACCCGGGCTGCCGCACAGAGCGGCCAGCGGGCCCGGCAGCTGATTGGGAGGCGGCGGCAGGGCCGGGAAGGATGAGTCGCCCAAGATGTCGGAGAGAGCGCCCGACAGCGGGACGGGGGCCGGCGCCACCGCCGCTGGCCCAGGAAGACTCGGCGGGTCCGTGACGGTCAAGTCGATGAGTGTGTCGGTTGTCTCTGGCAGATCTGGGGGACAAACACGGTAAGATGTGGATGGCTTGAGAGTGCAGGTGTGTTTTTTTTTTCTATGGTCCATGTTTGTGTGTGCGTGCACTTTTGAGTGTTTTTTTACACGTGGGTGTGTTGGTTGTTGATTGTCCTTTGTGTGTGCCGTGCGTTTGTGTGTTTAGTGTATGCTTGTGTGTGCTGGAGTGGAAATTTTATCATTTACGGCACAGGTGTCAAAGTCAAGGCCCGGGGGCCAGATCTGGCCCACCACATCATTTTACGTGGCCCTCGAAAGCAAATCAAGCGTGTCAAGTTCCATGATGCTTGCTAAAGTCTGAACCAAAATTTCAAATTGTCACATGTAATCCACAATAACAGTCATTATTCTTGACTTCTGATTTTAAAACTAGTTATCCATCCATTTGTTGTGCACTGTGTATGTAATATGTGGAGGTGATTAAACATTTACATGGTTTCCCAAAATTCGTAACGACCCTCCAAAGGAAACCGTAACTACAATGTGGCCCGCGACAAAAATGAGTTTGACACCCCTGATTTACGGCGTTAACTTGTATCACGTTATCCCGCTATCTGTAAGCGTTGCTATGCAAGCTCGTTGCCGTGCAAGTTTGTGGTTTTCCTGTGCTTTTGACACCGTAGATGCAAAAACAGGATGAGCTGCAAACAGATGTCAAGACGGACGCACCCTCCCCATCTGACGCTCATGTTTTTGAACGGTCGAATGTGTATGACCGATGACAATTAAGTATTGCATCATGTAACCATATTGGCAACGCGTTGAAAGTTTGTTTTACACTTTGACATACAGTTTAAGAAAAAAAATTGTATTGCTTGGGCAGCCGCTCCATCACAGATCTGTGAATGGTGTTTTCTCCATGAACTGTAACTGAAATAAATGTGTATATTTTTTTGTTGTTATGTATTTGTGTGTGTGTTCGCGCTGAATTCTCTGACCGCTGCGTGTGTGTCCACGAGGCTCCTGGCTGTCTCCGTTGACAGCCAACCCCTCCACTATTTTCTTGTAGGAGTTGATGACTCTGGAAAGGTCGTCGCTAGCCTGCAGGATGTCACCTGAGCATAATAAGCCATTCATTCATTCTTCGTTAAGAATTTATCGATTGTGTGGAATTGATGATTGGTTCATTACGTGGAGCGCATCACTTGACTGAGTCTCAACTCGATTTCTGCACTTCCATCAGATAAAAATAAATAAATAAATAAATCGACAAACCTAAACTGGTGTCGTTGTCCTCTGCCTCAGTGGCCATTTTGAAAGCGGCCCGTCTCAGCTGATCACAGCGATCGCACAGTTCCTAAGGCAGCGAAGAACGATTTTTTTTTTTTCCGAGCAACGCTTTTCGGTCTAACTGTGACACATTTGATTCAAAACACCGACCTTCATAATCTCCTTGTCGGACTCCGATGAGGCGTCTTTGTCGTAGTGGGAGAGCATCTCGGACAAGAGCTTGACGTTGATGTTGACCTCCTCCAGCGTGTTGTTGCGCTTTGACACCTTCTGCACGCGCACCTCATCCTGGGGGGAGTAAAAAGAATAAGATGCTCACCAGCCTGCCTGGTAACAAAACAGTGTTTCTCAAACCTTTATTCATCCAAGGCGACTTGATTGTTAAACCCCCCCGGCACACCACCAAACATAAATGTCACAATATGCACGAATAGTGAAATAATAGTGAGGATGATGTGGAATCAGCGGCCCGGTGGGCCAGTGGTTCGCGCGTCGACCTCACAGTGCAGAGGTACCGGGTTCAATTCCAGCTCCGGCCTCCCTGTGTGGAGTTTGCATGTTCTCCCCGGGCCTGTGTGGGTTTTCTCCGGGTACTCCGGTTTCCTCCCACATTCCAAAAACATGCATGGCAGGCTGATTGAACACTCTAAATTGTCCCTCGGTGTGAGTGTGTGCGTGGATTGTTGTTTGTCTCTGTGTGCCCTGCGATTGGCTGGCAACCCGTTCAGGGTGTTCCCAGCCTACTGCCCCAAGACAGCTGGGATAGGCTACAGCACCCCCCGCGACCCTTGTGAGGATTAAGCGGATCGGAAAATGGATGGATGTGGAATCAATTAGATATACTATGTCAAGTCTTTCCATCTCTGGCTGTTACCACGGTAACCAGGTTTCACGTCCAGTTTGGCGGTACATAAACACTAAGATAATGACATGTAACATTTCAAAAATAAAATATTCCGCTATGTGACAAGACTGGGAAGTGTCTCACCTCTTTCACCATATTTTTGATTAACCTGTTGGCCTCCTGGAGGTCTTCTGGGTTTTTGCTGCGGAGAAGCTCAGCAAGGAGCTGCGGACATTGCATTCAAGCAAACACAAACAAGGCTTGTTTGGAAATACATCCGACAAGTTTGTACAAATCTTCACTGCTGAAAACATGCGCGACAACTACACCGTACTCACTCCACCACCAACACTGTCCCAAAACCCGAATGACATTCCCCCCTCAAAAAAAAAAAAAAAAAACCCTTGCAGACCTTCCCCATGTCCTCGTTGTCGAACACTGGGTGTTTCGGCCGTGTGGGCGGAGAGGGAATCAAAGTCCGGTCCGGCGGCAACTCTGGATCTCGGGTCACCAGCCCTGTGGGAAGAGTGTTGGCATAAACAAAGACAGGAAGAGGGAAAAAAAAAATGCTGATCCAAAATCATGCCAAAGCAAACCTTGTCTTCTCAGTGTTTGGTAGGCTTCATTTATCTTGGGCTCATTGGGGAAGGCGACGGTCCAGCTGTACAGCATTTCAACAATCTTTCTCTTCACCTTCTCAGGTGCACTGTCGCCCATGTACTGCAAATCGACAAAATGGAGCACGCAATCAGCCACTGTTTATTTTTTTGTCATAGGTTTTGACAGGTGTGTCAGGATTTAGAGTTGCAGCATAATCAAGAAGAGGCAGTGAAGATTCCCAACGCAGCTCTATTGATCGTCATCTTTCCCAAACAGTAGAGAGAATATTTGTATTCTACTATACAGCACTGTTTGTTAAAGTATCAGTTATTTGAAGGTTTAGAATTACTTTACCATTGAGGCTAATGTCGGTTAGCCCATCTATGGCGTTTCACATTATACAGCTCCGGAAAAATTAAGACGAAAAAGCCAGTTGATGAGTTTCTCTGATTTTGATGTTTGTTTTTCTTTCATTCTTTACTGACAACATCACTCGCAATAGAGGTAAGATCGGGCGGCCCGAGCCAGAGCCCGACCTGAGTCGGGCCTAAAATGTCAATCATTGCTTCGGGTTTGGGTCGGGTCGGGCCGGGCTTCTCTCTCGCTGACTTTTTTTTTTTTTAATAAATATACCGTATGTTTAGTGCGCTGAGGCTTTTCGAGGCCGTGAATAGTTTTGCCCACGAGAGACCGTGGTTCCCAAAAAAACAGAAGTCGCCTCATCACAACACATACTGTACTAAACTCTTGCAACTCTTAAAAAAAATCTGTCAATGATGGAAAATTGTCGGTTAATGTACCCTCTTCAGAAACAGAAATATAAAAGATGTAAATGTTTATACAGTCTTGTTTAACTTTGATTTCGTTACAAAAGACAGGCTTTAATTTGTTATCATAAATCACCCCTCCTCCTCCCGAGTCCTCACAAATAAAATGAAATTTCGGGTTTGCTTCGGGCTCGGGCCTGCAAATCAAGTTAATTGGTCGGGCTCGGGCCGGGTCGGGCTTTAATACCCGCGGGCCGGGTCGGGCTGGATTTTTTAGGCCCGATCGTACCTCTAACTCCCAATTACAAATACAATCAAACCTCAGTTTTCTCACCAAATTGGATTTCGACCAGAAAATTCGAGATTTTTACGCCTCGGATTACGACCGAAAACCGGTTTAGACCAAACTGAGCATACCCGAATACGCCACTCAACTCCTCTCGGCTTCTTTCAACGTTCATTGTGAGCAGACGTGTTTGTTGTGATTTACGCAAATCTGACTGTTTTTATGTTATTTCTGCATAGTGTATTAGCCCCTAAAATAAATAATAAATGGTCAAAAACTTCACATATGTCAATACTGTATTGAAATATACAATGTGTAATGCTCTTTTATTTTGTGTGTCAGTTTTACGTTAAACTTCATGGCGGAAGTGACAAAGAGCTTGAAGTGAGTAGGCTTTGCCTCATATTTGGAGAGCTGTGCAGGCAAGCCATCTTTTCATTTCCTTAAAGTGAAGTAATACGGCGGTCTACTGTTTCTTGACAGTGTGTGAGAAAAGGCGCGAAGGAAAACTCCTTAAAGTGTTGAAATAGGTTTAGATGTGTTTGAACTGTATGGGAGGGGCAATACTACTAAACACATTTTATGTTTTTGTTCAATGGTCCCTTTATTTATTATTTATTTCCGCTTCGCGCTCTCAGGACCGGATTGGATTATCCGAGATAAACGGAGGGCACTGTACGGCACTTAAGACAACTTACCTTTGGAGACACAACTTTAATCAGCTCGTTTAAAAATCGGTATTTCCCAACTTCGTTATGAAACCTGCTCCCACAGTTCTTCATGCACGCCTCTAACACCTACGCACACAATCAATAAATTCACACAGATCAAGTTGTTTCTGCTACAATGAAGATTTTTTTCTTTCTTCTTACTGTAAGTGCCTGAAGAGCTTCCCATTCTTGTGGTGAGTGGATCTTATGGACCAGTAGTGGGATTGCAATTTGGGGGCTGCAAAAGAAAATTCCAAATGATATTTTTCCCCTAAGGGATGATGATAATAATAATAATAACAATAATAATAATAATAATAATAATGACGTGTTGTAAATATAAAACAAACCCTTCCAGTTCTTTGTTGACTTGGTCACAGAAGCCAATGATGTACTCCCAGTCCTCTTGTCTGTTTGTTGGATGGGTGGCTTTATCTGATACACAATTACATTTTCACACAATTACATATTGATCATCACTCCAATCACACCATTCAAATCTTGTGTCAATTCAACAGACTTAACACACTGAAAAGACACTACATTTTAAGACCTCCACCCAGATGACTGAAAAATGATGTACATATCGACCAGTCACGACCACAATGCCGTCGAAAGTGCCGGAAAGCAGTGCTGACAACTACTGTATGAAATAACTGACTGTGTCGTAACGCTGGCATTGGAAATTGCACAACTACAAGTGTCTTTTAATTTATAAATTTGCAAAAATCACTCACTGAGCCAGGATTCAAGCGACTCTCCTTCCTGATACGCCATAGTAATCAAAACATCGCGAGATGTCACGAGCGTGTAAACGAGAGTCGCGTAAAATGCCATTCTAATACCATATAAAGTAAAACAAAAAACATACAGTAAAATACAAATTTAAAATACAGTATTGTTTAATTTGTATTCATATTGAAATTTAGAAAAATAGATGGTCTTTTTTTTGAGAAGGCAGCTGCACGAGCTACTAAACTGAGTGTTGTCGGGGTACTGACATTTTCAACATGGCGACTTCCATTTCTGGACTTTTAAAACCTTGGACACCCAGGTAATGTCGCATTTTATAACTATAAACGAGATAAGTAATGAATGAAGCATTAAGTTTTTACATCCATCCATTATCAAGGACAGTTACATGGACAGAGTAGAGAAATTCCGTTGCATCGTTAAATTCCTGTTCAAGGTAGACTGGGTTTATGCCTGATTTTTTTTGTACCTGTAATTGCGTTTTTTTTTTTGCTTTCCTCGCATACATTTGTATATTTGTTTGAACATGACCACTATATGTTAAGTCCAATAATATCTTGAACTTCACGTTTGTGCTGATAGTCTTATACTCTCCCCATCATTACACATACGAATTTCCAGTATTATTAACTTGATGATGATACCAATAGACTTCATATAACTAAAATGCATTACAAATTGTTATGACTGTCTGATAAGATGACTATGAATGAATGTTTTGTGTTTCCAGGGTCTTGGCGATGCGATGGAGCAGATACAATCCATACTATCTGGAGCCAGAGGTGAGGAAAGAGGTTTATGACAAACCAGAGACGGAACTCAGCGATGAGGAGAAGGAAGAGCAGTCGCTGAAGGCTCTCAGACCCATCAAGGCGGCCACGAACAGCGTCACCAGCTCAGTTTTCCATGATCCTGTCATCAGGTATCTCGAATACATCCTAGAATGTTTCAATAACCAGAGATGGCAAAACTATACTTAAGTAAAAGTGCTTATTTTGTTTGACTTGATGGAGACTCAAACTAAAGTCATTGGAAAAGTAGTTACTTTAGAATGGATACCTAAAAAAAAATATACTGAAGTACAATAATTATGTTTTTAAACTTGGCTACTTCCCACCACTGTCCGTATTACACACGGACGCACTGTGGAGTTGTTGATTGTTTTGTCTTTGGTTTTCCAGTAAGTTCATCAACATGATGATGAAGCATGGAAACAAAGTTTTGGCAAGGGAGATCATGACAGAGGTACGAACACATTGGTATTTACTCACAACTTCAGAGTCTTCAGTAGATGGCAGACTGAGGAGGCCTTTCACTGTGGTAGTTTTTTCAAGTCCGTTGAAAATGTGCCTGCTCCTTTCACAGACATTGGAGCTTATTAAAAGGAAACAGGTGGAGAAGTACCACAAAGCTCCAGAGGGAAAGAGAGAGGAGATTGAGTGCAACCCTTATGCTATCTTTCATCAAGCTTTAGACAACTGTAAGCCTGTCGTTGGTCTCACCAGCATCCAGAAAGGTGGAAAGTACTACCAGGTCAGTTTCAGTTGCATAAAACAAATTAACTAATAAAATCTTCTATTTTTGTTCATAAATATCAGATCCCCACACCGACCCTCATATACAGAGGAAGTAAATGATACCAAATTCACCAGACGCCACATAAAAGCTTCAAATAAAACCATTTTGAAAATGAAAATAAACCACCATTCTTTTGTCATTCAGGTGCCGGTGCCACTTACAGACAACAGGCGACGCTTCCTTGCCATGAAATGGATGATCACAGAGTGCAGGGAAAATAAGCACCGGCGTACACACATGTATGAAAAACTCTCTCAGGAACTGATGGCAGCTTCCATGAAGGAAGGCAATGTCTTCAAGAAGAAGATCGAGCTCCACAAGATGGCCGAAGCCAACAGAGCATACGCGCATTACCGCTGGTGGTAGAAGTGCAGAGGACTGGGGGGGGGGAAAAAAAAACAACTGTCTTCTTCACATTGAAAGGTGACATATGGCACCTTTTGTAAATAATAAACTTGAAAAAACTCAAGGGCTGAAGAGTTATGAACTACAGGGATGGCTCGGTTCATCACAATAGTGTAGAAAAGCACAAAATGTGTTTAAAATATATTCAACATAATTCATACCTACACCTATTTTCAAGCTGGCTGTCAAATCAACCCCCCCACCCCCCACCCTCTTCTCCATGAGGCGCACACCGACAAGGTGTTCCGAAGCAACTGCGCCAGCAGTTCTCAAACATGTTTAATGTATTTAAAAATAATTTAAAAAACTATTCAAATTAATTGTGGGGAATCTGAATAAAAGGGGACATATATCACTTTGAAAAAGTCAGACCCATATCAAAACTTTTTTTGTAATCCAAGATTTTATTGGAACAAATACAAAATACAATAACAGTATACACATATTAATCTCCCCTTGAATAAAACCATAACAGCTATACACACTCCTTATTTACCAGCTGGCAGAACTGCAATGCATCTCTTTAATGATAAACTAGCTCTCAAAACTGCAACAGATATTTCTATTTCCTTCACCATTTGTCACACATCTGAAAACGGGTCAGACCAACTTTGATCTGATCAGGAATATCCCAACTTTAACTTTGAAATGTTTTCTCATGAAAAGGAGTTCCTTCAAGATAAATAAAACTACAATAAATAAATAAAAAGAATAACCAAGGAGGCTGTGTGACCGAACCTCAGGAATTTCACTCTCAGGATCGATTGCACATTTTTGATGTCCATCATGAAAATTGCTGGTGTATCCCCCCCCCCCCCAAAAAAAAACCCACACCCCCTTTGCCACATTCAGTCTGCAATTTCACTATAGTAATATCTGTGCGCCGTGCCGCTGAGCACCCAGCCCCCCGCCCTGAATTCCAGGATCTCCAGCAGCAGCAGGCGGGCCATGGAGGTGAGACCCTCCTGGAGCAGGAAGCCATCGCGCAGCAGGTAGAAAAGCTCATCCATGCGCTGGCTGCTGGACTTCTCCAACTGCTCCCCGATGCGGTGGAGCTGCAGCACCAGACAGTCCACCTGAGTGAGGGAGGATGCACCGAAGCTGGAGGTGAGTACAGTGCTATGACATGCAAAAATCTACGAATAATTGTCATGGCATTTTGATGCTGTAAGAAGGCAGCAAAGCAATGAAAACAGGATCATATAGCATCAACACCACACATAAAACATGAACATAATCATGAACCAATGTTACATAGACGACTGAATTCAGGCAGTTAAATTATTCAACACAAACAGGCCACATTCATACCTTATCAAGCATACTAGCCTAAATAGAGAATGGTCTTGCTCACCTCCTCCTCATTCGTCAGAGCATCGGGTTGCGCCAGCCTCATCAGACAGTCGTACACGGGATGGACCAGCGCCACCATGGGCATGTTGTTCACCTGCGCAGCATAACAAAAATTACAATTAAACAGGATGCTTTGAAAAACGTGCATACTTGCATATGGGGACCGGCGTGCTACCAAAACAAACATGAACTAATAGCTCCTGCTGACCTTTACTTTGGCCCGATTAAAAGCTTCTATTCTCTTACAACACTATTACGACTTTCGAGAATTCTGTTCTTGAGACTTACGATCGCAAGAACATAATGGTAGTGGTTGTGAAACTTTGATTTTTATGTTGTAATATTAAAACTACTTTGGAAAATTACAACTTTATTCTTGGAAGACTGACTTTTTATCCCAACAGATTTGTTCTTGCAAATCACTTTATCCCTTTGACAACATATGAATTTTCAGTTGTAAAATTATGAACGCTTTTAATTGCTATGGAGTTTAGGGGTATAGAAGAGAAAGTTTTCTCCTTGTGTGGTGCAGATACAATGAAATTTGGGCGCAACGCCGAAAAACAGATAGTTTAGGGTGTTTGCATGCTCACTTTGAGGTAGTCGTAGATGTTACAGATGAAAGTGACGAAGCAGACCCACTCCTGCAGGGAACGAGCTCGAGTCCCCTCGCGTTCCTTGAACTCCTGCTGGAGCCTGTTCAGTAAGTTCCTCCTGAACACACTGCCGTTGTTCTGCTTGGCCTCCGCCTGAGCCACAAATGAGATTTTCATTAGAGAATGCAAATCAAAATGCTTCACCCCTTATAGATGCTCGGTACTTGCTGCCACTGAATTTGGAGAAAACTTTTTTTTTTTTTTTTTTGGTCAAATATTTGGATTGACCTTTTCCATGTATGGGAGACAACAATAATAAAAACAAACCTTTCGAACAAGAAACCAACAGGTGAAACAAAGAAAAGAACATCCAATGGAAATTGCCGTACTCCACCCAAACACACCACTCAATCGCACACTCTTACCACACAACATTCCAATAAATTTTGACATGCTGTTAATTGAATAACAATAATAAAAATGTCAAATATCAGGATACATAAACTAGGAGGGGTCGGGGGGACAAATCAGTCGGTCATTGGTCCTCTGCATCAATATGCAAGGTTTTGTGGAAGGTCTGAAGGGAACCTTTGAAGGAAAATCTGATCTTGAATTGACCTCTTAATGTGAACATGTTTATTACATCACAAGATTGCCTGGTCATGGGTGGAAAAAAAAAGATTTTCAGATGAAAACAGTTGCAGCAATTGTGTAAATAAACACACCGCTGGCCACTGATAGCAACTCCTGACATCGCAAGCACCTGCGCAATAGTGTAGCAAATGCGTCCTGCCTCCTTGCTGAACACCTGGTCCTTCAGTGACTGATCCACAATGATGTTGGACACCTTCTCCAGATTCACTGAGCCTGGATCTGGAGGATGATTAACATATTTGAAACCATTGACACACTTTTGGGAATTTTCATGTATTGAACTGACCTTTCAAGGCTGTTTTGAGCAACATTTGCGTTTGCAGGTCAAATGACTGGATCCTGTAGTCTTCGGGAGAGTTTTCCATAGCTGCAGAGAACACCACTGAATGCGATCACAAACTCTACTTCCGAAAGCCTTTACTCTATTGGGATTTTTGTTTTGTATTCCACTATATAAACATTATATAAGGAATTTAAATGTGCTTCTGTGTGCCTGTGCTTGTGAAATGGTAAGTCCACAGTATAAACAAAAACTAAATACAAACTCCTACCTAAACTATTTAGCAGGCATAGACAACAATAGCTCCAAAATCCTGTGGTGTCATCAAGTTGGCTGCAGAGCGCAAGGATTAACATGTGTAAACTCGGGTCACATTAACGTCGCAGTGCGTTAAATAAAGAGGTTATTAATCCCCCAAAAAGCACGTTTAGCCGATTAAGAAATCAGTTCCTGGCAGTCGGGTAAAAAAAAGTGTTTGTTTTTACATTTAAAACGAACGTGATGCTAGCAAGCTAGCTTCTGTACTCATAGTCAACAAGTAGAAGTTAAGTTTTAACGCAAGAAGAGTTACATGTTGAGTAATGAAAACATCTGGTTTATATTACTTACATTTTGGAAATGCTACGCGAATCGTAACGTGAATTGAAGAGTCTTCGCGTTTTCACTTGCATAGGTATGGCGTGCTGAAGGCATTCAAAGATGAAATATAGCTACAAGAGTGTATATGTCCACTAGCATAGGTAAGCGTAGTCTTTCTAAGATACAATAACAACACAAGATAATTCCCCATCACAGGGTTGGTCAATGAGAGAAATTCGTCGTTGCCGCCTTGGGGTGAGAAGATCCCCCTTCTCCTTCAAATTATGTTTGGTCTTAGCATTTTTTGTACGTATTAGAAGTTGATTATCTTACTATAGCGTCATTTTAAACACATTTTTCATTTATGGTTAGAGAAGTGTCTGAGGTAGAGCCCAACCACACTCATTAGTGGCGGCTGTGTCTCTATTGTAATTATTATTATTTTAATTCACAACATGTTCAATTTTACAATTCAATAACATTTACTTTGTCGATATATCAAACTAGAAAACATAAAAATATATTCGATTAATCAGCTGTATTTATTATTTTAAAGCACATTCATACTGTGGAACGTCATCTCCAGGAAGTGGTTGTAACAGTCAATGGCGGAAACCGTATTCGTTTGACTTGTTCAAGTCAGAGTTCGACGTCTATGCCGAGCATTTTAGGCGTATTTTTCAAAAACGCCAACGCATTTAGCCAAGTAAGTTATTGACTGCACTGGTTATTACTGTTGTATTCCTCCTCGCGAAATGTTCTCGTTGTTAGCTTAGCTTTTAGCAAAGTCCTACAACATGCCCTCTACTGCCGGCTTTGTTTACAATATAATTCTCGCGTTACAAATTTCAGAACCATGACAGTTTCTCCATTTGCCGAATACGAAATGTAAAATTCTTGTTTGATTACGTGGAGAATCAACCAAGAATTTAAAAATGTTCTCTTATTTCTAAGGGGGGCTTGGAAATGGGAGGTAAAGACTTGGGTATTTCATTTCAAAATTTGAGAATTCTTACTTGATTTTAGACGAATGACTCAGCACAAGTCCACTCCTGCAAATTCTTAAATGGGAGTTATTTCGTCGGAAACTAATATCAGTTTTTCCATAACTGTCATGTGCGATGACACCAACAGTACAATGTTGTACTGTTGTACTATACAATACAATACATTGTACAATATAATTCTCTGTTCGTCTGTTTTAACAGGTAGCAGAAACCTTGGCAACATGGTGGGCTATGACCCCCGGGCACAGAAGTTACCGCTTCGTGCCCAGGAGGCAGCCCTGGCGGGGTCGGCTGCTGGCATGGTCACCCGAGCCGTCATCAGCCCTTTGGATGTCATTAAAATTCGATTTCAGGTAGTGTGACATGGAGTTGTCACATTATCCATCCATACATCTTCTATCGTGTTTGTCTTCATTATGGTTGTGGGGCGGATTTGGACTAGTTACCAGTCCCATGGCAAATCCGAACAATTGGGGGCTCTTATAAAATGAATATTGTTTTTATGATATCAATATTACTTTCTCTTGCAGCTTCAGATTGAGAGTGTGTCTTCTACAACCCCAGGAGGGAAGTACTGGGGATTACTTCAGGCGGCACGTTGCATTCGCACAGAGGAGGGCCTCGCTGCTTTTTGGAAGGGCCATGTTCCCGCACAGTTGCTCTCCATCTGCTATGGAGCAGTGCAGGTACAACCTCCCCTCTGCTTTTTAAACACTCACGGAGCATCAACACATACAAACAGAGCTTACAAAAATACTCAAAGTCATTCAGCCTTTTAGCAAAGTTGCCTAAGTCACTGTCAGAGCCATTATCCACAAATGGAGAAAAGTGGAAACAGTGACAAATATTCCCAGTAGTGGTCAACAAGCTAAAATTCTTCCTAGAATAAAAGCCAAAGAATTCCAGACCACGCCGGCTTCAGTTTGTGTCAGCGTTCACAACTGCACCATAAGAAAGACACTGGCTGAAAATGGCATCCATGGGAGAGTTCCCAGACGAAAACCACTGCTGTCCAAAATTCAACCAAAAGGCTTGTCTCGCATTCGCCAAAAGACATCTTGTTGATCCTCAAGAGTTTTGGAAAAATATTCTGTGGATGAGTCAAAAATTGAATTTTTTGAAAGATATGTGACCTGTTATGGCTGGGGTAAAAATGGCTCAGTATTTGATAAAAAGAACATTATGCCAACAGTGAAGCCTAGTGATGGCCGTGTGATGCTCTGTTGCTGCTTTTTTTTTTCTTTAACTGATCTAGTCACAGAAACGTCAACATGATAAAGACAATTATGCTGTGAGGCTAGCAATGTGTTCCACACTAAGGGTGCCCTCTGCTCAACTCTAAATATGGTCTTGCCTGTAAAACTGTAAAAAAAAACATTAAAAAACTGATTAAAGAAAAAGGGGTACTGCAAATTAATTTAATTTCTATTTGTCTTAGTACATTTTGTGTGTGATTAAAAACTGGTAATATTTTGTGTTGCAGTTTACTACTTTTGAGTTTCTGACCAAGGCAGTGCACGACACTACGCCCTTTGACAGCCAGACATCCGGAGTGCACTTTCTGTGCGGAGGCTTG
This sequence comes from Hippocampus comes, assembly GCF_001891065.2. Taxonomy (NCBI): domain Eukaryota; kingdom Metazoa; phylum Chordata; class Actinopteri; order Syngnathiformes; family Syngnathidae; genus Hippocampus; species Hippocampus comes. The sequence goes on along the minus strand of NW_017805930.1, from coordinate 306,804 downwards.
GCCGCCTGCTCTGCCACGGTGACGTGTCAGCCTCTGGACACGCTCAGGACGCGCTTTGCCGCCCAGGGAGAACCCAAGGTGGGAAACGAATTGGACACAACGTTCAAACCTGGCCACCCTTTCTGACGAGTTGATTGCGGGGATATCTTGTAAGGTGACCCTCCAAGAGTGAAGTTGGAAAATGGCATTTTACGAGAATCAATTTGCAGAAAAGGGGACATTTGCTATTTTATTATACCCTGCTGAAAATAGTGAAAATACACTATTCATTGATGAGACTCCTCAACTCACTATGTGGATATGTGGGTGGGTTGTGTGTTTGCAGTTGTACAAGAACCTGACAGACGGTGTGCGTACAATGTGGCGCTCGGAGGGCGTGCTGACATTCTACCGCGGCCTCTCGCCAGTGCTCATCGCTGTGTTTCCTTACGCCGGCATGCAGTTCTTCTTCTACAACGTCTTCAAAAGGCTGCTGGCGCCACCTCCGTCCGCTGGCAAATCGAGAGGTCAGTGCACTCATTCAGGCTTTTAGTTTAAAATAGATGTTTTGTTTTTTTTTCTCCTCCAGGCGGCAGTGTTGCCACTCTGACCAATCACGTTTGTGCGTCTGCTGTCTTTTTACGTTGAAGAAAGCCTCAGGAGTATTGTGTGTGGCAGTGCAGCCGGAATGATTAGCAAAACAGTCACATACCCGTTGGACCTGTTTAAGAAGAGACTACAAGTTGGAGGTTTTGAGGAGGCCAGAATTCAGTTTGGACAGGTCAGCTGCTTATTTGTGTCCTTTTATTAATGTTTAACTCTCTTTTCATCCGATTTTCAGGTCCAGCTAAAACTAGCCTAATTTGAGGGGCAGGTGTTTTCATATGCATTCAAAGTGCCATGTGGTTTATTATTTGGGGGTTTCAAAAAAGTACAACAATGTTTGAAAATGTCTTGTACAGGAACAAATGAAATAACTTAGTGATAGAAATAACTGGCAAGGTACAAAAACAGTATAAGATCAAATAAACGCAATGTCAAACAAATACTGTACTTAAATCGGGGTGTCAAACTCTTTTTAGTCGCGATAATAGTAAGTTTATACACATGATTTGCTTTTGCGGGCCACATAAAATGACCTGGCGGGCCGGATCTGGCCCCCGGGCCTTGAGTTTGACACCAGTGACTTAACTAGTGATGTAACTGATCAGAGGTTATTCCCCCCCCCCAAAATGCTTCCAGGTGCGACGTTACCGAGGCTTAGCAGACTGTGTGGCGCAGATCTCCAGAGAGGAGGGCGTACGAGGCTTCTTTAAAGGCCTCTCTCCCAGCCTGCTCAAGGCGGCCCTGTCCACCGGCCTCACATTCTTCTGCTACGAATTGTTCCTCAATGCGTTCCGAGACCTCAAAGACCTCAATGGACGTGCGGCGGCAAGATAGCTAAGGTGGGCGGGAAGTAGTCACAGCCACTTCCTGTTGAGTTTACAAAATGGAGGTTGCATGCTACATGGAAAACATTTATTTATTCTATTATGTCTTTCGGAGAATACTCTGATGGGTTTATTTTGATATTAAACAGAACTTTGCACATCTGAACCATTGACTCCAATCATTCTGTGTGTTGGTGTCTTGATTTAGAAGTTTTTTTTGGTTCTTTGTTTACTCACGCATGAGCTATCAGAAACTCCGCCGCTAGATGGCAAAGCAGTTCAAGCCTACAACATATACGGTGCTCAGAAAAATTTAAGGACATTTGGCCTTTAGGTGAAATATCAGGACGAGCCTAAAATGCATTCAAACCTTCACAGGTGAACTTAATGTGACCTTCTCGAAGCTTTTGAATGCACATGTCCAGCTGTCAAATGTTTCAGTAAATTTTGCAGAAGTTGCTGTTTATGTTCTGTTACATATACAGTACGTTTTTTGATTTTGTCATATGAGCGCAACAATAACGAAGCACTCCTATTAATGCAACAAGAATTTATTTCATTGACTTTACACAATAGGAAACCCAATAACAGAATGAGGTGAAAGTGATTCAAGCTGCTCAAATGATTGAAGTAGCAAAAGTAAACAGAGAAGTGGGTATCACGTTGAAGAATATGCGAAAAACACAACATTCAATTTGCCCAAATTCAAAAGTCATGCAAAGTACGCCACGGCTTACACAAGTACTATGATCAACACACATACAAAATAGATTGTGCGTCCATAGAAATACACAACAGTCAATTAGCATGACAGCACCTGAAGATTGATTTTTTTTTTTTTTTAAAATACAAGTTTTTACAGGATAATTACTGTGAAGCCCTCACATATGGGAACGGAGAGCCACGCTTACAATGCACATTTCAGCTGTTTATGTCAGGAGAACAGTAAAACACAATGAAGCTGCGGTCAATCACCACTCACGCAGACTCGCTGATTTCATGAATAACCTAAGCAGGCCCCGCCTCTTAAAGCCACATGCATGGACACAGAGACTTCAATATGTACAGTACTTTCTTTGCATTTTAGGACAGCAATTAGTTTTACTTTTTTAGGGGGTGTGGGTTTCAAATATATTTACAATGTGTTGAAAAAGTGTTTCAATATGTTCAAGTGTGTGGGAGTTTTTATGTGCACCATAGATTTTATGAGGTGGGTCTGGAACACATCACTGCGATAAAAGTAGCACTTTACCACCATCTAGTGGTATCATGGTGCCAAGGAACTTAGTTGACATGAGTTGAGGAGCTTCATTTCGACAAAAGTAGTGTTTGGTTCCAAGGAACTACGTTCAAGTGAGTTGAGGAGCTTTATTTAGACAAAAGTGTAGTGGTTTGATGCTATCTTGTGGTATATGTGTTCAGAGGAACTATGTTGCATTGAGTTAAGGGGCTTCAAATGGACAAAAGTAATGCTTTGGCGCCATCTGGTGTCGACGGTAACCATTTTAGGGGGTGTTCTGCTCGGTCCCTACTTTCTTGCAAATACTGGGGTTCATGGTATTTATAGCCCCATCCCCCCAAAGTCATACTAGTGAAGTGACACAGACACACGTGTCAATCACGATGCCAGCTCATGAAGCAAAACAAGTGTCCACCAGATGTGCATCATGTGACTCCATCACAACAGACGTGAGCACCCAGACCCTGAGCTTGTCTCTTGAGCTTTTTTTTTTTCTTTTCTGAAATTTAAATTATTTGTAAGGAATGTATGCTACACTTAACAGGGCCAAGAGTGCTGAACAGTGCTTCGGGCTTGTGTATTTCCCTCTTGGCAACCTACAGGAAGCCTCGCTAGGCTCTGTGGCAGGTGTGGGAGCTGAGACCGCCGTCATGCCGAAAACCGCCTTCAGCCAGCCGAGGGGCCGTCACGGGATGCGACATCCTCGACTCTTCATTCGGGCTGCGAGCCTGAGTTCCAGGAGAAGAAGCTGGGAAGTTTGAAAAGGGAATCCCGCCGTCCCTGCGGGTCGGGCAGAGTCAGGGTCTCTGGGGCCGACTTCTTGCGGGGGCGGTCCTTGGGCACGGTGAGGAACTCAGGTGCCTCGGTAGAGAGTGGCGTGGAGGGGGCACTGTTGGGCCCGCTTCGGGTACTGCAGGGCAGCGGCGTCTCGCTGATGGCGATGGTCGGCGGGAAGGTGCCGATCTTCAGGTTGGTGGCTTCCTGAGTGGCGCGCTCGTACTCTCGCACCTCCTCCATGCTCATGTCTGCCGTCGGGGACACAGGCAGTCACGTGATACTATTCAAAGGGTCGTTTTTATCACCAATCACGTTGTGTGGAAAATTTCTTATTTTCTTTTTTAAACCAAAAAATGAAATCATAAAAAAGGTGAAGTTGCAAGGATGTGGTGGTCCACTGTAATCTGTTGCAGCGCCCCCAAGAACATCAGTATTCCTTTTTAAATGTGTTTTCTCCTTAGAAAAGTACAAGTATAGATTATTGTACACGATAAAAAAAAAAAAAAATCAACAAAAACAGAAATTGGGCGTGATGTGATTTTTATCTGACGGGTAATAGCTGAAACAGAAGGAAATTTCACATTTAAAAATCTGTGTAGCCCCACTTCAGCCCATCCAGCATTTTATTGGATGTTGTAAATTATTTCGTCAGCCCCACTATGTATCGGTTAAGCCCTTTTTTTTCCCCCTGGCGGGGGAAAAAAAAATCCCGCCTGTCCCTGGTTAACTTCCTGAAAGAAACGTCTAATTTCCGTCGCTGACTCTTTGTCGTCCCGATGTGAGTCGATTCATGCAAGGTTTGCCACTCACCAATCCATTCATCCACCCAGGCAAAGGCCTGCTTGTGTCCCAAGAGCAGAACATCTCGTATGACCTGAGCACAAATGCCACAAATGAAGAAAACAGTCAAGAGACGCTTCAAGGATGTGTGGTAGGAATCGCATTGAGTGCTTTCATTTGACTCTTTACAGCTGAGGGTACTTCATGCCCCCAACATTTTGTCTTCACTCCCGAGCTTGGACGTTGATTCATGAGTCCAATATCCGCAGCCTTTTGCGAGTAATGTATGAAATTGTATTTGATTTTTTTTTTTGGAATGTTCTCATGCTGACCTTGTGTACGAATTGCTCCACGCGTGTCTGCAGGCCCCACACTTCAAATTTGACGCTGACCAGCTTGTAGGAGCACATGATGGGATCCTGCGTGTCTATCCAGCCTTCCTGCAGGAGTCCACGCTCGGTCTTCTTGGACTTGAAATAGCGCAAATCCTATATGAGACCGAGACAAAAAGCACATATTCATTCATTCAAATCATGTAACATGAACTTTCGGCATATCACTCAGCGTGTGGCGGGCCTTTCATATCCCAACCACCGCTATCCATACCATAATTATAGAAACCGTCATCTACACAAAAATGCAATAGAACAAAACATAACTGTAAAGGTTCAAAAAAACAATATTTCTCTTAAAACATGAGGAAGCCCCCTCTAACTCTGACTAACCAAACAGAGTACAGGAAAATGCTGACTTCATCAAGGGCCAGCTCACTGGGAAACGCAGTTGACGCAACTGACGAGAATGGATTGTTGGGAGTAAATTAATACACTTTCATGGAACAAATAGGAATAGTTTTGCTTGTAAATGTAGGCCAGTGCTTCGGATCGTGTTCAAGGTTTGCGGCTGATCTAGGTATTAAATTCAAATTCCTAACTTGTAGCACTCACACACGCACACACACACATGTGGATCTCTGGAAAGCAGGTCCACACGCTTGACAGGCGGGCCTTCATTACTACCTTTGCGTACATTAATCAGCGGTCCCTCCGGACTCATTATGCTATTGCGCTCATTTGTCTCGGGCTTCACTGTTGAACTGCGGCTAACGCTCCGTCCCCGCAGAGCCAGCCGGTGGCATGCCAGGCCTGCCGCGTATGCTAAGTGCCGCTTTAGCAAGCAAGTATAAAGGAGATTGGCGATATTGGTTAGAGAATTTTGGTAGAGATTTTAGCAAGCATCATGAAAGGTTACATCTTTGATTTGCTTTCATGGGCCAGATCTGGCCCCAGGGCCTTGAGTTTGACACCTGTGGTCTATTAGAAACTTTGCTGCTGTAAATTGGGAATTTCTGAATTTTGGGACGAATAAAGGTTTTCTTATCTTATAAATACCCTGGCTCGTGACTCACTGTGCACAAATTCACCTTTTTGCTATTTTTTTTAAACCTATCCTGTCTTGTTCCCTAAAAAAAACATCACCTTTTTCACTCTTTTGTGGTATTTTTGTATTTTGTATTTTGTACAGAAAGTCAAAATGAGTAAAGGCAGTATGGTCACCTCTGAATCCTTGTAGTGCCGTTCCGGAACCTCATCATAGGCGATGTCCACAAAACACACCTCAGTTTCCTCATCTCGGGGCTCACAGGAAAATATCTGCATTGGAAGGCACAACTCAAACGAGTGATGACAGCCTGATCAATAACACACTTTTGGCCTTTAGTAAAGTGTGTGCTGATGTACTGTGATTTCCCAAGCCACACATTGAGTGTGTGTGTGTGTGTGTGTGTGTGTGTGTGTGTGTGTGTGTGTGTGTGTGTGTGTGTGTGTGTGTGTGCGTTGCAAATCAAAACGTACCAACGGAACAAACCAGATTGAAAGACATGCAGGAGGCAGAATGATAAAATATTTTCCTCAAAACTACAGCTCAGATCTGAGATTTGATCGTTAATTTTTCTTGTGGGACTCGGGATACGAATGGAATGATAATGTATAAATATGTTAATATGCAAGGTGGAGCTTGTGGTGATTAAAAATGACACTTATTGTGAAGGCAAAAAAAAAAAAAAAAATTCCTCTCCGGCATAGTTTTCTCTCTCTAAATACATTTTCAAAATCAGTATTTCTGCATTTATGGTGAAACTAAAACGAAAAACTTCACAATCAGAGACAGCTGGGAAAGAAGGCGGGACCAAGGGACCGGTCAATCCTTGCTCATACACATCGCGGCTCACACTCAAACTCTCGCAAAGAAAGGAGACTTTTCTACTTTCTTGGCCGCTTATTTCACACTCGTCTGTAACAACACAGGTTCAAAAGAAATTATTGGAAACTTCTCGACTTGTAAATGTTGTTATTTGAAGCGTGGACGGCTCATTCTGGACACCTGCAACCACCACCTGCGCCAGCGTTACCATTAACATCGGCTTGTTAGGTAAATCGAGCGCCTCTCTAACATTTTAATTGATTGTACTTTACAATAAATACAACAACCACCTGATAACATTTCGGTTTTGGCAAGACTCCTTAGCGAAGAAGTCATGCTAGCAACGGAGAAAAATTATTAGCGCGGCGCCGTGCACGCGCGTGAGTGGGCTGTGCGCGTGGGAGGCATGACGTCAGGTCACGATCAATATTTTCGTTTTAATACGAAAAACAAGGCCGTTATTGCCGTTATCAATACCGATATGTGACGTTTGCCTTTTTAAAATGATTAAATCGTTAAAAGCCAGCACATAATTAGGACAGAGTATATTAGTCATTGGAAAATTAACGTTTTTTTTCGAAACACATTGTCAATGTCTCAATTTATTTTAGGGAGAATTTTGGCTAAAAGTGGCAATTTTCGGAATGTGAGAAATCGCCCTCTGCTTGGAATTTTGGGTTGAAACAGAAATGTGGAAAAATAATGTCAAAGAAGTTGTGGGAATAAGAATACAAAATGCATTTGGCTTTTGGGGCGGTACATAATAATGTTTGTGATTCCTTCTCACACAATAATACAAACATATCTATTCTATGACAATTTGCTGTGTCGGAAGGATGAAAGCAGCAACAGATGAAATTGGGAATTAAATAAACATAAAAAATAGCATGGTCAGATTTTTCATGGTTCAGGTGTCATCCCGCGGGTACAAACTGGAAAACTTTGCTGGTGGGGGTCAAACTAAGAGACTGGATCGCTCTCAAACGTGAACTGTGGACAGCTGTGATCTGGGAGCCTGCAATGCCCATTGGTGGCCACTGGGTGGTGCTGTGGCCTCTTTTATTACAACTGTGGGTCACCATTGCATAATGTGCCATTAAGATGTCACACGACGCAACTTGTAGTACTGTACACGAGTAAAAAGAAGTGACAGAACCAGAAGGTCTCACACGCTCTGTATTTAAGCAGAAGTTCATTTACTTACTTAAAAATCTAGTATAATCAAACGTACTGATTAACTCCTTGGGTTGTATTTTTGTGCACAATGCATGTCTCGTGCAGACTTTGTACTTGTAAAACAAAATGTGTTTTTCATTAAGAATTTGTATTTACTTAGTACCATTGGTAGTAAGACTTGAGAAATTAAAAAAAACGTATCAAGTAATTTAAAATAGATTTAATTGAAATATCTTTGATTCTATTTTTTTTTTTGGATGCACAAATGATTAAGGAGCAATCGTGTCCTCGTCACGTTGAGACTGAAATGGAAGGTGGCAGGTGCATGGGCTGCCACTCATCTTCCCTCACTTTTCAAATCCTCCTTTATGATTAAATTAGTACTCCCATCCTCCGTTTTACGTTATGGGCCATTTCACATTCACCTTCAGACACTTAACCAGCTCAAGTCGGCACTCAAATTTCACGCCGCTTCACCGGTTGTTCTGCCAAGCCATTACCTACTCTCGCTAATACCGACCATATTTCCAGACAGATTTCGTACAGTTTTTTCTTTCTAAGCTGCTTTTACGGAGAAAGAGAGAATATGAAGAGAAAATGACATCAAAGATCATGCAAGCGTTGTGCAACTTTTGACTCACCTTGTCGTTGCTTCCTTTGTTGTCCTCGTATTTGCTCTCTATATGGATGGAGAACTTGGGCAGGAAAGAGCACTAGCGACACACACACACACACACACACACACACACACACACACACACACACAAAATTACATTTTTTAACAGCACTAAGTAACACCTAAATAAGAAAGTAGCTCTCTAAGTAACACCATCATGACCTACTTTAAAATGCAAGTGGTAAGCCGAAGACCTCATTAAAAACATTTCTAGAAAGTCAAATTCCTACAGAGTTTAATTAATAGTATTGTGCGCTATTGCAACATTATACATTTAAACATTAGCACTGTACATACATACGGAGGTCGAGGGTTTGAATCTGGGCTCCCCGTGCCAGCGTGGGTTTTCTCCAGGTTTCCTCCCACATTTAAAAAATGTGGATGGCAGGTTCATGGAGCAATCAAAATTGTCCCTAGCTGTCTTTGTGAGTGGCAATAGTTGTTTTTCTTTGTGTGCCATGTGAGTGGCTGGCATCCATTACAGAGTGCATCCCGCCTGCTGCCCGAAGACACCTCGTGAGGGGAAGAGGCTCAGATTGTGTATGGATACTTCGTGGAAATACACTGGTGCACATTTAAGTCATACTTAAATAACTATTCAATTCAATTTGGGTCTGCATGAAGATGTAAAGAGCAAGCATATATGGACGCCGCAGCCTTTCACGAGTCTCCTAGACATCATTCTGATAGATTTTGTTAAAAACAAACAAACAGCCTGAAGTGAGAAGATCAACCCACTGCTGTTGCTTTTTTCGCCCCCTATTGATGTTTTCTCGCTGCCTTTACAGGACAGGCTACTCCATCTTAAGTCTAAGAGCAAATCGTTTGCGCTTCATCTCAGCGCAAATCATTAACAAGTTACGATAAAGCTGAGAGAGGGGCTTAGGTGGAATGTCTTCTCTGTCAAATGTCCTTCATTTGTTCACTTTGACTCACTGAACTGATCTTAGATTTGGACCTCTGGAGATCTTGGAAGATATGTGTTCATGACCGTGCGAACTCAGGGTTCACGCCCCCAAACCCCATTTTTTTTTTTCTTTTTAACAAAGCAAAGTCTTTGAAAAATGCTGATAGCTATTCAATAAATGTTCTCAATGGAACATGGGGGCAAAATGGGGGTAGGGGGGACATACCGAAAAACCATGACACATCAAACTTCTGACCAAAAAAATGTATTAAAAAAATTAATAAAAATCCATGTCTATGCAAATTCACGGGTGCTGAACTGTGAACTTATTGGCGTTTAATGTAGTTTTAGATTGTAATATCACCAGTCACCACTCGATGATAGACAAACATTAGTGGCGTTTCGTCCATCCATCAATCCATTTCCTGATCCGCTTTATCCTCACAAGGGTCACGGGGGATGTTGGAGCCTATCCCAGCCGTCTTCGGTCAGTAGGCAGGGGAGACCCTGAACTGGTTGCCAGCCAATCGCAGGGCACACAGAGACGAACAACTATCCGCGCTCACACTCATACCTAGGAACAATTTAGAGTGATCCATTAACCTGCCATGCCTCTTCCTGGAACATGGGAGGAAACTGGATTACCCAAAGAAAACCCACACAGGCCCGGGGAGAACATGCAAACTCCACACAGGGAAGCCGGGGCTGGAATTGAATCCGGTACCTCGGCACTGTGAGGTCGACGCGCTAACCACTGGCCCGCCAGGGGGGTTTCACTGTGGCTTATTATACTGCCCTATACTAGAATCTGAGTAGTTCAAATACTTTTTGCAGAATTGGAATGATAGGCAGGACAAACATCGTACCTCAGTAATACTCCAATTTTGATTGAGTTCTTTTTTGTGAAAAATGAGTTTGTGTGCTTAATGTTCTTGTTCAGCAGTTTTGTGCCATCCTTCAATGGTCAATTTTAAGAAGAAGAATAAGAAGAAATTACAGTATGTGGTTTTGTTGTTAGTTTCAAAGTCTTTGTTGTTTCAGGATAGCGGACCTTTCAGAGATGCATTGAATGATGTAGTATCAAAAATGAGCACGCATTTTGCATCTATTTTTGTCATACATCTGGTTAGGAAGTGCGTGGTCTTATTTGCCCCCCCCCCACCCCCATGTGTAAAAAATTGTGGCCCCTTCCAGCATTTAAACTGCCCATCCCTGTGCTAGATGGCGTTGGTGCTTTTTCATCCTTTCCGCTTTAACTGCTTTGCCAGCATTTTGTGACCCTTTATTAATCTCCATCACGTGAAATCATCTTAATCTTTCATGTTAATACACAGCCACCAAATATTTGTAATTGCTTCCTTCCCACCCTTTGCTGCTGTTTGATGTCATCGGAAGAGTACCGAACAAATGGAGGCATCAGAAAAGTCATTCATAGCAACATGGGAGCGCATATTTCCACTTGTATCGCTTCATCAAAACTACTCACCGTGTACTCTGATTAAATTCCCAGCGGTGGCCGTCGATTCAATGGACAGAATGTGAGAAGGTGGCGGTGCGGGGCGGTGGCAGGCAGGAAGCGGAATACAAAGAAGTAAATAAAAACAGGGTGAGTGATGAAGAGAAAAACAGCATTTTGTCCAAAGAAAAAAAAAACCAAAACACTTGGAGCTGCGATATCATTACGGCAGACGCACTCGAGGCCAAGCTCACATGAGCGTGCGGTTGACATGTTGCACGTAATCAAAGTTCACCTTTAGGATCTGGCAAGTCCACTGTATACCAAATACGGTAGATTTTGTGGCATGACGCTGAAATCCTTGACGCAAACACGACGACTTTGATAGGGTTTGTGCCACCCCTATGCTCATGTGATTGATCGAACCTTTTATTTATCATATGCAAAATGTGAAAGCTATTTAATTCCTACTCCGTCACCATCAACGATAAATGATCCTGGATGAAGTGCAATCTGAAATGCATAAACTGGTTCATATTTCTACAGTTATGTGCACATATATTGCACAAAAAAAATAAAGGGAACACTTGGGAGGAAATTGTGCTGTTTAAGTGTTCACTTTATTTTTTTGAACAGTTTATTTATGTGCACGTCAATACTATTTAAGATATATTAAAAAAAAAAAAAAGCAGACAAATGTTGATTTGAGGGTGACAAAGTCTGGGGTGGTTTCTTTATTTGCACATTTATTTGTTTTTTAAAATATGTTCCATTTACTCCAAACATTTTTCTCATTCTATTCTCTATTTTTTTAAAGATGTCAATTTTGGGTGTCACATTTCTGTCTTTTTTTTTTCTCCCTTTTGTGGGGGTGGTGTTGGTGGGATTTCCCAAGCCGATGTCAATTTTGGGTGTCACATTTCTGTCTTTTTTCCCCCCTATTTTGGGGGTGGTTGCGGGGAGATTTCCCAAGCCTTTTTTTTAGGGTGCTCCTGTTTGGACAGAAAATTGCGGCAGCATACCGGTAATGGTGTACGGGTAGTAGTTCCAAGCCTTCTCTGTCACGTAGAAAATCTTGGGCACCACCGCCCTGGCCCAACTTGGCAGCTTGCTGCGACCCACAAAATAAAACACGGAGGCATTGGCGACATGGTGAAAAAGAGACAGAACATTTCAACATTTTTTTGTTTTGGTTTTTTGTTTTCTGTTGTAACAAAATGAAACTTGGCAAACCATTTTTACACAGTTGGAAAGCTTTACCTTGCCCCATTTGGAAAGAACATTGCATTTGTGGGATGGGCACAGCAACTGTGGACGCGTGTAAAATGTGCCAAATGCTCAATGTCTGTGCCAAACAATTCATTCTGCTCTTGCTGCAGACTCTCTTTTAGTGTTTTTTGGGTGGTCCTCTGCTGGGCAAAACACTATCAGAAGCACTTACATACCACATTAATTCAGTGAAATTACATTTTTTTTATTCCCACCGGGTTATTCTCTTCATTTCATAGATGTTTCTCTTGGCTGCACTGCTTCCAGAATATGTATATGGATTTTCGAATTGTACTTATTTCTTGTCCATTCAAATTTCAGCCTCCAAGTGTTGCCATGCCAATCAGTAGTGCTGCCCCATTATTTTCAACTACATTAGCAATGAGATTATTTCTTTCACTAATCAGATTTCAAATTTATCTTGACAGTGTCAGAGCGCTGGCCTTGGATGATGTCAACGATTTCTCGTCCTTTTGATTGGTTGGCAAAACAGTTGGAAGGGAAACCCACGCCCGTCGTGATCCGCACACATTGATACTCTTAATAATCGGCATTTCTGGTGAGTTTGATTCACTTTATTGACATGTTTATGTTATTGGAAAAATGGTGATTTTGAGCAGCTCCGGATGTATGTGGCACTGTTTTAGGCGTTTATATTGAATTATTGCACGTTTTTGATGGTTTGTGTCATTGCGCTCAGTCCCACATGCGTGGTTGGAGGTTCTGGAAACAAAACAAGAGCCAACGACAAAATAAGCTGTTTGGCATAGGCGGTGAAGGTGTGTCAATCCCCCCACGTATGTTCATAATTTATCCCACAAGTTGTCCTTGTCCTGAGGAAGCAAAGTAAATGGTAAATGAAATAATCATGTCGAAACTGCATTGCATATTTCCTTGCATAGTCTCTCTGTGATATTAAAATCAATTTGATGAACTGAAACTTTTTATGATAAACACGAAAAGAACACAGAAATCCAGAGGGGGGCAAATACTTTTTCACAGCACTGTAACTGACGTTACCCTAAACGTAATTATAATAAATTAAATAAACCACACACTATGATCCCCAAACACATGGGAAGAGGCTCAAAGCATTTTAAAGACTTACACATTGTCGCCATGAAGTTAAAAAATTCTGACTTATGAAAAAGGCATAGGCACTGGAAACCATCCAGCAGTGTGACGCAGTACCAGAGGTCAGTCAGTCATGATGGCCACTGTTAATGTCGATTACAGCCAACACCCTGCAGTGGACTTGCTCATAAATACTCCGTGACGGACTCTTAATGCTGATAGTTGCTGGCACCTCATTGGGCATCCCAGCAAAATAGAAATTGACAGACTTTGGTGTTATAATGAGAAATGTTCAAGTCACTGCTTCAAAAAAATGATACAAAAAAAAAACAAAGACATTGTAGAATGCAGCAATTGATGGCGAATGGACCACTCTATCAGAATTGGTTCAGTGCACCACAAATGAGGCTCGGTCCAGATTACTACAGACTGAAAATAAGCCAATCAAGCGAGGTTGGGAGCAGCCAAGTTACACACCAAACTGTCATTACAAGTGCTCCTGATTACATTTTCACTCTTAAATCACTCATGGGAGTGTGAAAAAACATTATTCTGAAGAATCCTAATGGCTTCATAGAAACCAACGAGAGAAACAGATACTGGGCCACCGAAGCAATTCCCTCCTCGAGAAGAGAACTTTCAAGACATAGTCAACTAGCTATGTGTCATTATGCAGCTTTATGTGCGGCCAAGACACCTCACACACTGACACACACTTGATTGCATCATTACACAAGTGCAATTGTCCAGAAAGGCTTCTTGCATCAGTCAGCGTTTAACCCTTTGTTGAACAGCCTACCATGTCTCTAAATCACAGTCGCCCCCACCCCCACTTTCATCACGGACCTTAATACCCAGCCAATAAGAGATGACAAATAATGACGTCGAAGAAAAGCACAAAAGACTGATCCATACTGGTAATTCTTTCTAAAACAAGGACATTTTAATCCAGAAATGATCTAGAGTTGAAAATGTGGGCTCATGTTTTGTGTTCGTGGAGTGTACCCAACAGCTTAGGCAACTAGCCTTCTTGTAAAAAAAAAACTATTAATTATTTTTAAAGGAGCCCACCTTTGAAACATATACGTGATCTAGAGTTGAAAATGTGGGCTCATGTTTTGTGTTAGTGGAGTGTACCCAACAGCTTAGGCAACTATCATGCTCGTAAAAAAAAACTATTAATTATTTTTAAAGTAGCCCACCTTTGAAACATATACGTTAGTGATGATTCTGCACTTTACGTGCTCCAAAAGTGTGTCCCTGCCTCCCCGTGGCCGCTCTCCCGCTAAGGCAGGCAATTTCTTTTTACAGAGATCGACCTCTACCTGATCAAAAAGTTTTAACATTGCAGCTATTTTTGAAATGTTGGGAAAACGTTACTCTAAATTACTATAGGGAGCTATTTCCCCCGCATATAAATTTTCATTTAGCTTTTAAAGACATGCTGATGACATTGGAAGCTCCCTGAACTTTTTATTATTGTTCCCCAAAAAATGTCTCTTGTTTAAGTTTTAGAAAATTTGAAAAGTTGTTCAGTAAACATATCAACAAAGTTACAAGTTGGAAGTTTTTTTTTTTTTTTAATTGACATTAATATTTTCACGTTTACTGAAAATGAATATCGACTCCCAATATTGTTGCGCGGCCTCCTTGACTTCTCATAATTGGCATTGGCCTTGAAAAAAACCCCAAAACAAAACAGATCGGTCTATCTCTAATTTGCAAAATTACATTTTGGCCACGAACAGGCTATGTGGAGAGTAGTTTTGAAGAAAGGTTAAATGATCCATTTCTTAGACTGACTTCATGTCTCTTTCACACACACACACACACACACACACACACACACACACACACACACACACACACACACACACACACACACACACACACACACACACACACAGTCTATCCAAACCACTTCACTTCAAATTTCCCAGAGGTCCTTTCACTTGTCGTCCATGACCATAAAATCTTTTCGTCTCTGTCTGAAAAACTTTTTTTTTGGGGGGTGGGGATTTTGTGGCCAGCTGCTTGTTAAAAACAGCTCATTAAAAAGCACAAGTCCAGGTTGAAGTCATTAAAAAATTGGGGATGTAAGGAGTAAAGTGAGTAGAGTAGAAAATATTCTACTACTACTAAAACGCAAATCAATCAATCAAACTTTATTTACATAGCACTTTTCCTACATAAAAATGCACCTTAAAGTGCCGTGCAATTAAAACATCAAAAATACAACATAAAAAGAGGACCCTCCTACTCGCCCAAAATACACACACACACACACACACACACACACACACACACTGATGATCTATGTTAAAAAAGACATGGCAAGGCACAACAAAACCATATAAGGAAAAGAGCACCCAAGGGGAGCTCATCCATGCTGACAGCCGCCACACCTCCCAAAGTAGAGGCCCCCCCATCAGGAAACACTGGAGTTTTAACCCTTTCGGGGACAGTGGTTGCTTTAGTGGACAGCTTATCATGTTATCAGGTTACACGGTGCACGAACGGGTTAAAAAAAAAAAAAGAACAATTTAAATTAAAAGAAGTATATAAATGAGTTATTCAAAAGCCAAGCTAAGCAAGCACCTTAAAATTGCTCTCGGAACACACGGGGAGCCAATGCAGCGATTTTTAAAACTGGTGTAATGTCTTCCCACCCTCTCGTCCTCGCAATGGTCAGTTGCCAGGTGTGCGAGGTTAATTCAGACGCATTGCTCGGTGTGTCAGAGGCATCGGATGATGACACTTATTGGCCATCTGCAGCGTTCAGTCGGTCAGCAGCTCCGCCTTTGCAGTCGAAATACAATAGACCAAATCAATGAAGTGAACCGTCACTGTCACCTAGACTGACCTCTGTGCTCAAGTCAGAAGTATTTCCAGCAAACACACCATTTCTTCCGGCGCAGACCGCTACACATTCTTGGCGGCGGCATTTGATTGACCATTTAAAACAGTCAATTTCACACTGAAGCAACTCAGGAGCGCACAACGCCAACCAGACCTCATCCGTACGCTTAATCCCTTACTCATTCCCAAAATGGTTAAAAACATGCAGCGAGCAAAGCCTCCCATATCATGTCCTATATGTGTCACTGTCGATGCTCGGCTGTTTATTTCAGTAAGACGTGCTTTTGATGTTGCCATGTTGAAGTGTCACATCATCATATTTTAAAAAATCCCTCCTGTCATTTTTACGAGTGGCTTACTCATGTTGACGTGATGAAATGTACACCATAATGAGTCTTGATTTGCGTTCATGGCTAAGAGACGATGCGAACCGGGGTCTGCCGTTTGGAAATTCAGGAACGGGATGATCGAAACTGTTCAGAAAAGGGCAAGCGCTTTCAAAACAACATTGATATTGATTGGAAGAATACCCTGTCTGTCGTTATTGGTAACCACACCTTATTGAACAGAACCGGACTGCTTGGTGACGTAATGGAAAGTTTTCGATTTTGTATTATATCCTGTGCATAGCACACACAATATACACACATGAATTTCATTTCAGTAGATTTTTATACATTCAAGATTAAATTGCAACCGTTGGTTTAATTTGAACGCACAAGAAGCGACCCCAATCTGTCTGCTCAGGAACACCCGAGAAAGGTGGAAGCGTGAAGCATTTTTCATCGTCCATGTGAAGGTCTTGATTTGAAGATTTTTCCCAAATAAATGTTTCACCCAAATATATGCCGGTGTGAAAGCGGATGGTAAGTAGAGGGGACTCACTTGTTGAGGTAGATGCGTTTCTCAGTAAACTGGCCCGATCCGTGCTCGGGGTCCTCGTAGGGCTCATTCTGCACCACCTCCACTCCCTCGCCACGTTCGCTCTGTTCGTTGCTGTGCTTGCTGATCATGTACAGCTGGCCAATGCGGTACTGCAAGACAGGATGGCAAACAAAATAATTAGATACAATTGTAGAGCAATCATTGCGTCCATTTCGGTGGGTGAAGGTCATCTTGACTGAGTGGCCTTGTGATATGAGCAAAGCCACCTTGGAATCAATTGAAATTAAGCAGCGCATTTCTCTCCCCCATAATTGACGTGACAAGCGGAGACCCCGCCATCGACCCCAAAACGTGACCTTCTACTCAAAAGCATCCATGTCAGTGAATAATTTAAGGGGTGTGGCCTAGTAAGTGACATGAGGAGATGGGAGTTGGGTCACCTGGTCAGTTCAGTGTGAGCGACTGGGTGTGAGCTGTGGCCTAGAGCAGTTCCTTGCGAGAGTTCTTATTTTATATTTGTGTTTTTGACCATTATGTGAATTAATCTTCTGGAATAATTTGGGCCAGCAACATGCCCCCCCTCCAATAAAATAAATAAATTTAAAAATGGCTGGCATTTGTAGATCAAGGTCCCACTGCAATTTTAGACCGGTCATAAAGCTCAACCACAGGGAAAGTCAAGGAAGTATTTGACATTGATCTCGCGATGGTCACTACAGCAAAGCCGCGCAGATTAGCAACTGGCTATAGTGCAATGACAAAGCGCCCAATCCCGAATTAGGACCCGGCGACCCACGAGTAACCTTCATTTGAATGACCTTTGATTCATCACTCACTGACCCACTTGGCCACGTGACAAACTCTTATTAGACGTCCTGACAGGCCTAGTCGGGTGGCAACTATTTTCCATACAAGTGTTGCAGGGAGATGGAGAGTCCGGACTGCTCGCACGCCTATTTCCAGGTCTGAGAAATGCATCCGGCATGCATGATGACTTTTGTCTCTCAGCAGGAATGCCGGGTGCTCATATAGACACACTTGCATACACATTCGGAGTACCAATGGAGGATAGCTTTGTTAAGCTCACGGGGAAAAAAGACAAGTACAGTAAAGTCCTCTCCATCGCGGGTTTCAGGTTTGCAGTCTTATCATATTTTTTTTTTTGTACAGTCAATAACTTTATTTAGCATTTATATTGAGTGTAATTCCACAGTTGACCGCTAGATGGTGGCACACGTCTTTCGTTTGGACATAAATTTGGAAGACGAACGAAGCAGGAAGTATTTCAGCGCAGCCGAGGTTTGTTGAAAATTACACTGGTTCAAGAACAAATTTGAATCTGAGATTGCTTTATGTGTGCATAAAGGTATTTTTGATGCTAATTAAAAAAAAAAGGTTGACTTCTTTTCTAGCACCTCAGGTTTTGGAGATTTTCATTTTTATGTTTTAAGTTTGACCTAGAAAAGCATGTGGAATGTGGCTTTTACTGTGCGTTGCCATTCCGAAAAGAAATTCCACCGGTTTCTGAACCTAACCCTTCATTCATAAATATGACGAAATGCATTACTGTGTTTCATATTATTATTATTATTATTATTATTATATTAATAATATTATAGAGACCTAACGATCTGGAAGGCAAGATTCAGAATCACTGAAAAAAAATCCTCCCAAAAATTTGTTTACCGTAATTGAATATCATCCGCTTCAATCCTGCATTTTATGCCTACAAGAAACTACAGCTTTAGGTTGATTTAATGATGTACATCTTTTAATTTGGAAAAAAAATAGATTTGTTTACTGTAAACAGAGAGCAGGATCGGTAAGCTGTTGCACTGTTTGCACAATGCTCTTACTCGCTCTCAATGTGTTTAAATGTGTTTTGTGTTATTTTAAGAGCGTCTTTAAAGACCTTTAAGAACATGCCTAGAGAGTGTTTAAATATGGTATTTCACTTATGGTGGTGTGGAACGTATACACCCCTCCCGCTACCCCCCGCGGGGGGGGGGGGGGGATTACTGTCTAGCATTGGATGTTAGCTTGTGACTCCACAACAACTACAACAAGCCAGGAATGGAGTGGAAATATGATCGCGTGGTGGAAAATCAATCTGGCCAAGAAGCCCCGGGGCGTAAGTTCGTATATCACAATGCCACCGCAATTTTCCATCTGACTGTCAGGTGAGGAGAGTGAAGTTGGAATTTGGAAGGCGGTGTGTTTGTCACTGAGCAGCTGTTGGAGCGCGGCATCGTTTTTCACTGGGGATGACAAAGTCACTCGCAAGGATGGCGCAATTAAAAAAAGGAGCTTGTGTTTGTTGTCACTCAAGTACGTGTTCACATTAGCATAGCCAGAGTAGCAAGAGCTGCCAGAATGATTAATCTGCCAGCAAAAGATGTGGAATCAAACACGAACAACGAGAAATTGTGCTCAAGAAGACAACAACTTTTGCCCCAAAATCTGTTACATTCTGTCAATTGGAAAAAAGGGTTAAGGTGGCTTTTTTTTTTTCTTTATCATGTACTGGAGTGCAGTTATTCTCAAAAGTGTGGTAAGTGTACCACACTGGCTAAGTACAGTTCAGATGTATTTAACTTTTAAATTCAAAATATCTTATCTTTGAGAACCGTTTATTGACATTTATTCACTTTTTTTTATTTATTTAACTTTTCATGAAATCGTTTAAGTGCAGTTTGTTTATTTTCCGATATTGAAGTAGTGTAAATGTTCAAATGATGATTTATTTTAAAATGTTACTATCTATTCCAGGATGCCCCCCACACCCCAAAGTTTAGTTTTTTTTATAATATAAAATTCTATAATATCGCACATCATATTAACACATCTCGTTGAACTCACAAGTCTGCTCAAGGCACCACTATTTTTTCTTGTTTTACTTGAGCACTTCGTCCCGCTATACTACAGTATTTTAATGTTGATCATGATGTTGTTACTTGGAAAGCAAAGGATATTTTGAGGTGGTCGTTGGTGTAAAAAGTATGAGAAGTGCTGCTGTCGGTGCAGCAGAATGGGCAGGTAGCATGGACTCGGCACTCAGATGGCATGGTAAGAATTTTGCTGTGTGTGGGGAAAGTACAAAACAAAGATGAGAGACTATTGACATTGCTCTCATTAAATCTCCCCGGGAGGTGAAAATGATCACGGCCCAGAAATCCTCAAGAGTGCCACTCAAATGATGGCTGGCGGCGGCGTATTAAGACACGAAGAAACATTTGTGATCATTTTTTTCCTTTTGGTTTCATTTGCTGTATCGACATAACGCGCGTAAATATGCACATTTGCCGTCCTGTGTGCAGACTTGTTTTTCTTTCCATAATAGGGCAAAGAAGTGGCTGTGTTTTGAGAAGACTCAATGTGTTTTCATCTCTCACATCTTCCCTTAGAAGATGCAAGAGGCACTAGTCAGCCTCACGATATGATGCAAACAAGTCAAGATGTTGCCCTGACACACTTGAGAAAAATACGCTCGTCTCTCCATTTGGATTTCTTGTCATTTACAGCCAAGACAAGATTGATATAAGCTAGACATGTATTACTATCGGCACAATCATAAAATGAACGCCTCATACCTACTTCACTACCAATCTGTCTGCTGGCCCACTTCAACTATCTGAAAAATAGGACTGTTTCTTTATCAATCAGCATGAGTTGGTCTGAGGAAAATTTTGTTACAGCCACATTTGGCATCAGTATTTTTATGTCTGATTTGTTATTCTGGGCAAAAAATGTTATGGCCAAATTTGGCATTTTCAGCAATTTTCTGACTTTTGATTGGTTGGTCAGAGTGAAACTTTTTGCAGCCAAATTCCACAGGCAAAATGTTTGCTGTGATCTTTCTCATATTTCACTTATCTGCAACTGTGGTCCGTTTGATGTGTTTTACTGTTTAAATAATAAGAATAAGAAAATCTTGATTTGGCTCACAATGGAGAAATTCCCAATTTACAGCACCAAAGTTATGATAGGAAGAAAGTAGAAGAACAAAAAGTATAGGAGCTGCTGTAAAGGCAGCCACAACAAAATAATACAACACAACACATAAGACACAGACAGACACATAAGACAGACAAAAATGTATTTACCATTGTTGTTATACAGGTGCTTGGTAATGAATTTGAATATCATGAAAAAGTTGATTTGTTTCAGTCATACTATTCAAAAACTGAAACTTGCGTGATGCATACATTCTTTCCACACAGACTGATACGTTTTAAGTGTGAATGAATTTGAATGTACAATATATGATTTTATCTGAAAACGATTTTTTTTAAAAATTCA
The DNA here is from genome assembly GCF_001891065.2 of Hippocampus comes. Classification (NCBI taxonomy): domain Eukaryota; kingdom Metazoa; phylum Chordata; class Actinopteri; order Syngnathiformes; family Syngnathidae; genus Hippocampus; species Hippocampus comes. The sequence goes on along the minus strand of NW_017805930.1, from coordinate 285,795 downwards.
GTGTCTCAGAAAATGTGAATAAATCATATGCGAGACGTGGGTTTCAGCTGTCGCATTCCTTGTCTCAAGCCACTCTTAAACAACAAACATAACACGTGATAGATTAAAAAATGGATTGAGTCTGAAGGCCTGGGCACCAAAGCTGTGCCACTGCTGCCTATCTACGTAAGTAGCCAACTGTCCACCCGATGAACCAACATTCCCACCCAACCTACTACCTAGATCTCTTGTTGGATGGTGTAAAGTTGGCCGCTGTGGAGTTGCCATTTAGAGACCGCCTTTGACCACTGATCGTGCAACTGTGTATGAACCTCACCCCATAGTTCGACCGTCGTCAGGAGGGTGCGCTTAAAAATATTTTGAAAATAGTAATAGTCTTGTCTCACGCTGTTGTCATATTTCTGAATGAAATGCTGTGACGTGCACCATACGCGTTGGCGGAGCTCATAATCCATCCGCTTGCGCCTCGGTCAAATCCACCAAAGTTGCTCTACACCACCTGCGCCCTCACTTAGACCTGCTTTTAGATGGTCCAAATTCTAGTTTACTTTCTGGAACCAAATTGTCAGGTGCATCGCGGCGTGTAATTAAAAAAAAAGAACAGTCCACCGGAATGCTCAGCGAGGTGCAAGGCGGTCTGGCAAATTCCCAAACACGTTAAAAAAAAAAAATAGACTCGGAAATGTCCAAAAATTAAGATGCCCCAATCTATGCAACTGCATATCAGCCAGTTTACCAAAATAGGGCCGTCCGTGTGCCAGTATACATAATCCTGCTTCCAAAACCGAGTGTCACCGCACCGAACTCCTATAAAAAGTGAGAGGCGCCTACGCTTCAGCGCACAATGAGTCTTTAGTGTCACAACACCGAGTGCACCGTTATGGTCGACTGCCGCGCTGAGATCTATAGGTGTAAACTCCGAGAAGCGGCAAGTGAAAATGCAAATGAGGGCCCGCAAACAAACGCTGTGACATTGTGATGATTAAAATGATTGGACAGTGTGATGGTAGCTACGGTTACGGTCAAATGTAGCACTCTGCCGGAACAATTGTGTTTTTCAATTAAAACGCCACACAAGCCGCCGCGGGAACATCAAACGTAACCACTGCCGCCTCTTACTGATTCCACTGTGCCAAATTGTGCTCAAAGAACACGTCAAGACAAAAGACACAGAGACTATTATGCGATCAAAGCGTCGTCTTCGTTCTGTTTTCTCACAACAGCAGGTGGGGGGGCTTGAGGAAGGGAGGGGAGGCAAAGTGCTGGTCATTATGCTGCAGCCAAGAAGTGTGTTAGTGTCAGCGTGCACACACACTTACTGTACTGAAGACAGTCGTGGGCACAGTGCTAACATGTAATTCAAATTCAGCCACAGACAATGTAATTACTGCTGTACTCTCAGAGAGGTGACTGTACCAAAGAGATAAATAGCTTCTGCCAATTTCCGTGTCAGGAAGTACAAATACTTGATTACTCCACTTAGGTACGTTTTGCAGGTAGGTGAGTCGAATTCATTCTGTGACCACGCTAGTAACTTGACTCTGGGTATCGTCTACGTGGATTGTCGCCAACTACGTTTTTTTTGTTATTTTTAATGGGAATGCGCACAGGAAGGTCTTGTCACGTCAACTCTACGGAGTGTCACAAAAAATGTCATTTACTCTCATACACATATGCATGGCACGATGCACGCGCGCACACACTACTAAATACCACTGCTACTAATGTGTGCAAATAATGTGTAAAGTTCGTCAAGGTTAAAATTGTTACCTTGGTGATATTTACCTTCTATTTTTGTCATCCAAGCTATATTCCACTGCTGATTACTAAAAAAAAAAGAATTAAGGTAGCGACAAACTTCTTTTTGTGATGATCTTACGTCTAATCGTCCATTTGGTTGTTTCTGCATTTACATAAAGTACAACATTTTGTGAACCCTGAAATTTCAGTCAGAATGCCGTGACCAGCACGATTAACAATAGGGCCTCAAAACATGCAATGTCACTGCAGAGTTGAGAGTGAGAGATGTCGAATTAAAAACCCTACTAGACTAGGAGCCAAGTTAAAGTCTAAAAAAATATGTTGAAATTGGTTTTATAATTTGACCGTCCGCAAGTGAACAAACTACCTTCGTTAACGACACAATTAGAAAACAATTCTTGCCTTCCCCATGTGTCGTCTTTTTGGCTTTTGCGGGAAATGATACATCGGCGCGCTTTGTCCAAATAGACCAACCTACCGCGACACATCAAACCATTTTGCCCAAAATCCACTTCCAAAAAGATAAAAACTAACCGCAGCGCTGAATATGTATCCCAGTTATCAAAACACGCATTGAGATTGCTTTGGATAATCTAATGGAGTGGCAAGCGATTGTCTCTTCTAAAATGTTTCACGGAAGAACATAAAAATATACATGCAGTCTCACAGGGGATTATTAAAAAAGTCCCAAATGTGTTTGTCAGGGACTCTTCTAATGGATTATTGCTTGACCCGACCCCACCTGAGCATCAAATGAAAGCAGACCAACACCAAACTCATGTTGTGGCTTATTTTATTTTTTTTAAAGTAATGAAAGCAACCAGCAATACAAATAACTCCAAACATAAAAATAAAACAAAACAAAACTATATAACACATGACTAATGGCCGCTATCAGCCGTCACGCAGAGGCGGGTAGGTTCACGTTGTAATAAACGACATTGTACTCCAGGCAGGTTGAGGGATTCAAGGTTCCAACAGAGGACCGCTGCCATAAATAAATTTGTAAACAGGAGCAAGCATCCAAGTTTTTTTTTTTTTTTTTGGGGGTCAGGGGTGACAGATGGGGGAGAAATCTATTTGGATGGTGAGCTGGGCTTATAACAGGAAGCCAAGACTGCAAGCCAGTGAGGGACAAGAAAGATATTATGGGCTTCATTGAGAAAATCTTTGGAGAAAAGATTTGAAATCAATCAATACACAAGAGATCTCAGAGAGGATAGAGAAGGCCAAACTGTTCACAAAAAAGCGCAATACCTGTCGGCAAGGCTTCCAGACCATTTTATTTTAATTTTTTTACTCGGAACGCAGTGGGCCCTACCCTGCAATTTTATGGCCGCAAGTAGAAGATTTAGGACCCCACGCTAAATTGACTTGCAAAGTAAACATTCCTCCCACTCAGTTTCACTTTATTCCTGAGAAACGGACTGAAGTGTGGAGCAGATGATTGTCAGCCACAGAAATAAATAGTCAGGGCGAGATGCAAAGAATGACGCCAAGCCGATCAAAATCCAGGTGACAGAACACCGTGGTCTGATTGGTCACCTCCCATCCATCACCCAATATTACTGTATTACTGTTTATTTGTTGGAATAGATGTTTTTAAGTGATTGCTTGTATTTATTTATTGATTTACAGTTTTTATTGTTTTATTTCTTTAGTCAAGAAAATGCTTATTTTACCACCAGGTAAGGAAGTATATAAAATATTGTATGTTTATACCACAAAACGGTGAAAAAAATAAGCCTCGTGAAATTTGCTATCTTTTGAGTTCTTATTCGCGCAGCAATAGTAAGTTGGACTTGATTAGGAAGCTTCATTCCATGTGAGACTACCTCCTCCCCCCAAGCGAGCCCTTTTCTCCTCAAGGACTTCAGCCAAATAACATCAGTGTGTGTCCTTTGCTGGTTCAGCTCAAGCCCAAGTGTTGCTGCTATCAAGAGCGAGCACACGGGTGACTGAATTTGCGCCATTCAGCAAAAAGCCAAGCTCCCTGGAATAGTGTGATCCAATTGTGATTGGGCCGCGTGCGCGCTAGAGGAGGATGACGGGAGGGAATGGCAGGGCTCCGGCAGCCTGTACACAAGGAGACAAGCAGTCTGTTTTCTTTCCTAATTTTACCGCCTCGCTCAGGCACTCGATTACAAAATAAATCTAAGTGTAATAAAGCTGTCAACACTAATGCGATGCTGTTTTATTCAGGAGGAAACAGGAAGCTCTGACGAGTAGACACCAGGGGGGGTACGGCCTTTTTAATTACCTCTGTTTCTTCCTTTAATCAAGCTGGAATTAAAAAAGATGCTCAAAAACATTCCATCAAAGCAATGATGGTGACAAAACAGAGGATGATTGCTCAAAATGCGATGGAATTAAAAATATTTTTAGATTACATATAGTAGGTTGTTGACAGTGCATGGAGGAGCAAATCACTGTCATGACCAACAGTAGATGGCGATGGTAAATCACTTTGGATTTGAGATCAGCATAGTTTTTGTGTAGAAGATAACGATTAGGGGGTGAATCTCAGCTTGTCATTATGTGCACAATAAAAGCCAACGGGTTGGAGGTCGGATACGATTACCGGTAGCCACCTCATACTCAGAGTATGTATGCAAATGGTATGAACAGAGCATGTGTTGCAGTACGTAGTAGAAAGGCTGTGCTGGGATTTTGAGCAAAAGACGAATGACCCACACCGCGGAAAAAAAAAGACACTGAATTCGGGCTGCAACTATCGCTTATATAATAATCAATGAACACGTTTTAATTTCATTTTCTTAAATTTACAAACATGACATTATTTCAAAGTGACAGTGCAAAAAATGTCAATACATTATGATTCTGTTATGGGTTTGATCTGGAATGTGTCAGAAAATCTGCCAAAATGTTGATCATTGTTTTCTAAAATCAAGGCAAATGTTTGCAAATGGGTTATTTTGATAAAACGGGAAAATAATCAGTCTGCTTCCTAGGATGACGACAGAAATCGGAGATTTGACTGTTGAGACGCTGAAATTAGATTTTAAAATGTTAAATTTAACAAAGTTCTCCAAACAATTATCAAAAATATTTAGCGATGAATTGATTAGTTGTCGATTATTCGTTGCACGTCTACACTGAACCCCAACCCTTTAAGCAACACATAGAACACAAACATTGCAGCAAGACATGTAGACAGACGATATACAGTAACATTACCCACAGTCATATATTCTTTATCCTCCAAACTTAACTCAGTGCTGTACTGATGAGCTGAGAGGAGTTGAGATGTCTCATTGAATAGTATACTCATCAATATTATTTAATGATGTCATGATTATGTGTTTATAAAGTACAGTACTATGTCCATCCATTTTTTTCCCCCTTTCAAGGCGCCACTGTATATATACTGCCGATGTACGCCAATCCTTGCAGGTGGAGGCTCATCCTCCTGTCATGTTTTCATCCTGCATCGCTGCAGTGTCTGAGGTCACTCAACCAACCACCCATTGCATAACGTCAAGATCACTCACTACGGATCCTCATATCAGCTATCCCCCCCCCTTTTTTTTTTTTGTAACTTTCTGCCTCGCGGCACACTGGGTGGCCTACTCGAAAGATGGGGGGGAAGACGGCATGGGAGGGCGTCGAAGTAGAGAAGATCAGAAGGACTGTGAGCGTAGCAAAAGGTAAAGTGCTGCAGAGGGAACAGGCAGATTGGGGAGCCATTACATAAGAGGATTTGACTATTTGTCTTCCTCCCCCTCTCCTCGAGTGACAAAAGACACTTCTTCAGCCTCCTTTATTTGGATGGATAATTTCTTTGCTAATGGCAGAAAGGGTAGAATAGAAGTTTATCTACTTCTTACTCCCAAGCACAATCAGTCAATCATCCATTGTGATTTCCTTTGTCCCAGCATTTTCTTCTTTTCGATCCTCCAAGAGCACGCTCAGAAACGGGGCACATAATGACAAAGAGGTGTTGCGATTTTACATTCACACCGACTGTAACTAGCGGTGAGCCTCCACATTTGTGCTCTGTGGAATTTCTGATTTCCATTTCGGGAAGCCTGCAAGCCACGAAGCAGGTGACTACATCTTTGCAAGGCTCATTGAGCGTCTTGATAAACAAGACGCTCGGCGAGTTACATAAGCCCCGCCAACGACTACCCGAGGTGCCGCTCTCTGGGGTGTTTTGCTACAAGTTGAATTTCAGCCTGCTTGGGGGGGGGGGAGCCCCATCTTATTTATTATGCATCAGGAGCACACGGCGTTCGTCTTGCGTCTTCTGCTCAGATGGAGACAGATGCCAAGGAATGAGTCGGGAAAGCAGAGAAAAGCAGAAAAATGGGAGGGTCAGAAGACGCAACGGCAAGTGTTCATCCTTGTGAGAGCTTTTCTGTTAGTTGGAGGCATGTGAGGGGACTCGTAGAAGGCACACAAGTAGACACGTGAGGATTACACAACACTTTGTTGATCAGTCTGGGGGCTGGCCGCGCAAAGAACTTTCACACGTACACAGGCACAGTAGCACCTTGATTTGCAAGCGCCGTCAACTTAGGAGTCTTTCGACCCGTCTCTTGGTTGATTATTTTTAATACTTTTTTTTTTTGCTACATGTTGGAAGCCACATTTCACATCATGGCGAGCTTCGGATATGCCAACGCAAGTCTGTGATGGGAGTTTCTGGCAACTACACTGGTCAACAAATTTTTATGGCACTTATCCACCTGTGCCTTTTCCACAAGACGTACCCGGCGAAGCAGGAGATTGCTGCAATTGTGTGCGTTTCACTTTCAGAGACACATGAAAAAAAATTGTTGTCATTATGTTAGTGCCCGTGTCTTGTATGACGTGCACAAAACTTGGAGGGCGGCCAGTGCAAGCGCCAGTAGGCGTTGCACAACTTGGCCCAACGGGGATTCTCTCTCACCTACCAAAAGCTGCAGATTGACAAATAGAAGACAATTTAAATCACTAAAGCTGACGGCTTCATTTCAGTTTTTTAATAAAGTCAATTAGTCCGCTAGTTGACTCGTCTGTCGAACCCCCAATAGCCAGTCCCCAATACTTTAGTTCAATCTGTATCACAAAACAGAGACCGAAAGCAAATTGAGTGAAAGATTGAAGCAAGCAAGTTTCAGTCGATTCTTGTTCTCAGTTTTCTTTCATCGCTCGATCAGACGTACAGGAAATGCTTTTCTCCACATTTACAATCATGTGAATGAAGTTGTTAACAGTATTACCGCAGTCAAGGTTGAACGCATTATTAATTGAGCAAGTGGTACACGGAATGTACTGTATGCATCAAAGATGAAATTTTCTGCTTTTTTTTTTTTTTGGCCATCCTCATTTAAAAGACTAAGGCAGGGGAGCAAATAAGTGACACTCATTGACCTTCCATTTTGTATGCACAGGTGCACACGACACACGCGCAGACAAGCACACTTCATCTTCAAGGAGATCTCTACATCAGTTGTGGGTTGTTGCTATAGCAACCAGGGACACTGCAGTCGACATGGCACCATACTGTACTTTCACACTTCACCCTTCTGGTGTCACTACCATTCGTTATAATCATTGATACTGCAACAAGCAGAGCGTCAAGGGCCCTGGAAAATTCTATATTCTATTTACGCGATTAAAATAGTCTTTTTTCTGGTGGCACGTCATTTGGCAAAGATGCACTTTTGCATGTGATTAGGTGCTGTTGTGAAAGGACTTCATTACAATTGCAATGTCAACCTTTCACAGGAGCATGTCGCGCATTGACTTAACACGTCAAATCTAGCGCTTTGATTTTGAAAGGAAGTGTCATTTTCATCTTCGGTATACATGTTTGGTCTGCAACTGATTCAAATCCCAAAGCATCAACAAGATGTAATAAAAGGGTCAGAAATGGTTACATCCAAGTCAAATATTCCTAAAGTCCAGGAGAAAATTTAATTCAGCACTATTTCTGACAAAGAAAAAGTTCATTTCTTTCTAATGAAAAAGTAATTTACCAACTCCCACTTGCACATTGGCACACATTCAAATTTGAGTGTCTCATTAGTGGTGGTTGTCTACAATTAAATTGCTTCTTCCACTCGCGAATGCAATGATGGTTTGCATTTAAAAAAAAAAAAAACCCAAGCACCTTTGTGTACTTGTTTGTAATTCGTATTTTAAATTGCAAGACCATTGTTAGTGTTTAGCGCATGAAACCATTCACTTGACATTTGCTTTTTAATGTTACAAGTCATCTTGGAGCATTCTGACTGAGCTTTCCAGACCCACGGAATATTGTGTCCGTGACAAAAGCACTGAATTTAACCTATAAAACTTTTTTTAAAAACAACCCCAAAGAACGTGGTTTCCAGCTTTTTCCATTCCTTGATAATCAGCAGTGGAAAACGAGTCGGTTTCACCAAAACCAAGCAGTTACTGACCAAAAAGAGGAGAAAACGATAAGAACATCAACGGAGCCTTATATTTTTTTACTTTTGTGACACCCCAGAAATGGCTTTAGATAAAACAATTTATTTGCTGTACGACTCAAACACTGTGCTGATCTTCAAGTCATCCAACTCTGCCATTGTCTTGGCATTTGTCCTCACTACAGTGGTTTACAAATCGGAAGTTCACCGACAAGCCGGGTGAGAGCCCTTTCCACGTATGCTGGTTGAAGAACGTATTGATGAATATTGTCGTCGTGGCAGTAGATGGTTGGACTTCCAAGTATGATGTTTAAAGAAAAAATCTTTTTGTCACGTTATACAATACTGTATAGGGATTGTGACTTGCTACAGATATGTGCTGTCATATTGCGTTTTTGTATCATATTGATACTTTCCTTAATTGTGATGTGTTAAGAGATGGTTACCAAATCCACAGCAACGCTGTCTATCATCTTAATGAAAAACAAACAAACCACACACCTTACTTACACTGTTGTTGATTTGTATTCACGTCTGCGGCATAAGGGCCGATTAGCACAACTGCGGGCGCCCGGGAACAAAAATAAACCTTCAATGGCAGATCCAAAGAGATGAGTGGTGATGAACGGCACTTCACAACACATTTATGAGTGTGCTCACTTGTGCGAAGGGATTGTATCAGAGCGCCCGATGCGTCCTGATACATTGCGATCGACGCACGCTGTGACACTGCCCCCCCCCCCCCCCCCCACGACGCATCCCTGCCACCACCTGTCCCATACGTCTGGTTGCCTCGCTTCTATTCTCAGTGCCTGCTATCGCATCCCGTTTAGGCGGCGTGTTAAGACAAAGTGCAGCTTGAGGTGACGGTACATTATTAAGAGTTTCCTGTCCAGTTTTGTCTGTTTGACTTCCTGTCGCTGACGTTACTGTGCCATGTTAAGCCACCTGTGTCTCCTCCACCGTCTTTCGAGGCTTCAGCCCCCGATACCTGCCCTTCCGTTTCGGCAGACTCTTTTTAAACTAATCAGTCTTTGGAGACATTTTGGGTACATTGTAATATTTCATTCATTCATTCATTTTCTGATCCGCTTATCCTCACAAGGGTCGCGGGGGTTGCTGGAGCCTATCCCAGCTGTCTTCGGGCAGTAGGTGGGGGACACCCCGAACCGGTTGCCAGCCAATCGCACACAGAGACGAACAACCATCCGTACTCATACTCACACCTAGGGACAATTGAGTGTTCAATCAGCCTGCCCTGCATGTTTTGGGCATGTGGAAGGAAACCGGAGTACCCAGAGAAAACCCACATAGGCCCATGGAGAACATGCAAACTCCACACAAGGAGGCCGGAGCTGGAATTGAACCCAGTACCTCTGCATTGTGAGGTCGACGTGCTAACCACTGGCCCACCGGGCCGCCCACATTGTAATATTTGTTTCATGAAATTGTATTCGGTTATTCTAAATGGTGATTGGTTGGCAAACAGTTGTGGGTGTACCCCGCCTCATCATCTGGACCCCGGATATTATCTTGTGCAACCACTTGATGATATATAATTGAGCCAATTCAGCAACCACTTTTGTCAGTGCGTGTTATGTTCCCTTTATTTCGGTGTGTGAAGTGTTTTTCAAACTCTAAACGACTCAGGGGAGGATGAGCAGACAAATGTGTCGCGTGTAGTGTCCTCCAATTGTCTCTCTCTTCCCCTTTACTGTCGATGCCCATCCTTCCCCCCTGCACCCCAAAAGCAATGTACGATTCCCTTAAACTGGTTGTGTTTCCTCAGGCGTTTTATCTGACAGGCAAACGTCTCTCGGCGTCCTCAACATGTCTGATGGGATGATGGAGGTGAGCTTTAGCTTTGGCAGATCATTATTCCATGCTGTAGCACACACCCTCCCAAGCAACCTCATCCTTAGTGCTAGCTTTCACACTGCTCAGACCCAAAAGAAGCGAAGCCAGAACAAGATAAGTGATAATAAACATTTTAAGATCTCAGGAATCGATCGCAAATGTTACAGAAACCCTTCTCAAGGGAAATATGTCCCGTGGTGGTGTTAACAAAAAAAAAAAAAAACAAAAAAACAAAAAACAAAACCGCAACAGATGGCAGATTTCAAATGAATCCTGAGATTTCCGACATCACAGCAGTGTTGATTTATTCATGACTGGCCCGTGTGGGATTTATTTGCAGTGTGTCAGCCCTTGCAAGTGTGTGTGTGTGTGTGTGTGTGTGTGTGTGTGTGTGTGTGTGTGTCTGTGTGTGTGAGGGATGAATGCAGTGTTGTCTTCACAGCTGCATGAGCACACATTCAGTGAGTAAGAGGGGGGCCAATTGAAAACTCCCCCGGTGAGCGTGCCTGCACAGCTAAGGTGCTAATATCTGCTGTGAATGTCAGAACATTTGGAAGGTAATAAAGGCCAGGGCAGAGCGGGTCAGAGCAATAGCAAGCGCCATATGACTACAATGTTCATTGAAACGAAACATCAGCAGCAACTTTAGGTTCCTCAAAACTCAAGGACGGTCTCTTTTATTTGTGATTAGCACCCTGCAGCGTTATTGATTCATTTTTTAATTCAGGAGAGACAAATGTACCGGCTGTCGCTACTTGACTTGCGTTTATTAAGCCCATTCTTCCAAATAAACTGCAGGGAATTCTCGGGGGTCATCTACAAGAGGGAATTGATGAATTTGAAATGGATGGTCTGCACCAAAATGAGCGTCCGTGACTTATTGGTGAACCAGCGCCACGCCTTCTCCAGATGCAATGTGCGTGTGTTCTTCAGGCAAAAGTACTTACACTTTGTCCGTCAGTGGAACTGCTTAGATACTTGTGTAAAAAAAAAAAGAAAAAAAAAACGGCCGGTAAGAGTCGAAGTGCTGATTTGATCCCATCGCTTCAGTTTAAATACAAAAAAAAAGTACATACTGAATGTACTTGAGCGCAAAAGTCAAAAGATTTTTTTTTTTTTTTACTCTGAGTTATAGACATTACCGATTTTGATCACTTGGCCCAACAACCCAAATTTATTCATTTATTTTTCACCTCCTTATACCCATCTTTTTGTTTTTTTTGTTTGTTGTTTTTTGTTTGTCGGGTTGTGGGCTCGAGTGGCTGTTCAAGTGCACTTGTTAAAATGCTTCGCATGCGTCACGATGACGCGGCCACTTTCTATTCAGTCACCTGACCAAATGTGCCGGCTTTAAATTTAGTCGTCAGCTCTCGGGTATTAATAGAACACGATTTGAACCTTTGTGTCTGACATTCACGTGATATTGTAGCGCTGACATGCCTGCGCCGCACACAGATCGGTACTCACACTCTATAGCTAAGAACAAGTGTAGGTATAGTGGTGCCCTGACATGCTTTTCAATCTACAGGTACGGCACACTTATTGATTTTTTTGCTTTGACTTGTGAGCAAAAACATGAGATTTGAGCACTGTATGGTGGCGGTGAAGGTCACAAGGAACAGTTTGGAAGATGGTAAACAATTGAGCTAAAAGATGTTTATTGCAGCTCCAAGTGGAAGTTTACATTCAAACAAAGAGAACAAACACCACATATCGTAGCCTTAAAGTTTGTTTATCATTTTTTGGGGGGGGAGGCTGGAACGGATTAATGGCATTTGCATTCATGTTAGTGGACAAAGGTGATTTGAAATATGAGCGTTGTCAGCAAACAAATTCTTATCTCAAGGCAGCGCTGTTTTTGTCACTCTTCTCTGTTTGCTACCACCCTGGCATACTAGTAATTCATCGAGGCATCTTAAATAATTTCTTTATAGTTTGCCATCGCTCACTTGCAAGGTCCGACCCAGGAAAACATACAACGGTTGAGGGCGTTTCGAAAAGGATTTGAAATTCATCAAAACGGAGCATCAGAAACTACAGGCGTGATTGCACGTATCAACGGTGCATATGTAATCACGCCGTGGTTGTGAGAGCTTCCCAGCTCGCAAAAAAAAAAAAAAAAGGAGCATCAGATAACACAAAAACACCATTAAAATGAATCATTCCGCAGCCGAGAGACAAATTGTACTGCATTAATTACTTGTTTCTCCGAAAAGGAAGGATGTCCACCAATTCAGGGGATGAAAGGGGCATTGAATAAATGATTAGAGAGCGAAAAAGCACGAGCGCTGAAATAGCTGTTTCTTGGTGTGAGAGGACAAATGAAAAGTGTTGTGATTGAGCAGCCAGACCGCGCAAGCGCTAGGAAGCAAAACAAGAATTTTGATCAAAGGCCATGAAACATGGATGCGCTCCAAATAATGTAATGTGGAGAAACTGCTCGCTTGCTGTTGGCAGCAACCACTGGCGGGCTCTGATGCTGCGGGTCCGTTTACTTAATTAATTCTGATTAACCGATTCATCGGCCAATTTCTTTTTGGTCCCTTTATGCTTAGAACATTACAGATATGAATTTGAGCATTTGACTGTTTTACAATATGTTATCCTTTAGTGTTTAACTTTACAACACAGAGAGAACAATTGGCAAAAAAACGGGCAATTCTACAAGATGAGGAGTTTTTAAAGTGAAAAAAAAAGCTTATTGGTGTAACGTCATATGAACAGTTTGATGGGAAGAGAGTCAATACAAATAAATCACTCTGCAATAGATAGAAAGCAAATTCTTTCTCAAGTGGTCAGGTTATTATATAATTATAACGAATAAGAAGATATGAGAAAACGTTCAAATGATCTATCCCGGTTTCATTTTTTTTTTTACTTTGAATATATAAGACTTTTTTTTATGATCGCTGCATGTCCCCAAAATGATTGTGTGAATGATGTTGACTGTATCACTAAGGGCTGTATGGGTCGATTTGTCGACTAAACTGCAATTTTATTATTATTATTTTTTTTTTTTACACTCTTAAATCAAGATTGTATTGAAAGCGATCTGCTTTCGCTCTTACCTCGCAGCTCATTTACTCGTCTATTCACCCGGGAAGGGAGATGATTATGCCAGTGGTGGAAATCAAATCAAAGCTCTCAACCATCTCAAAAGGCTCTTTGACTAGCCTCTGTTTAATTACAGAGGAAGCTGCACGGCATTAAGAAAAAAAATGCTCTTGTGCGAAAACACAAGCAAATTCTGCTGACTTGAATCACCCTCAAGTCATCCACCACCTTATTGACGTGCACCTGTCGCCTCCCAAATGCCTTATCCTGTGACATCTGGCCTATCAACACTGTATCCATCTGCTCTGCATGCGTGCGGGCGTGCGTGCATGTGTGTGTGTGTGTGTGTGTGTGTGTGTGCGTGTGTGTGTGTGTGTGTGTGTGTGTGTGTGTGTGTGTGTGTGTGTGTGCGCGCGCGCCAGGCCACGAGCTTCGTGACCTCCTGTGCGAACAATAAGAACTCTCATTAGTCAGGCTGCTGAGCCAAACACAGTGGGAGAGAGTAACGCAACCTTTTGGGTCGCGGCCCAGACAATAAGCATCTACATATGGACACACACACACACACACAAACACAGGATAAATAAAAACAAAACTGACCTTACAGGACAAGATGATGTCACCTGCTGTAATACAACATTGCAAAATAATTCCTATCATCACGACCACAACAAGAAAGAGTAGATACAATGTACGGTAATTCCAAAAAGCACAGTTCAAAATTTGCAGTCAGTGCCAGGGAATGCCTGTTGGAACAGCTGAACTTGATTTCGGCTTATTCAGAGGACTCCCATTTAACCTGCCCCTGAAAATGTGATGTGAATGATTATAAGTAGGTGTGCACATTTGTGCAACCACATTGCTTCCATTTTTTTTCTTCAGTTGAGCGGTGCAGGTTATTGGTCACGTTAGTGGTTGAAAAAGTTTTGAAATGGTTTATCTATTTATTTTTTTGACAGTAAAATGGCAACCCTTGTGAGGATAAGCGGATCGGAAAATGGATGGAATAAAATGGCATTTGAACAGGGGGTGTGTTGACTTTTTAGATCCACTGTACATTTACAATCCAAAGAGAAAATTCTACAAATTTATCCGCAACATATTCTCTTGATTTAGTGGCATTCGTCATAGTTGCACTGTTTGTATTTTTTTTTTCATCCAATCGTCCGTGTTGCTATGTCAATGTAATCTGCCCATGGCCTTCACAATCACTACCGTTGGCCCATTGAACTTTTCCACTACATTTCCACCCCCCCCCCCCCCCCAAAAAAATTACATTTCAAATTTCTCCTCATTGGGCCGGCCAGAGTTCTGTCCCTCGATTTTTCTTGTTCTCTCATTGGTTAATCAGAGTAAAACAAATTCAACAAGATAACGCAGCATCTGTGGCACACGCATGCACGCGACACATAAAACAAAACCTGACCTTAAGACGACAAGCTGTTGTACAACATGAGTCCGAACATAATCGTCACGACCACAATACAAAGTATAAGAATGACCCTAATTTGTTTTGTGGCTGTTGACATTCTCCCGATTGCCCGCAGTGCTTCCATTTAAAAAGCGTATTAAGGCGAAGGGCTGTTTGAAGGCTGATAGTGACAGAGGCGCATTCAGCTGCTTTTACAAAGCGCACCACTTCGCATTTAGGAGAAGGGGGCGGGGGGTGGGGGGGGGGCTTCAGCAAGCCTCTGATTTGTGATGACTCAGCATGTGCCCCACGGAAAACGGATGGACTGTTTTTGTTTTGAAACCATTTACCTTCAATCAGCCATTTAAAAAAAAAACATTTACCCCAGGAAATACTTATAGCAAGGGATTGGCTGCATTTCCTTCATCAATTATGGCAAGAATGAATAATAAAGTGTTTAATCAATTAGTTGTATCTTAAAACAAATTTGAAAATGTTTACGTACCAAACACATGGAACACGTGAGTTGTACCTTGTTTTCTTGTTACCTGCTTCTACAAAACTATCTTGTTCGTTCAACACAATGTTAATGCTAGTACAAGAAAAGATGGGTATCTGCCATTTTGGTTTGAAGTGGACATTTTAGGGTCAAATCTGATTTATTTATTTTTTTTACGGTCCTTCACAGACATTCTCAAAATGTTATGTACTAGATGGATTGACAATTCAAAACTGTTTTCAACATTGCATGTGGGTGGTTGTGACTCACCATAAAACACCAAACTCATCTCTTGAATTGTTGAAAATTCAGCCCCCGAAGCCCAAGTTTCATTTGGCAACATGAAATTTGGCAGATGTGTTATATGATGACCCACAAAAAAAAAGTCTCAAGAAGCCATGCCTGGAAAGATACAGGAAGTCAGCCAGTTTCATTTGAAGCGGCATTTTAGCCTCCATTCAACGATAAAAACTTCTTGGCAGTTCATCCCATTGATACCAAATTTAGCAGGAAGGGCAATGACTGACTCTTTACAGTAGTGCTCACCCCATTGCCAGCCAATCAAACAACCACTCACACTGAAAAATTTTGTGCCTTCAAGTATGCTAAAATATGTGTTTTTGTCATGTGGGAAGAAGCAGGTACCCGAAGAAAATGAGCTAACCTATCCAAAATTATCAATTCAAGAAACCATTTCAAGATAGCACGTGCATGTTTTTTTTTTTTGGTAAAAAAACTGTCAGCAAAAATATCAACTTTAATTGTGGTTGCCTTCAGCTGCTCTGAGAACTGCTGTGTCTCCCACTTTGGCTTGAGTGAAACTTAGAAGGCTTAAAGTTGCGATGTGAAAAAGTAGCCCGCCGTTAATTACAAACAGAAGTCGGAGAAACCACTTAAGGCTTTAAAACGTCACCATTAAGCAAGATGAGGATCAATAGACTTCAGGGAGAGGGGCCAAAGTATGGACGAATTCAATTTCAAACTGCAGCCAATGTAAAGACAATAAAACAAAGTAAATGGGCCTTGCAGAGAGCACAGCAACGATGCGATTTCAAGCTAACGACTTCATGAGCCACTATGGCAACACGCTTGTTTATAGACGCAATGATTCCATAAGGTGGAAGGTTACCTCGAGCCATAAACCGTTAAAACCTTTAGGCCGGCCCCGCGCGCAATAAAACACTGGCAGACACAGTCTGCCATGAAGCATTTTTTGGGTTGTGGCTTGATGAGTCAAGTGGTGGTTTATGGCCCTGCCGGAAGTGGCGCCTACCTGCATTCAAAACGACACTTAAAGAAATTCAAAATTATATTTGTAGGCCCTACCTGTGGATGAAATAGTGAAATGGCCAGAACACATGTGAGTGCGTCGTGCACATTGCGTCATTGAGTGATCGAATGTGCATTGTAAATTTAAGCGAATCAACCTCAAAATATCGAAGATTAGACTTTTAAAAAGCAAGAATGTGTTGATGTCATCGTATTCATTTACAGAATTCATATCGGTGGCCTCGTCAGGCAGGCATCGGTGAACTTTGCTGGTGCCAGGCTATCGGGCCACTGTTAACGTCGGACCCTCTTAGACAAAGCAGGGATTTCACTTTCAGGCAACAGTGAAATTCGTCGTCATTATCACCGTCACCATCATCCTCATTATCATGGTGATTGTTAGGGAGTAGGGAATGAATGATTCCAAAAGCAGTCGTTCTCTCATTCCATACTACGGAATCACTACAAAGGCATTTTTATATCGTCAGGCCGAAGCTGTATTTTATATAAAAGTATTGTTTTGGCACTATCTTGGTAGTATCTTGGTATCAAGCAACTGCGCTGAACTGTGGGGAGGAACTCAAGAATGTTAAAAATGTGAATAAAAACCCTGTTTATACTCGACAGAATGGATTCATTTCTGTTTTCTAGAGCGAGCATCACCTCAATATAGAAACAAATCTCATGAACCATCGTACGGGAACCCGTGTTCATTTGTGTGGATTTTGATGACGAGGCTTTAGTGCAAAACCTGCACGTTTCATCACTATTGCTTCACTCACGCATCACATTAGTAACTTGGGTGAGCAGACGTCATGTCACCACGATGCAGTCAGTCCAAATGATTCGATGCAGCTGAAAGCTTCAATTGAACCCAACAATTCTTACACTGCTGATGTTGAGCACAACCCTCCTCTCATCGTACGTAGCCCAAAGCCAAGACAGAGGAGCTAAAGAGGATAGTAGCTCCCCCTGGTGTCAGCTGCCTCACAATCTCCAAATGAACACAAGAGGCAAATGTGTCAAACTCAAGGTTTAGGGGCCAAATCTGGCCCGACACATCATTTCAGATGGCCCACTAAAGCAAATCAGGGGTGTATACTTCAAATTTCTCAAGTGCGTTTGTACCTGTCATTTTAATCGTCACCAAATGTCAACATTTTTCTTTAGCCTTAACAGATATTACAAGCGTTTTGCCCACCACCAAATCCCTTCTGAACATGAATTGAACCATGGTAGGTGTATACTTAAGTGCCTTGACATACAAGTGACCTGACGAACGAGTTTTGAGATACAAGCTGTTGTCCGGACAAATTTCTTTGCCTTGACTTGTTACAAGCGCTGGATGGTGGCAGCGACTCAACTCACTTCACAACAAGTAGTTGTTTGTCAGATAGATTTCGGAAAGATTAAATAAAAATGCTCTTTCACTGTCGAACAAAACATAAAACACAAGAGAGTTACACGGCATAATTCAAATAGATTTGGCTTAGACTTGCCCCTGCTAGCTTGATGCTGACAAAAATACAAAATAGCATTGACATGTGAATGACGGGTCCGAGAACCATTTAGGCAAATCATGTATTTAAACATAAGCGGTATTCACAATCATATATTCTTCATCCTCTGCAATAAATGATATTTATTGCACAGTGACTCTTTGTTTGCCTATGACTGTATTATACCGCCACCTAGTTGGCACACCAGAAGGAGCAGCACAATAAATTAATTTAAAGTATTAAATCAAGAAGCACAAACTGTGAAATTCTTTAAATTCAACTCGATTATGTCATTCGCGTATGTTTTCTTAAGTCAGACAAAGTATCGGGTGTCGTTTTTCTCATTAAAGAAAGCACATTCACATTTTTTGGGTGGGGGGGACGTTGTTTTGCAATGCTGCGGAACAGATTATTTGAGATATCAGTGTTTTTAATGAGTATCAATCAAAAAAAAAAAAGTAAGGTGAAGCTTTAGTGGCTAATTCCAAAGAAAAGTGCCTTACCTCCTCCACGGTGAGGGGCATGCAGATGCGGTACTCCTTCATCAACATAGTCTTGAGCGTAAAATGTTGTTCCCGTTAAAAAGCACACTTGCGTCCGACTCGTCAAGCTTCAAGTGAATCTGTCCCGTCGAAATCATTCATTGAGAGGAACGAAAGCCATTTTTTTGCTCTCCTCCGCTCCCAAAGACGCTGTAAAGTTCACAGATGCCACCCTGATCATGGGCTCACTTTTATGGTCCTCCCGCTGGAGATCCGCCGAGTGGCAAGTGAGGCCAAAACTTCCAGAACTGTAAATTGTAGGAGCACCAGCAAACGGCGACTCGCAACCACTCCGTTTGTAGAAGTCCACTCCTCCGCTGCGTCCGCGGCAGCTCCGAGCAGCAAAAGAACGCGGCGGTCTGAACTGAAGCGACGCCGTCAAGTTGTAGTGAGTGGGGAAGGCAGAACAAGAAGTACAAAAATCAGATTTTCACAATAAATAATCGTGTTGCTTTTCAACGCTCGCTAAGGGAACGCATCTCGTTTTAGAGTAGCGCTTTTCATCGTATGAAAGATTAACGCACGCGCGTCTTTAAACCTGTGTTAATTTCTTCGTGGTCGATTTGTGTAACTTCCAGTATAGTTGTATTTTGGAAACCGAGACAGGAAGCTTTCACAGGCGTTTTTTTTTCGAATCAGTGCTGGTATGGCTTCATGACCTCAATGATTTAAAAGTCATAAACGGGATTTGAACGTAATTGAAAACGCAACAAATGAACACATTTAATACACTTTGAGGAGTTTTACATTTCGTCACACAATGAGGAGTTTTACATTTCATCTGAATCCTTGAATAAAATAATCGTAATAAAAATACGTCAGTCGTGTTAGTGTTTTTGTACTGTGCTTCAAAACAAAAACGTAGTGCTGATAAAAATGAACTCATGTACGTTTTAACGCTTCTTCTCACGTCTGCTTGAAATGTATCTAAAGGGAGCTGACCTTGGTCCTGAAATTTCGCCATAATTCACTTTACCGTATGTTAAAAAAAGCAAGCCTAGAAGCCGGAATGCATTTCAAAACGAATTCGTAGTGTATGTCATCAATTAAAGTAAGAACTCATTCGAAATTACAGACCGCAATAACCTTCAAGGTTTCATATCCATCTCAATATTAATCAAATTCCAGATGTTTTCGTGCTCTTACAGCGGAAGGTTGAAAATCTCATTTGTACTAAATGGTAGGTTCGATGCAAAGTTTATTTTTCCATAATAGCTCAACACAGCAGTGGTAAACGAATTGGTGAAAAAAAGCCAATGTATGTATGCTTGACACGACCTTTTCCTTTGTATAATTCTGGAAACAAGTACTGTATATGCTTGTTAAGATTAAATATTAATACTGACATCTTTGAAATGTATGGTAGTAAAAACAGATTCATGTCCCATCCATCCTTTAAGTAAGTGCATGCAGTTTTTTTCAATGGCATATGTCACGACAGAGCTGTTCTTCAGTGTGAGACAAGCCTGAAAGAACACGAAAAACATGTTCCACCAATTTACTCAAATTGAATATCTCATAATTTAAAAACAGTTTGTATTTCTCTCCTTGTCTTACTCGTCCCTCCGAGAGACCGTTTAAAACAAGATGAAGTAAAATAAGCTCGGATAAGATACCACGACATAGTATAGCTGCACACAACACAGTAGATTGTAGAAAACAACAACAATAAAGTAATAGAATACAAGTGGATTGCTATTAATTCACTCCAGGCCACGCAAAAAAACCCCACAATTTTGTTGTGTGATTTATGAGAAAGAAAAATAGCAGTTTTGTATAAAAACATATTGAACGAGCATGGAAAGAAACTGGTTTCATCGTTAATGTACAGTACTATACGTACTGTAGTATTCGTATATTCATATACAGTATTGGATGTGTGCATTCAAGGGGCGTGGCCTAGTGTGCGGCATGAGCAGGTGGAGTTTGCTCGGCTGGTTAGTTTGCTTCTGAGTGTCTGGATGTGAGTTGTGTTCAACAGCAGCTGTAAATTGGAACTACTGAACTGTACTGTCATGTAGAGTTAATGAATTATTTCTTCTTTTTCAAAAAAAAAAAAAAAAAACAAATCTTCAAACTATATAGTAGTTGGCGGCCATTTTATTAGAAATGGTTCCAACAAACTACCGCTATAACGTCCAAATTTGTTATTTCCCTCGAGGTTGAAATGTACACAGTGAGTGCTTGTGTGTGTGTGTGTGTGTGTGTGTGTGTGTGTGTGTGTGTGTGTGTGTGTGTGTGTGTGTGTGTGTGTGTGTGTGCGCGCTTGTGTGTCATCTTCACCCCGGAGCGAGCCACTCAACCAATCATATTAAGAAGGAAGCAAGTAATTCGTTTTAATAATAGATTGCAACGTAACCATTTGGTAGGCTATGCCTTTCTAGTCAAATAACAGTTGTGTTGTTGCACTTGACACAAATGAGATGAGGATGATCGAAATGGTTATGTTTTATTTATCTTGCAAAATTTCATTGCATTGAAAAATCATCAATAAGTCAAGAGTTGAAGTGGCAGTAAAATTGGCCAAAATTCAGATGTGGGAAGCAAGGCAAGAAACTATTTGCATCACTTTTTTTTGTTCATTTGTCATTTAGATGTTATGAATTGCCTGGTAGCTTGAATTTTATCCTCCCAACTTTCTGTCTGAAACATTCCCAAGCCAAATAGTTCAGAACTTTAATACCTTTTGTTTCTTAGTTTCTCAACCCAGCGACCTTGTGTAATAAAATGCATTCGGACGAGTGTTTCTGCATATTTTTGGAACGTGGGAGGAACATCTCACCCAAGCACCAGAGAACCATACAAACTCCACACAGAGAGGCCAAAATTAAAATTCTAACATTGGCTGTTGCAGAGATGACGGACCAAATGTGTATAATCATTATATAAAGAAACCTTCAGCTGAATCAAACTGTTTTAAAACGTGATCATAAAACGTAAGGGCTAAAACTATTGTGCAAACTCAGGACAGATTTCTGGCAGCTGTAATTGACATTTTGCAGATCTGGACACATGAGGGCGCCATGCTCTCGCAAAGAATTGACTGTAGCTGATGGATCCTTTAGTTGTGCAAATGTTAAGTCTCATACGCGTTGTTTTCATAAGTAGAAGAAAAGGTCCGATTTTTTTCCCATAAAAAGAAATTTTATATACAGTATATATATATATATATATTTCTGAACCGCTTCATCCTCACAAGGGTCGCGGGGTTCAGAGTTCAATCAGCCTGCCATGCATATTTTTAGAATGTGGGAGGAAACCGGAGTACCCAGAGAAAACCCATGCAAGCCCGAGGAGAACATGCAAACTCCACACAGGGAGGCCGGAGCTGGAATTGAACCTGGTACCTCTGCAATGTGAGGTCGACGTGCTAACCACTGGCCCATATACACCCAAAAAAAAAAAAAATCACACAAAAACGAAAATTTTACATATATATATAATTGTATAAAAAATTATATGATATAAAAAATTCATTAACATGTTTATACTGAGGCACACTTGCTGAATTAAGAAAATAAAGCTGCATTTCTCCGAAACGATTGCTGTGCAGCTGGGTGAGCATGTGCTGCAAAAAACACAATGAAGCTTATCGCACATTAACGCCTCGCTAGATTTAATTGATAGTTTTGATCATCTGACTCCCACACAGACGGCAAATTAAAGTGCGACAAATAGATATCTTGCATGACTTCCTTAGTTACCGCAAGGCAACACCTGTAATTGGACGGCGTGCCCCCCTGCCACCCGCCCCCTCTCCCCGATGATACCTGGTACAGTTTGGCCGGCACATTCCGATCGGCTGTCACACAGCCGCGCACACAAACAAACAGCGTGTGTTCCGGCTGGTGGCGGCGAGGAGAAGCTGTTGCTAAGAGACCTGCCTTTCTCGCCTCTCCACATCATTAGCTGGCCTTTAACGTCCGTCACTTCCCCGCTGCCGCTCTGTTACCGTGCAGAAAGCGCCTCGTCTCTCAGCACGTTCCATAGCAGACGAGACTAAATTAATAAGGGGCCTGCCTTATTGGTGGCATCAGGCAAAAAGAGGGAAGGGGCGGGGGGTGGGGGGGGCGCACTGGCTAAAGGTGGATGTGGCCGATCGGCTTAATAATGGCATGACATCCAGAGAAAGAGGTGTGTGTGTGTGTGTGTGTGTGTGTGAGGTGTGTGGGTTCTTTTTTTGTTTCGCTTGATGTCACACTACTCGGACGACTGTGGAAAACAAGCCTGAGAGCTACTGTAAGTAGTACTTAATTGTAGAAATACTGTACGTTTCAGGTTTTGGGGGTGTGTGGCGAGAATGGTGTCACATGCATTGGTATAGCTGCTTTAGAGTGCCTCGTTGTAGGCCACGAGTGTATGCACGTCACACAGAAACTATAAGAAGAGCGAGGATGCAGGAAACATTTTTCCCGAAGTAACACTTGACAGCCAGTGTGTGGAAAGTGTCTTTAGGTTCTCATGGCTGCTTTAGAGTCCTTCGTTGTTGGCCGCGAGTGCACGCACAAAAAGAGAGAGACAGAAGAGCAAGCAGGGGGGATTTTTTTTTTTTGTGCAACTTGACAGCCAGTATGTCGAGTGTGTATCCTAACAAAGACATAAAAGCATGTGAACACACACACACACACACACACACACATACACACACACACACACACACACGCACACATGCACATGCTCACATTCAGCAAAAACTCGCAAAAAAATCACACAAAAACGAAAATCATTTCACGCTTAAAAATAACTCACATTCCTAAAAACTCAGTCATGAAAACAGAACTCAACAACACACCTCTTGCACATAAATCAAATCAAAAACCTCTCACTCACTCCAAAATTTTCTCGCACTCATCCAAGAAACCTCACACTTGCCAAACACCTCTCATGCTGAGAAAAAGTCACGCAAACTGAATCCCCGCACACACACACACACACACACACACACACACACACACACACACACACACACACACACACACACACACACACACACACACACACACAAATCTACACTGCCGCCCCAACTCCTGAAAAACCTTGCACACATTAAAAAAAAAAAAAAATCCTCACAGTCACTATAAAAAACTCAAATCACCAAAAAGACATTTGACTTTCAGAAAGAAATTCACTCACTCCAAAAAACACACTCCTACACTCACATCTGAAAGACCGCTCAAACATCCAAAAATCAGCACTAAAAGACCTCCCACTCACACAAGAAACGTCTCACCTCTCACACTCACTAATAAAAATCCCTCTCTCACACAAACAAGTTTTGTTATTCAGCAACGGGGCGAGGGCGGAACTTGCATGGGTGAGCCAATCAGCGTCCCAGATGTGAGATGGAATCCAATTCTTTTTTTATATATCAAGTACTGTACATGACAAAGTGGTGGCAAAAAATCAAGGCCGCCAATCCGCATCAATCAACTGCTAGAGCTCCAACTCGGAAACTTTATCTCCGGTCCAAAATATGAAAGATCAATATTTCATAAAAAGCCAGCCAAGAAAATCAAGCGACGAAGTGGCATCTGACTTGCTGCCATCCCCGCCGTTACCATGGCGATGCAATCCACCTCTTTGATTTGCTTACACTCCAAACATGCATGAAGGGAAGTTGAACAGATGAGTTTGGAAGCGGCTCGTTTTGCAGTCGAGCGAGTTATCGGACATCCGAAGATTGTCTCCTGCATAATGGATTAGCAAATCTCAGTTTACTGTCAGTGGAGAGTGATTACTTTTTTTTCCCCTTTCATTATTTTTCTTTTTTTTTTTTTTTGAGGCTATCCCATCTTGAGGCTCAGCTTTCAGTTCCACTTGCAGATTAAATGACAACTGCTCAGTAACGCAAGTGTGATGGTGTGATGTTTGTCACGCAGACGAGAGTGAAATGTGTTTGGTTCAGTTGCGTGTGTGTGTGTGTGTGTGTGTGTGTGTGTGTGTGTGTGTGTGTGTGTGCGCGTGTGTGCGCGCGCGCGCGCGTATGAAGCGTCTAACACAGAGCGTCACAGTGGTCATCACACATTTTGGGTGCGCTTATCATTCCTTCTCTCCCCCCAGCCCAATTCTTCGCCCCTCTAAGCTGCTGCCTTCACGTCACTATGGCGACAGTGGTTGCTGTACATCGCTTAGTTCAGAGCAAGCAGCACTTCGGCGCATAGAATTTGTGTACGCTTGTTTGAAAAAGAGGCTGCCAGTTCCAGTTGAAGTTTACCGTCAAAGAGAAATGACACATTCTGCATTTAAGGCAACCACAAAGCATTTAACGTCTACTTTTTTAATGCTAATGCTGAAGAAAAGTGCGGTGGATATTTGAGTAGAAACGGTTGAGCAGCACATGTAAACAGACAATATAACAATAATCTCTGGCATATTTTCTTTATCCTCTGTGAAGAATGATTACTATTAATAATATGTTTTCAGGCTTCATTTAAAAAAAATGATTAATTTTATAATTCGGCTTCACTTCCTGCTGTCGGTTGAAATTGACGTCACAGTGCCCTTGGACTCGCATTGCAAACGTCACGTGTCACTTGTTTTCTGGGTTTGGTCACGTGCTACTTACTGGGGGCGCATAAAACATTATTACAAAGGAAGCTTTTGACTTGTGACCTACTTTCGTCCAGGAATAATCTTGTGCTTCATTCTACTTTCAGTTTTGTTTTGTAACATGGTTATCTCAAAAATTCATGGCTCATAACATTGGTCAACTATTTTTTTAGAATTTTTTTTCGTAATTTTAGAAACCTACTCTTATTTCTTCCCTTTTAACCGTTTTGAAAGTATTCTGTGACACACAATGTGTCTAAAACGTACATGCTAACATTTGGCTCCGTCCAGTTATGGAGCCTGCACTCAAACTTAAAGGGCGGGCTTAATGAGCAACAGCGTGACATCTAATCAAAAGTTTGATCAGGAAATGTGCACGAAAAAGGCACTAGTAGCAAACAAGTGAGAGGTGCGTCTGAAGCAGGAGGAGAAGCAAAGGGTTAATTAAAAGAATCCTCGAGGGCAATGAGTTAACTCCCCATGCTGCCTGCATCTTGTTGAAAGGGAAATTTCCTTCCCCTAATATGAGTCGAGCCGACTGCAAACACGGAGAGCACAGCAGGATTCAAGAGCTTTTTGTTCTCCGATAGTGAACAAAAAAAAAAGGTTCTGATTGGTTGTCACTGAGGTGGTCGTGACCTTTAAAGTTGAACGTGCACTTTTGTTGCCGCGATGGAAATGGACAGTTACTTGGCCGTGCAATTATTAGGGCACATTGGTTTTGAATGGAAAGGCCATGAATCGGTTTCAGCTTACCCAAAAATAGCCCTAAAAAATAATGCACTTTCTAAAAACATGCAACAGGACAAAATGAATGTACAGAATGTGACAGTTTTTGCCACTTTTTTTTTCTTCAATTTAATGGAGAGCGTGCTGCTCCTTCTGTTGTGCACATTGTGGCCAATGGGGGACAGTATAATACAGACAGTGTTTCTACTGTTACTTTAAAAAGTAACTTTATTTTACAGACTTGTGACTTTAAAAGTAACTTAGTTAAGTTACTGATTAATTGATTTTTAAAGTTACAATTTAGTTCAATTCAACAGATGAAGGCAACCCTACTTAAGGTAAAACTGACAACCAGTTGCTTTTTTTAAGTAAAAATAAAGACAACCTTTTTGGCTTAACATAAGCAATTATTTTTTTATTTAAAAGTTGTTATGATTTTACTTATATACCATATAAACAGCAACATGTTTTTATACCCCCCCAAAAATTGTCATTTTGTTCACTTGACATAAATATGTCCTACAAATATCATACAGTCACAAAGCATTGCGGGTCCTCTTTCAGTTTGAATGTGTTTTCTTTGATATCAATGTCGGGTTTCTGAAGCTAGATCAAGCTTTGTTGAAAGCACAGCGTATGCACCGTATTCTCTTGCGCTGACACAAACTCATAATAGTGACCCGGGTTTCTAGCTGGAAAACATAAATCCCTCTCCTTCCTCGATTGTTCCTTGCCTGTGGTCAAAATGTGACATGGGGCAAAACGTGATGTCACTCTCCCAGGCGGGAATGCAAATTGTGAAGTCCCAGAATGCTTCACTTCGAGCTGTAAACACGACAGTTGCCCCTTCTCATGTGTTTTGCAACGTACGGTTGTTTGACGTGTCTATCTATGAAAGGGGGCTCCTCCTGCATTTTATTATTTCTTAATCATTAGTTCTGTTCCACAAATACACGCCAGGGAAAACCATGATTGAAAAATATGTGATTCCTATTGGAGTGTGACAAAACGACACTCACTCCTGAACCCAAGAGGCAGTTATCAACACTAAAACCACCTACTGACTGAATGGTAAATGACACAAAGTTTTCTGTGAAATGGTTATCATCCTTTTTAATTGTGATCTTGCAACGTCGCTGTTGTCAGATTACTTCACTGAGAAAAGTAACGCGACACATTGTCGTAACTGTGAAATATAGATTTGTTCAAGTAACGTGTTACTTTCTTACGCGTTACCGCTATCATTGATAGAGAAGTGTTTCATAACTGAACTCAATAAGTCTCGATTTTCTGATGAAAGCTTCAGCCACTCTCCGTTGAAAAAAAAATGTCCAAAAGCACATAAACAACTTTGCGTGCGGTGCATATTGAAAGCGGATGGAGCCACGCAACTGATTTCAGTAGAGTGCGGTCCTCTTTCTCCGGCATTAGAAAAAGAGATGCCAAATCTCATTGGGAGCACCTGATGTGCAGCTCAATTAGCCCTTCATTTCCTTATTTTGGATGCATTTTCGCAGTCAGTGACAAATACACCTTGACGTTCTCACAAATAGCAAGCTTTCGCGCGAGCGAGTGCTGTATATGTAACGTTGCCGACTTTCCGCTTTGCAATTCAAATTGGCTCTGAAATTACATTTGCATGTGCCGAGTTGTCATGCAGAGTGTCGGCAGGTGGGTGGTGGTGATGGCGATGATGGTGCGTGCGTGCGTGCGTGCGGTGGGGGCGATAGCATCCATCTCCGCATCCCAACCACTTTGTTGTCTTTGTAGCTGGGCAAAGTCCTTCACCTGCAGCAGCTCCACTGAGTGATAGCTGGCTATGTAATGTTTCAGGGAGAATCAGACAGTCTTTCGAGTCACATTTTTATCACTTCAGTTGAGTTTGTGAAGTTATATTTCTTTTTAGGTCTTGGAAAAACACAAAATTCAAAATTTGTGTTCTTCCTATTGCTTTCCCGTCTTTTCCATTGCTAGCGCACACGTTTGTTAGCCCATGCGTGGTGTCAGGTCAGTTTGTGCTTGCGTGTTATTGAGGCTCTGCTAGCAAATGCTACAAAACAGCAGGCAAAAACCACTTCTGAGAGAAAACATCGACTAAAGAGGGCAAAAAACAATGAGGATGCAGTTAAAAGTTAAATGACCATCATTTTTATTCTTTACTCTTTTCTTTGTTTTTTACATTATGCACAACTGTCATTTATTGTGCAATAATCTAATTGTAACATGTATTTGTTCCATATTTTGATGCATTTTTATGCTTTAGAAAACATTTCTGTCAGATTTTTTTGGGGGGCTTGGAACGGATTAGGGCATTTCCATGGAAAACGCGACTCTACTTACAACATTTTCTAGTTAAGAAATTTCTTCCAGAACCAATTAATTTTGTAAGTAGTTGTAACACTGGATATTAAAATAAGAAAAAACAAGTTGATATGCTTCACACAAAAAAAAAAATATCTGGGATGCGCATCGGCTAAAAATCTATCAGGGGAACATTAAGCTCTGTATTATATATAGAGTGCATGGTTAGTGTATTACATATAAATGTAAGACATGTGCCGGTGCACTGCATTTCTACCGAATGCAACCACGAGTGAGCATTTAACATGCAGTACTTTCCACACTCTATGAGGAGGTTTGAATCCACACATTTGACACCACACCGGCTACTAAATCCTCTAAATCCAGAAGAAGTTGAGTGTGCAAACCCACAAGTGCATCCTCTGTGGAGAAACGTACGCCAGAAGTCACTCAGCCAGTGTGACCTTTTCACCGCGCTCTCCTTTTTTCGCTACCGTCGGGTCTTGCTCCCATGCCGTCACCATGGCGACCCCCCAAAAAAAGGATCCCTTTCCAAAGAGGAAGCCGTGTCTAGAGATGTTTTCAAATGAAGATTGCGAAAACTTTGCCTGTACTTACAGTATGTTCTTTGCTCCCACACTTTGCCCGTGAATGAGTCACAAAAGGCCTGCATGATGGAGATGAGTGCTTTTAGTCAGCCAGCGAGTGGGAAAATATTCCACAATCATCATTCAAAGAGTGCAATTAGCATCAGCTTTATTTTTCTATTTGGTAGTCCAACCTGAATGCAAACCACCTCTGCTTGCTTTTTTTTTGGACTTGTTTCATCTCATTCTTGCCTCCATGGTAACACCCGCAAAGAAATGAAAACAAATGAAAAGAAAAAGCATTAATGAGTAAATCTTTGACAAGGTCAATATGTTCCGTAACTCAATTCACGTGAGTTCAAAATAATTGAGCCACTGATCAGTAGTATCATTTTCAGTTTGTCTCGGTGACCACAAATCATATCATGTAATCTTTGCATGTGGTGTTCCCCAGAGATCCATTCTTGAACCTCTCCTGTTTAACTTACACATGCTCCCACTTGTTTCTTTACTGCAACAGCATAACATATCACATCATTCATGAGCTGATGACATACAATTATACGTATCTGTTTCTGCTAACCACTTGAGGATCTCATCCAGTCCAACACTGAATGACAGAGAATTTTCTCCAATTTAATGAGGACAAAAGTGAAATATTGTGGGCAGCCCCATAGGCTCTGAGGCATCATGTTTCATCGCCGTTGACTCCTGTTTCTATAAAACCCAGTGAAACGAATCACAATAAAGTCAATAAAAATGCAGGTCATGGCAGCTGAAGTCTTATCACTTCCAATTCCTAAGTAATACAATCACCCATCCACCCATTCATTTTCTAATCCGCTTATCCTCACGAGGGTCACGGGAGTGCTGGAGCCTATCCCAGCTCTCTTCGGGCACTAGGCGGGGTACACTCTGAACTGCTTGACAGCCAATCGAAGGGCACACGTAGACAAACAACCATTCGCACTCAAAGAGCTATGCATGTTTCTGGAATGTGGGAGGAAACCGGAGTACCCGGGGAAAACCCACACAGGCACAGGGAGAACATGCAAAATCCACACAGTAAGACCGGAATTGAACCCTGCACCTCTGCACTGTGAGGTGGGCATGCTAACCACTCGTCCACCATGCTACCCCCGATATAATGTGACGCACGCTTAATTTTTAATAGAAGAGTGGAAACAATTCATAAAAATAATTGACCAGAGCAGCTTTTCTCTGGCAGGCCACAGCCTCTGTGATGATGCAGTGTGACCTCTAATCATATTTGCCTTACTGCCTTCTGTGCTTTGCCGTTATGCAATATATATAAAAGCTTAATGGTGCTGCGAAAATCTATTTTCCACAAGATTGGAGCAAAGTAACGCCTCCGCTCCTGTCATTCATAACAATTGTTTCTTTTGCGTGTGTGTGTGTGTGTGTGTGTGTGTGTGTGTGTGTGTGTGTGTGTGTGTGCGCGTTTTTCTGCAATGATTTCTTGACCTTTTCCGCTGCCTTGCGTTGATTGCGAAAACAGTTTTGGATTAGTAATTTGCATTAAAAGCTTTGAACATTTCCACTTGTCCGATTGCCTCCGGCATCAGCATGAGTGAACCTTTGTATTTTGGCGTGTTGTATTGATGCCATTTGAACTAAATTGCTCACGTAATATACTCAAATAGATGCTATTATTGTTGGCATTTGTTGTAGCTTGTGAGACTGGTTTGACTCAAGTGGCTGAATTTGAAGTTTGTTTTGGGACGGCGAGACAAGTTATTTAAAACTAGTGCCGATTTGATGACTTGAGGTTGTTGCCTACATTTACTGATGATGTTGATGAGTCATCATTTATGGTTTGTACATTCTATTCTAGTCTCAGGGATAATGCCAAACGCGTAAAGACAAAATGCAAAGGGGACTGTGGAACCTCCAGAGTCGAACACAATTTCTTCTTGGACACTGACCGGACCTTCAATTTGTCCGGATTTTTCCAATCATAAAACTTTTATTAACAGAGCAGGCGACATTTTAAAGAGATTCTCAGTACGGAAAAATGTTTGTTTATGATTCATATTACCAAACTAGCTGTCCATTTTTGAAAATTCTGAAGCCGTTCTGAATTTTGCCCACCTTTTCATCAGAAAAGTCCTTCAGCCCTACGCTGCGTTTCTTTGACCATGACTTGTAGGCTGGGTGAAGATCCAGAGCCGCTTTTAAGTGATGGCCCCACTACACTGTATTGTGTATACCCTGGTTGTCGAAGCATCCATTACATGCACTCTGTACATTGATCAGGAATTGACAAACTGAAATTCTGCAGTTTTCTAATGAAGTGCTGCCTCCTTGTGTGAAAATGCAAATCCATGCTTTTGCTCTGTGAGCAGGGGGGGGGGTTCATATGCTTCGCTGATGGCATTTGCTTTTTCAGACTCGGCGTTCAAGACGTTCTGCTCCTTGTGGAGACTCAAGTATACTCGGCATTATATTTGTCTTGTCTTTTCAACAAGTGCTTCACTAAGATCGTCGCTCTTTGTTCTTTAGAAAAAATCAAATCAAATCACAGCCCTTCTCTTCTTCTGTCGGCTATCATGGCACATTTAGTCAAGCACACTCCTGTTATTTTTCACATCAATCCTTGCTCACCATCCTCCAGGCCGGAGTGCATTTTGCGCCGTATTCCATGTACATGTGAAGTACTGGTGTAGAGCACGCTTGAATTGCCTTATGACACATCTGTCTGCACCGATCCGAGCCATTAGACAGCCGAGTGCCTGCTTGAACGAGCAAAAAAAAAAAAAAAAAGGCAGACAGGGGAAAAAAATAAAATCAGATAAAAGGAGAAAATATCAAGAAAGCAGCACAGCAGTGACAGAACGAAAGAGCAAAATCAATCGGATTGAAGACGACGTAGAAGGGGGATTATTAGTGATGAAAGTAGAAGCAAAAGATGTGCAATATCAACTTCCCCAAGATATGTTAAGCGTTAAAGAAAACGGCAGCGGTTTCTTCTGAAGGTGCCTTTCATGATGATGAGAATATGAAGCAAACGATGTGGTGAGCAGATATCAAGCAGAGAGTTTACCCCACATTAGCATGTGGCGCTAACTTCAGTTCGGTTCAAAAGCTCACCATGGAAAAATGAACTAGCATCTTGGTAAACAAACTTTGCACGACTGCAGCATTAAAGTAGAGGGCACAACCCATTTGCTTGGCATTGTACAAACTTCACCGTGATCTTCACCAGCGTGATGTCCCTCAAGGTTGTGTTCAAGGGCCCCTTCTGTTCTCAATCATTTAATATAATTTTGATAAGCAAAATGAAGTACTTCTCTGCCAAATGCAATTAAAAGTCATTCTTTTTCCAGATCAAAAAAACTCCTACCCTGAATCCTGTAATGACTAAATACAGAGATGTTATCCGCAATGGAGCATAAACTGGTACATTTTGCTCTCCACAGACATGCAGAAAAAACTTCACACTGCTCTTTATTTCCTGTCAGTTGTGACCGGAAGGCAAATGTTACTTTTATATAATGAGACTTTCGCTATTATGCTCACTGTGTCTTTAAATGAAACTGCTCCGTCGCACGAAAAAGTCTGGGGACCACTGTGCTGTGCTAAGAAAAAACATCAATGGTGTCATCGATGAATCGACTTCGGCTGGACTTTAAGTCTTCATCCCCTAGCGAGCGCAAACTCTTCTCATTTCAAATTGATTTCCCCCATCCGGCAGAGTTGAAAGAAGCCTGTGATTTTTTTTTTTCCTTTTCTTTTCACCCTCTCTCGGGGGGATGCCGATGGATGTAAAACGCATGTCGGCTTGGCCTGTGGGTGGAGAGGAGTAACACGTCTGAGACAGCGGTCAGGAAATGACAGCTGACAGCTTCCAGTCACACTGGCAAAACCGTGATTCTGGAAATTGTTCCTGTATCAAGACTGGACACAAAAGGGACAACACGATACCCACCAATGAATAATAATAAACTGCTCCAAAAATATAAAGGGAACACTTAAGCAGCACAATGTAACTCCAAGTGTTCCCTTGAAGTTTTTTGGAGCAGTTTAATTTCACACAATCAGAAGCCAAATAATTGAAATGGTGGCTAAATGTACAAGGCAATCAAAATAATTAAAAAAATAATAATTAAAATGAACATTTCCAAAACAATTTGTCACACTGTCATGGCAAAAAAAAAAAAAAAAAAAAAATCACATAATTAATATGATATGAAAATTGTAACAAAAGGTCCCGGACAATCAAGGGCAAAATAAATACCATCATAAAAATCCTAATCAAAACAACTCGTCCTACTCAGTCTGTGGCCAATAATGAATATAATTAAATGATAACTAAATACATAAGATTAAAATTGTCATTGGACAGCAGTATAGCCAAGCGAAACAGACAAAAGAAATAGATTGTTGGGAATAAATTAAAACCATTTCAAAGAGGAAAGATCCACATTCAGGTTTTAAATGTAGCTCAAGCGTAGCATTCGGGCAGTAAATGTTTTTTTTTTTGTTTGTTCGTTTGTTTTCTTCCACATAATGAATTAGCGTGCGGGCGGTGTTTCCACCACAAGCCAATTATACACCAAAGCAATCTTACCAAGTGACCTTTCCCACCCGCTACAAGAACAGGCAAAGCCGGTGGTCCGTGCTGCAATAGCGCAAAGGTAACAACCTTCCTCGAGTGACACGGCAACACATTTGTTATCATCTCGTCGACTCTCTTCACGTGCTTACGAAGTCAAATTTTGCCGGGTATTCATCAGAAGCAGCAGATGAGCCCCCCCCCCACGAATTCCTGGGAATGAAACGTGACAGTGAGTAGATTCGAGACATGCCGCATCTATCACTCCAAAGGTAAAGGTCTCATGAAAGATTAAGGCAGCTCCTTGCATACATTTCCTCGAAAGCTGCGGCCAACAGAGCGCGAAGTCTCTGGAGATTTCATCCTTTTTTCGCCGCCTTCTGCCTTTTTCTTCCTTGACGCAAGTGTGTGGGCAAGAGAGTTTGACGAGCGGGGTGGGGGGGACAAATGTGTTTTTATTTGGAGAAGGCGCATTAAGTGACTTCTAAGTGGACATGATCAAGCTGAATATTGTTGCTGTGGGGCAAAAGTGCCTGTTGCTATTTTAGCGGATATTGCTCTCATATGGACCGATATCAACATCAAGACAGCAAAACACAACAAAGTCACGTTCAGACACTACTTTAATACACGAAAAAAGAAAGCGCTACTTTATTACGCTTGCATCGATTAAAACGGTCTAGTCGGCGGGTTCAGGTCAGCGGGGGACGGGCGTGGAATTAGTCGAGCGGAATGGATGCCGATTGCCACGGAGGACGAGTGTCGCCTCTTTCTTCAGGCGCCAGAATCAGCTCAGTGTTACCTCTTTCTTTGGCCGGCATCAATGAGTCCCATTGATCGGAGAAAGTCTTTCGAGAAGAGAAAAGATGGTGGGTGGAGGTGGGCCATGGCAACCATTCATTACTTATCTCATAGGAAATGCCGCGGTTTCATTTATAAAATATTCTTATACCAGGAACAAAGACATTTTTTTTTCATTTGAAAAAGATGGGGTTTTTTTTGTTGTTGTTTTTTCAAGTTTTTTTTTTTAGCTATAGCGACGGAAACTATTGCTCGATACATTCCAGCCCCATTTCCCGGTGGTGGTGGTTCTCCGTTATCAAGAGAGCACCTAAAAGACATAAATGCCCCTCCCACACGCTTTAAATATTTTTACACATATGAAAACATTTAAAACGTATTACAAGACACAAAAAAACCCCGATTAAAATGCATAGAAAATACTGTACATATTGTAATGTCTGCGTGTGCCTTGAAGAGGCGGGGTCTGACAGCGTGAGTGTCTGGACATGAGCGGTGGCAGGCAGCAGCTCCTACGATTAGGATTTCATCCTCACTTTTTCGCAATTTTTTTTATTCTTGCTTTTTTTCCTTGTACTCTGACTTGAATCTCGAAACAACGTTCGTTATTTTCTCCTCACATTGCCACTTTATTCTAGTGATTCTAAAATGATGATTTCGTTCCCTAACATGACAACTAGTTTCTCATCAAATTACACTTTTCCTTTCGCGTATTATAAAATTATTGCTCTTATTTTCTACTATTTCTACTATTGCGCATACGATAACCGCACGTTTTCAAATTCTGTTTATATACAAGCAGTTTCTCGAAGTGTGAGCAGGTGTGAAGCTAATCTAAGGTGTCTGGCTCGGCGTCCATGCAGGTCTCCCAGGGGTTTCTGGGCATGTGGGGCATGGAGATGAGGAGGAGGGCCACGCCGCTCAGGATGAGGAGGGTGAAGGAAGCGCAGGCGCACGTGAAGGACCACGAGTAGTAGTACTCGATCCAGATGGTCTCGTCGCTGTCGATCATCCTCCTGACCGACTGACGCATGACTTCCACCGAGATGATGATGCACAGGCCTGCGGGCAAGATAACCGAGACTTCATCGCTGCACTCAGGTCAAGTTGTCAGCTTTCTCTGCTTTCCTCTAGTGTCTTTTCTGATGACTTTTACTCCCCACATCCGGAAACAGATATCTGTACTTTACACTCCTTTGTTATTTTTATTCACTTTTGCGGTGTAAAAAGGACGTCAAATCTGAACAAGCGAGTACAAGTAAGGTGTATTTTTATTTTTATTTTTTTACGCCAAGCAAAAAAAGCTAATTTAGCTTTTTTGCTATGTGTAAAAAAAGCTAATTTAACTTTTTTGCTAAATTAGCTTGCTCCCATTTTTTTCTACTTTTTTTTTTTGCTAAATTAGCTTGTTCCCATTGCCTTGCTAACACTGTGAACTGCCTAGCAAAAAAGCTAAGTAGCTTTTTTGCTAGATTAGCTTTTTTGCTAGGCAGTTCACAGTGTTAGCAAGGCGATGGGAACAAGCTAATGCAAGCCAGCTCGTTTCATTAAAAACATGCGAAACGGAACATATATTTTGTTCCTTTTCTGTACTATGTAAATTTTTAAAAGCAGGAAACAATTTTGAGTGTTGTGAAGGTGCGTTAAGTCATCAAAATGGTAAAAGGGCTTCATTGCGATGATTTTTTCTTTCTCCCTTTTTTTTTTTTTTTTTTTTTTTTTTTAAAGGTCAATGCCGATTCCGATGTTTAGCCGAAAAAATTCCAAGAACTGATTAATTGTATGATTAATTTATAAAATATAGTAAATAATATAACTTCTTTTTTGGTCGCTTAGCTTAAGCTTTTGCCACTTGTGAAAGTTGCACAGTATGTCATGATGCGTAATTTTGTTGGTGATGTTTAGATTTTATGTTTCGATCTTGTTTTACTTTGTCCCTTGTTCAAGTCTCGTTGACTCGTTTTCGCCTCCACTTGTTCTTTACTTCAAACAATCAGCTCCGTCCTGCCACTCGTGCCTTGTACAGGTGTCCCTTGGTGTCTTCGTCAATTTGTGTGTATTTAGTGCGCTGCTTTGATTCAGTTCATTGTTGCCATACGTCGCCATGTCAAGTTGCCCATAGTCTGAATGGTGTTTTCTTTCTTTGTTGATTTAGTGGTTTAAGTCGAACAAAAACCCTGGTTGCCGTCTTTGTTTTTCGAGATTATGTCTGATCCCCTTGTTTCTCCCACTTCCCTGCATTTGGGTCCAATCAAGTCAAATTTGCGCGCACTCAACTTGTTTACTTCCCCCCACCGCAAACGATCCGCCATTCAAAAAGCAAAAAATGAAGTGAGCTGCACCTGCGAAGGCGAAGAACATGCCAGCAGGCCTCAGCAGATAGTCGCGGCCCTTCCCGAAGGAGAAGATGACGCACAAGGTTCCCAGGATCATGAAGAAGAGGCTGAAAATGGCGATGGCCGCTGCTGAGATGTTGTACTCTGGCAACAAAAAACAATGACAAGTCCTTGCGGCTGCTCAGCCACTGAATGCGGCTCGCATAATTGATTTACGCCACACTTAATTAGCCTACACCTGAAAACAAGCGCCACTTCTGCAAAGCGGCCGTAATTCTATTTGTGTGACACATTTGAAACAACGATTCTCCCTCATTAAAACACACACACACACACACGCACACGCACACGCACACGCACACACAAATGCACACAATGTGGCCTCTTCCTCTTTGTGCAAGGAAATGTTTCTTGGAGCACTTTTAATACAGACATATGTACAGTGCCATGAAAAAGTCTTTGCCTCCTTTCTGATTTCTGTGTTCTTTGCTTATTTAATACAAGATTTCAGTTCATCAAACCATTTTTAATATCACACAGAAACAACCCAAGGAAAGATAAAATGCAGTTACTAGATGCTTATTTTAATTTATTGACACACACACAAAAAAAAAAAACAAATCCAAACCTACCTGTCCCGATGTGAAAAAGTAATTTCCCCCTGAACCTAATAATGGGTTGTGCCACCCTGAGCAGCAATAATTGAAATGTAGCGTTTGCGATAATTGGTGATGAGTCGTTCACATCACTGTGGAATAATTTTAGCCCACTCTTCTTCGCAGAATTGCTTGAACTCTGCCATATTTTGGAGGTTTCTCTAGCATGAACTGCCCATGTAAGGTCATGCCACAGAATCTCAATTGTGTTTGTGCGTGTGCGCGTGCGTGTGTGCTTGTGCGTGTGTGTGTGCGTATGCGTGCGTGTGAGTAATTGGCATTTTCCTTTGTAGTGAGAGCTTTCTAGCCGTGTATGAGAGCATTTTGCTCGTCTCCGTTAGAGTGAAACAATATCGGTATCATCGATATGTACATGTGAGAGAGAGAACAGTTCACAGGTGTATGTGAGCAAAAAAACAAAAAACAAAGAAAAAATCAGTTGTGTGTGGGAGAGTGTAGATATATGTATGTATGTATATATATATATATATAGATAGATAGATAGATAGATAGATAGATAGATAGATAGATAGATAGATAGATAGATAGATAGATAGATAGATAGATAGATAGATAGATAGATAGATAGATAGATATCTCCATCCATCCATCCATTTTCCGATCCGCTTTATCCTCACAAGGGTCGCAGGGAGTGCTTGAGCCGATCCCCTAGGGACAATTTAGTGAGTGTTCAATCAGCCTGCCATGCATGTTTTTGGAATGTGGGAGGAAACCGGAGTACCCGGAGAAAACCCACGCAGGCACAGGGAGAACATGCAACCTCCACACAGGAAGGGATCGAACCCACGACCTCTGCACTGTGAGGTTGACGCGCTAACCAGTCGACCACCGGGCCGCCTGATATATATCTATACTTATATATAAATATATATTAAAAAAAGGGGTGATGATGCAACTTTTACCCTTCTGGGTCTTGACTTCAAAAACCTCCGCTTCTTCTCCTGATGTGAAGTGTTTGAAGTAGGAGCAGTTCTTGGCTGCAAAGACAAAGACGTCGTAAAAGACCGTATCGCACAAGCAAAAACTGAACATCTCAATAACCTATAAAGACATTTTTTAAATCAGTGTCAAAATACATTTCGAGACTAAATGTAAATCTCAAATTCAAATTTGCTGCTGACGTAACATTTTATGAACTGTATTTTTTGTCATTCTGTATCGCACAAGCAAAAATTGAACATCTCAAAAACCTATAAAGACATTTTTTAAATCAGTGTCAAAATACATTTCGAGACTACATGTAAATCTCAAATTCAAATTTGCTGCTGACTAACATTTTATGAACTGTATTTTTTGTCATTCGATACTTTCTTTGTTTTCATGTGCGTCTCTTGTATGCTCCGCTTTGTAGTACAGTGTTTCAATACAAGCAGTTCATCGTCAAGCTCATGATCAGCCACCTTTAAAACACTGCCAAGCTGACAACTCGTTTTTTTGGATTAGTCCTGCCTTGCTCACATCTGATGTACCAAGCGCTTGAATTCTCTCGATGTCCCTTATTCTCATTCCATAGTCCGTTTTGTCTCATTCTGAGTTCTTCCTTGATCATCGTCAGTGTTTATTGTTAAGTGCTACAAGCCGCTTCGTCATTTTCTTTCCCTTGCCGTTTGCAAGCGCTTTTGGTTTATTATATTTTCTCTTAGTTCATTGTTACCAGAGTCATTGTTTGTACTTTGTCGGTTTTGCTTTGTACTTTAATAATGTCCTTGGATCTATCTTGGTCTATTGGTGGACAATATTAGTGTGTGTGTGTGTGTGTGTGTGTGCGCGTTTGTGCATGTGCGTGTGTGCGTTTGTGTGTATACACCAGGCAACAGAGGAGCCGTTTGTTACTCCGGATGAGAAAGAATCACTAAAGAGGTTACCTAGCAACAGGCTGCTGCCGGTCCTGGCTGGTCCAATTCATCCACATGTTATGGCATAGCAAGGGGACTGTGGGCATGCGTTTGTGTGTGCGCGAGCATGTTACAGAAACCAAATCATCTATGAGAGAGTGCAACAGCTGTATGAAAAGTCTGCCTTTACAAAGATAATGCTGCTCCGTTTTGACGAAGCTGCAGTGCTTTCAGTCCATTTATGTCAATGTTAGATTTATTTATTTATTTTTTGTCCGGGGTAAAAAAAAAAAAAATGCACCGGGGCAGGCTAGACTTTGTTTTGGTCTTTTCACAGGTGCACACAGTTTAAAACCAGTGTTTTGCACCGTTGTGGGTGTGTGTATTATTGTTGTGGGTGTGAGCACAGCTGCATTCTTATTCCCTTTGAAACATAGCACAGTGTGATGCTTTTTGAAAAAAATGTTCATTTTTAGGTATGATAAGAATGTGTTCAATGCGCGTTGTCATATTTCCGAAAGATATACGGTAACGTCCAACACACATATCCGCGGAGCTCAAAATCTGTCTGCTTTCACTTTAATAAATTCCATTTAATCCCACCGGTCACATTTGTGAAGGACAACAATGATTCAATTTACAGGGCTCTAAAATTTTGTTTTACTGATTACTTAAAAGGGCTACCAATGACACCTGATTTTGACTTTTAAATGTCTGGGAAAAAATTGGGATAAAATGGGTTCATCGAATTCACAAAAATCACACGACACTGCGCGTGCCAATACAAATGAAAGGTAATAGCCGAATCATCAGGGGTGCCTGGTGCATGTCAAAGAAAAAAAAACGGTTACAATACACTATTAATTTCACCAAACCACTTCCCATCATTGTTGTGTATATTTTAGCTGGCGTCCGTGCTGCGGAGAATGATAGCGTGGTGACGTCACGCCGCGTTGCTCTGGATGTGGCCCAGGTAAGACAAGCATCCTGCTCTCCCCCAACAGTCGCGGCAATTTGAATAATAAAACTCGGTGTTACGGCAGATGGGCCGCGCTGTTGTTGTGAACACGTCGTTGGGGATAGCCCGGGTGATTTTGGGGCGAGGGTTATGGTCGCTGGGTGACATTTTCAGCCGCTGTCCGTCGACGGATTGAGCTAACGTTGCTAACGTCGATTAGCGTGGAACCGATTTCGATTGCTTAAGATGCCCGGGAGAGCCAGCGAGATCGTTGAATACAACACCAGTCTGATGTCATTGTATGCACACAGGTCGGAAAATAAAATCATCGTGAGACCCAAATTGACTCCAGCGGAGTCAATACTGAGAAAACCCCCCAGCCCTCTCAATTAGTTATACTGGGACGCGCAGCATGCCGCAGAGGAACCAAACCAACCAGTATCGAGGAATGATGTCATCTAAAGTGAAAGTAGACCATTTATTTTTCATAAAGAAAACGCCGCAAGCGCAGCTGCGCCGTCGACAAATACGGAGCCCTGCGTCTTCTGTCAGCCCAGTCCGCCCGAGGGCTTCACAAGTAGTCA
The DNA here is from genome assembly GCF_001891065.2 of Hippocampus comes. Lineage (NCBI taxonomy): Eukaryota > Metazoa > Chordata > Actinopteri > Syngnathiformes > Syngnathidae > Hippocampus > Hippocampus comes. The sequence continues at coordinate 245,572 of NW_017805930.1, read as the reverse complement.
TTAATAATGCCGGCCCATATAACGTCAACTTTATTAGCAATGGAACTGTTTCTTTAATGTGCGAACAAACCATGTCGGAAAGACTCCACTATGACCACGCTCACTGACTTTGCCAATAATGCAATAAAGGTTGCGAGATTGCATCACTACGTCATCTTCGTGCCGACGCGCACGGCACTTGTCATCGAGTGTGTCCCATATGAAATGTGGCGTTCATTAAACGTAGTTGTTTAACGAGCCAAGGTGGAACCAATTGGAGGATATTCGGTCCCATCATTGACCTTGCAGTCCGACTAATTGAGACATTTTAGTTGGGGGGGGGGTGAGTAAAGGACTGTAAAAGGTGTCGTGTTTCCACACCTGTCATTCAAAGGGAGTTTTGTTGTTGTTGTTGCCGTCTGTTAGCCATCTCAGTGTCATCAGCCGTCTTTGATGTGGTGTGACCGCTTAATTCAATGTGAACAGAGATCAAAGATAAACTGGGACACACCGGAGCCTTCAGAGACTTTGTTCAGATCCTGCGGGTGCCTGCGGTCAGATGTGTGGCCATATAAAAATGCCTCAGGATGTTCTTTGCTGCACTCTATTCGTGTTAGACAGACCCGAATAGTCTAGACCTGACCCAAAGCAAAAAATGGGGCGAAAACAGTTTCATTTCTTTACATTGCATTCAACCCTTTCAAGGACAAACGGTTACTACAGTGGACAGCTTATCATGTTATCGGGTTACAGGGAGCACGAAAGGGTTAATTGTCATGACTGCGGGAGCTGGATTGGTGTGACGCTTTGAGGAAGCCTTGGCGACGGAGCACAGATCGAGGAGTGGCTGAAAATGGGGGTGAACCTAAGCTCTTTGACTCCGCCCTCAAACGACTCCCAATGACCCAAAATGCGCTCCTGAAACGGTTCTGGGTGAACATTTTAGACGGTTAGCTACACCCCGTGAAAGTCCCGTTCATTCCGAGTCACCCACGTGGACACTGGAGATGCGACATGCCAAAATAATCTTATGAAGGAAACCGTGGTGCGTACTGGCTGGGCATTTCGGTGCTTTGACAGCAAATTGCGCCTCCATTGTTATCCAGTAAGACGATGCGGAGACCTTCAAAATGAACATACAAGACCCACTAAAAGCTCCCCTTGGACATTTGAACATCCTTCACTTTACTTCCTCATCCCCAGCACACAAATCCATGCCGCCGTCAATGCTCCCCACTCCCCACCACCCCCCACCTTGGGTCTCCCAGGTGTGCTTTTAAATGCCGAGATGGAGCGCTAAGGCACACTTTATTAAGACGCGTCCTGATGTCGAGGAGCAGGAGCCGGCAGACTTAAGTCAATGAAAAAAATCTGAAGACTGAAGCGGCCAGACATGCACACACCCAGCCAAAGGCTAGATAAAGCTAACCCCCCCCCAAGCATCCGCCTAATCGAGCATTTGTTGATGCTGAGTTCGAGTTTGGCCCTCTGGGCAGATTTTCCCTGGCACTGTGTGATTGCCTGCTCGAGTAGTCGTGTCTTTCTAAATACCGATTACCTGTCAGTGCAATGCGTTGAAATCAACTGTCAATGTGTCAATCAAGTACTGCCACGATGACCTGAAAAGTGGATTCTACTTGATCTACCTCCATCAACTTTCTTATGCATCCGCATCCATTCATGTTTCAGCTTCCAGAGTCGGATTCTAATTCTGAGCCGGAAGAAACGAACCCACCTGAGAATCAACCTCTCAGTTTGCAGCAGAGCGCTTTCCTCCCATTTACAAGAATCCATACTTCTGCCCAAGTACAGAATACATTTGTCATCTTAATCGATTTCCGGCACAAAGGCATCGAAAGGAGATGCTAATGTCAAGGTGGACTTTCATTTTCTATTCTTCGTCCGCTTTGACCTTCAAGCTGCAGACACGAAAAGCTCGTTTGCACCTTTCTTGCATTGACATCCTCAGCTCAAGACGACCTCCGTTCATTTATTTTCTACAGTTGCTCTGTCACACTACCGGTCAATGTCGAGGAGCAAATTGCGGGCCCACACAGGATGGACCTAGCTACCTTCTTTTGGGTCATCCTACCTCCGGGTAAGCCGATGGGGCCGCAGCCTTTGCCCTGTGGGTCCTCCTCCACCATGAAGATGTTTTTCTTGCATAGCCTCCAGAGACCGAAATGAGCGGCCTGGCAGGTGGCGTTGAGCTTGTCCACGCGGGGGCTGAGGACAGCCCAGTGATCCGTCACCACGGCGGCAAGCATGGCCGACATGCCCACCACGATCACCACCGACGTGATCTTCACCTTGGTGGCCTGCTCCTCGAACATACTGAACGTACAAGTCGCCGTTTGGCTCCGGTGGTTCTTCTCGCTTGTCGTCCTCCGGTCCCGTTCCTTGACTGGCCTACGTCTTTCTCGCCCTCTGCCTTGTGCCTGTCGCTTCGTACAAGGAAAAAAAAAAGGGGGGGACCTGAAAACGGCGTCCTACTTTCTACCTCTCCACTCTTGCTCTCCCTCACCGCTTTCTATTTGGTGAGTGGAAGCCGTGCACTAAATGATGAAGACGTACTTTTGGCACCTACTATAGGTGCAATCGAAAGTCAACTTCAGGTCATTTTTGTGCCCCTCCCCCCTCCCTCCCCTCCATTTTGACACATCAAGGGCCTCAAAAACAACGTTGTTATCTATGTAGAACATTTTCATATTCTTAGCGGCTACGAAAACTCATTTGCGTGTCAGGGGACCCCCGGAGGGGATATTTCCTTTATTAGTTGTCAGATGAGCTGATCCACTTACTCAGCCAATCAGGAGTCAGCCAAGAGGGTCCCACTCGATGGCACGAGATGATCCACATTTAGAGCCATGTTAAAAACAACCCCCCAAAAAAAAAAAACAACGCATTTTTATAATCCTGCGTAGAAGTCCAGTGGAAAGCTGGTCTAACCAAGACGATTAATTATTGGGTTTGTTCTGGTGTGACTGACAAAAATGATACATCATTCACAAATGTAAACATTTCATGCACCAATAATGATAACCTGTAACCTGATAACATGCTAGGCTGTCCACTGTAGTGACCACTGTCCCTGAAAGGGTGAAGCTAAGCCCATAGAGGTTATGATTTGAAATCCAGTCACCATTTTCTGGAAAACGACATCTCGAATGTACGGCAACACAGCAGCTGATGAATCAACTCCACAACTGCTTTTCAGTTTTTGTCGTTTTTTTTTTTTTTTGTAGAAGGGCACAAACAGGGGCGGACTTACCATTAGGCGAACAAAACACATGCTTTCTATTCATGTATTGTCAAATGTCACTCACTGTTGCGCCCATGAGGCAACGAAAGGCGCCATCACCATCTAGAGAATGGGAATTGACGCTTTTCCGTAAGCTGCTTGGCATTATTTATTGCCGTGACAGTAACAAATTGTGATCTCGCAAAATAACTGTAGTCAGATTACTTTACTGAGTAGTGTGTAAGATGAGTCATCACTGTAAAAAAAAAATCATATATTTGAGGAACGCATTGGGGACAAAAGCCTCAGAAAATGGATAATTTCTTATGTGTAAAAAAAAAAAAAGTGTTGAAATTAGAACAACTAGGGTTCTGTTGTCGCTGCTTTTCACAGGACTGCGGCAATGAAACCAAGCAACAAAATGTAATATTCAAATCTCAAAGAAGAGCAGCGCACTCAAGTAAATAACTAATCTCACGGGCACAATGGTCATCTTTTTCATCACCATGAAAGACTCGAGTGAATGGACATTTTTTTCTTTTTTTTAATAGTACTATGCCCCACTTTTGGGAGAACTCTTTTTCAACCCAAATATCACAACTGGGATTTTACACACACACACACACACACACACACACACACACACACACACACACACACACACACACACACACACACAAAACGCTCCGTCGTCAGCTGCAGATACATTAGTCATTCTTTGTTGAGGATAAAGAATGTAGTACGCCTGTGAGTGTTATTTGCTTCACTGCTCATTGCTTCAAGGTGTTACAACTCGGTGATACTGATGCGATTTGTTCGTCCCTTCAATGGCATTCTATATTGTTCCATAGCATAAAGCTAGACAGACGTATTGAAAAATACCCTTGTGGCCGTTTTAAATACCGTATTTTACACACTAAAAGCTGCACCTAAAAGCCTTCCATTTTCTTCAAAGCTCACAGCGCGCCTTAAAATCCGATGCGCCTTGTGTATGGTCAATACGGTAATATTTCGACCCCAAAATGGCTCCTTCCTCGAGACATGCTGACAACGCAGAGTCCAAACTTAAGGTGATTGGTTACGCAGTTGAACACGAAAATAGAGCAGCGGCACGAGAGTTCAACGTTAACGAGTCAATGTTATAACTTGCTGTTGGTTAAGTGGACTGTGTCGCGGCTTTATTCAAAATGTTTTACTGACATCTGATCGTTCTGTTGACGTTTCCTTGAGCGTAGCTCCATCTAGTGGATGCATTGTAGATTGCGTCTTATAATGCAGTGCGCCCAATATATGAAAAAAATTACAAAATAGGCCATTCACTAAAGGTGCGCCTCATAATCCAGTGCACCTTTTAGTGTAGAAAATACGGTACACAGTTGCTTATTTTTTATTGTTTGTTTAGTTTGACAGTAAAGAGGGAGTGGCATTGAACAGCTGGAAGCCTTTTTTGAAGAACTTGTCACTTGCTGCCAAACGTGTGTTTGTTGTGAATTGAGTTGAGTTCACTGCCGTTGTAAAGTGCTCTTATCTCAAATTTTTGCTCTCAAGTCAAAGCAAAAATATGTCAACTTTTACTTACGCCAGTGCTTTTATTTTTACAATTTGTGCTTCTGCTTCAGTACAACGTGCGAGTACTTGTGGTACCTGCTGCTGGATACCAACGTTTTGGTCGACAGCCTTCTCTCAGGAGTGGCTTCTTCCATTTACACTTTGCAGGCGTAACATGCAGCCAGCCAGCGCTTGTGTATCCCAGCTGTGCTATTTGATTCGGACACGTCACACTATTTTCAAAAGCGAGCGTGCTGTGAAAGTGCTCTCTGTAAACACCATCACTAGCGAAGCCAAGCGGGAAATTGATCATCAGAGATAAATCAGCTGGCTTTTAAGGAGGAGGAAGCAGGCGGCAGAGAGGCGCTTGTTTCATTGTCACCTTCCACCTGGATTGCGTTTGTGGTCGAAATGCTTTTGCTCCTTGGAACATCTAAGTGTGTTATAATGGTGTCTTTTGGCCCCGTGACCCTGTGAACTTTTTCATTTCAAGGACAGATCAACGTGCAACCACTGCACCTAAAAGCCTTCCATTTTCTTCAAAGCTCACAGCGCGCCTTAAAATCCGATGCGCCTTGTGTATGGTCAATACGGTAATATTTCGACCCCAAAATGGCTCCTTCCTCGAGACATGCTGACAACGCAGAGTCCAAACTTAAGGTGATTGGTTACGCAGTTGAACACGAAAATAGAGCAGCGGCACGAGAGTTCAACGTTAACGAGTCAATGTTATAACTTGCTGTTGGTTAAGTGGACTGTGTCGCGGCTTTATTCAAAATGTTTTACTGACATCTGATCGTTCTGTTGACGTTTCCTTGAGCGTAGCTCCATCTAGTGGATGCATTGTAGATTGCGTCTTATAATGCAGTGCGCCCAATATATGAAAAAAATTACAAAATAGGCCATTCACTAAAGGTGCGCCTCATAATCCAGTGCACCTTTTAGTGTAGAAAATACGGTACACAGTTGCTTATTTTTTATTGTTTGTTTAGTTTGACAGTAAAGAGGGAGTGGCATTGAACAGCTGGAAGCCTTTTTTGAAGAACTTGTCACTTGCTGCCAAACGTGTGTTTGTTGTGAATTGAGTTGAGTTCACTGCCGTTGTAAAGTGCTCTTATCTCAAATTTTTGCTCTCAAGTCAAAGCAAAAATATGTCAACTTTTACTTACGCCAGTGCTTTTATTTTTACAATTTGTGCTTCTGCTTCAGTACAACGTGCGAGTACTTGTGGTACCTGCTGCTGGATACCAACGTTTTGGTCGACAGCCTTCTCTCAGGAGTGGCTTCTTCCATTTACACTTTGCAGGCGTAACATGCAGCCAGCCAGCGCTTGTGTATCCCAGCTGTGCTATTTGATTCGGACACGTCACACTATTTTCAAAAGCGAGCGTGCTGTGAAAGTGCTCTCTGTAAACACCATCACTAGCGAAGCCAAGCGGGAAATTGATCATCAGAGATAAATCAGCTGGCTTTTAAGGAGGAGGAAGCAGGCGGCAGAGAGGCGCTTGTTTCATTGTCACCTTCCACCTGGATTGCGTTTGTGGTCGAAATGCTTTTGCTCCTTGGAACATCTAAGTGTGTTATAATGGTGTCTTTTGGCCCCGTGACCCTGTGAACTTTTTCATTTCAAGGACAGATCAACGCGCAACCACTGCGATGTAAAAAAAAAAAATTGTCGGGGTTGGGCGTAGGGAGGCTTAAGGGGTTCCAAATTTGGTACCTACCCCATTGTAGAAACCATCGTTCCACAGAAAAATGCAACACCATAGAAGTGTTTTGCTCGTTTTGGCTCGAACCAAGCAATCAGAGGCTGGAAAAATGCTGATGTCATCAATGGGCCAGAGCTCTGGCCCGTTTCAGAGTGAATTTGAAATCTAATTGGTTGAAGAAACATTCGCATTAAAATATGTTTGGGCCGGCAATACCAATTGTGAAAGCCCTTGCGGATTAGATTGGCATGGTAACAAGAGGCTGAAATCATAAACAATTGATATGCACGTGTACTTCTCTTATATTATGTAACACAAAAAATATGTTTTGAGAGTTGATTCATTTCAATGGGGAAAACTGAATTTTGAAAAGAAACTTGCAGGGCAAGGTGTTACTGAATTTGAATTTCGGTTGTAAATGTGGATGAGTGCTTTTGATCGCGCTTAGGCCCGCAGAAAAGCCCTTCCTGTCCTTAACCAACCACCACAGCTTTTGGCCTTGTGACCCTTTCCAACTCTTGTCATTCTGAGCACGACCGGGAAGCAAAGTCGACATCAACGTGGTCTCCAGGCAACAAGGCCACCATGGCGACGCATCCCCGCCAATCAAGTGCAAAAGCGGCCCTGACTCCCCCCCTCATATGACTGAAGTGACGAAAACGAGCATCCACGATTGGTGCCACTAAACTGCACCGTGATTAACTTCAATTATAGCTGCCAGCCACCCTGTGAGGATTTTTTTAATTTTATTTATTTTTTTAAATACGGGGGTTGAAAAACATTTTTAATTGGCGGCTAATTTTACCTGTAGCGGAATAGATTGCTCAGCCTTCAGAGGCGATTCATTTGCCAATGACAGGCAACATTTCTCCAGCTAAATTAGATTAGTGGCCCTCGGGCCACTCCCCATAGATGGATACTCGTCTCTGCAACACGAAGCACGCCGCTTGTTTGTTTTGGCGGCGTCCTCACCCGTTTGACCTGGTTGGCTCCATCAATCTCCTTTGGAGTGGCGAGCGCTGTGTGTTAATGAGCCGCGCATTCAACAAACATGAAACTAAGTGTGAAGGCGGTGGCAAGATGGGGAAACCACGACACTGCTTTACTCGGTAACTCAATGTATAAAAATGCTCCTTTCAAAGGGAAGTTTCATCGCTTCGTACGTACGTACAGTGGCAGTGGCAAGCAATGCACCGTTGCCGTTGCCGATCGTCGCCGGAGGGACGATCAATGTCAATACATTCGTCGTCATCTGGATGGCCCTTTTCAAATACGTGTGCCCCTTGCAATTTGGGGGCAATAGGTTTCACACGTTGATACACAAGGGTAGTCTAATACTGCCCATATGTTGGGGGAAGCGCTACATGCACATTTAATCGATAAGAATGCGATTATAAATTTTTGTCTTATAAGGTGCGACTAAGGTTTGTCTGCATCATGTTTCAGAACCTCCTACAATGCAACGAAAGCGAAGCCCCTCAGGAAAAAAAAAAAACAATGCTGCAAAATGCCAGATAGGGATGGTGGCGTAAAATAAAGATTGATAACACTGTTTTCAGCAAAAAATAAAAAAAAATAGAAGAATTTGTCAGTAACAGTGGAAACGTAAAATGGCTGCCCTCTAGCTTCAGCCGCGGGGGCCAAATGTTCGTCCATTCACATATAAATCCGTGTCTGAGATTGATACAAAACGGTTGGATTTTGCTGCTTAATTTATACTCCACAAACACTATATTACAGTAATCATAAAGCCATGTTTAGCGGCGGTGTATAGAGCATATTATTGCCAAGATGATTATTCCATAATAAAAGTAAGCTATAAAATTACGTCAATGCACATTTGAGCTGTTTTTCCTCAAACGTACATGCTGTACTTAACATAGGAGAACAATCACGGACTAATTTTAGCAACTTTTGGCATCAACTGTTAACGTGACATTTTTCCACCAAATGATGCTCACGATTCTGTACAAGTTTTTTTTTCCACATTTATTTCTTGAAATTTCATTTGTAAACAGTAAGCCACACCTTTACACCCCACCTCACCCTCCCTCCCACACATTGTAATAATAAAGAATATACTCATGGCTTTCTCTGACTTGAGCGGAATAGACAAATTTCAATTTCTATCAGACACAATCATTACAATCAAATATAAAATAAAAATAAATATATTAACATGAGGAAATCAAATGATGCCCTGGTCATATCTTTTTTTAAAGTCTTTGTAGGGCGCTAAAATACACACAGTTCAAACTACAAAATACAAATTTGCGTATACGTTATTTTTAGAATCTTCGGTTGTCATATCGATAACAGTTTTCTCATAATACAACATTTTTTTTTTCACAAATGTGATTCTATGGCTTCATCGTCAGGTGGCCATTTTATGTCCTGTGCTTCAACGTTGAATGGCTGAGGGCATTTATTCCCTCCATTGGACAGAGTACAAGGCATTGATCAAGAATTAAGGGAAACCCGCCTATTTAAGGGGATGCCTTTATTTGTGAGAATGCACTTTTATGATATTAAATAAAAAGACACATTTCCACAAATGACTCACTAATATATATTTCAATGTCAAATATATTTCAGTTGGCCAGAGAGGGCAAAAGGGAGGTTTCTATTTGAGGTGTGGTGTTTATTTTTTTTTTCAGGTGGCCAAAACCCTGCGAGAGATCTGTTCTTTCTTGTTTTTTTTTTTTTTTTTTTTTTTTAAACAGAGTGATTTTATATCACCGGCCCAACAAAAACATACAAAAAGAAGCTCTAACGTCTTCTCACATTATACTCCAAGGATGCACTTGTAGAAATCAACATCCAGCTCCTCTGGGGTTTCGAAGACTCGAGTAGCGTTTGGAACGCAGGGGACAGACTGGTATGGGAAGCCCTTGGAGTACTGATTCCATATCCTCCTCCTAGTATGCCGTCTCACTAGTAAGACGAGGGCCCTGTAGAATAACCGTGTCTCACTCATAATGTTTTCCACTACTGTATATTTCTGCATACTCGTAGGACAACTTTAGAATGACGACATTTTACCAGTGAGGAAAAACAGTGCACTAGTTGGCATCTGCATGCGACTGATTTGACGAGCGAACTGTATAATGCAAGTAGCACACAGTAGTCAACTAATACACAGTTTTGGCTCATTACTAACGTGAGCTGGTCCTACTAGTGTGTCACTCGTCCTCGTACGTCTTTGTCCTTACTAGTACCGTATTGGCCTGAATATAAGACGGTGTTTTTTGCATTGAAATAAGACTGAAAAAGTGGGGGTCGTCTTATATTCGGGGTCTAGACATTATACCCATTCACGACGCTAGATGGCGCCAGATATCATTGAAGCGAATGTTGAACTTGACTCCCCAGACCAAAGCGAACCCCTGTCACAAAGAATAAAAATAAAAATAGCGGAAGCACGAAGAAGAAAAATAAAAAATAGCGGTAAGAAAGAAAAGAGAAGAAAACAATAGAAGAGATAACAGAAAATGGAGAAATGTAGCGACAATCTGGAGAAACGTGGGTCGAAGATCGGCCAGGTTAACCGGCAGCTGAGGAGAAGTTATGGTGTAAACTTCAAGATGCTTTTTCTCTCAAATATATTGTTATAATCATTTGTTTCAGATGTACTGTAATTATTTTCTGTATAAAAATTCATTTGGTGTTCAAAAAGTCTTTTTTCAAACTTGAGTTTTGAAAAAGAGGGGGTTGTCTTATAATCAGGGCCGTCTTATATTCGGGCCAATACGGTAAAACAATTTAGCGCACTCGTAGAATTTTTTTTTCTTTTCTTGCTAGTAAAGTTTCTTCCACGACTGTATCACATTCCTGCACACTAGTACAAGTAACTACATTTTATTAATGAAGAAAAAACTACTAATAGGCATTTTGGTGCAACTAGAAGGGTCCAGGAGGCTACTAGTGTGCGACACATGCCCAGTTGAGCCTAGTAGAATTACTTGTACCCCACAGTAGTTTACTTTTGGGCACACAGTTCTACGAGTACACAAATTTGTTTCGCTAAAATCACACTACTACGTACATGGATGGACATGATTTTTTTTTAGCGCTTCAGTCTGTACTTTTTTACTTTTTCTTAAGTACAGGAGTTCAATCAGCACTCCTTTTTTTTCTCTTTGACACAAGTATCTTGACTTCTATGTTTAAGTATAGAGAGCGGAATGTCGTTGGGCAACTGCAAGGTCGGCTTGTCCTCATTTGGCTGTCGTCCCCTCGACGTGTGCCTCACACGGGTGTGGTCCTGCGATTCACGCCGTCCTTTAAATCATTGGGGAAACAGTTATGCACCTGCAGGAACTCGGCGGCCGCCTCGTGTTCGGGGCTGTACGCGTTGTCCGTCACGCTGTCGCGCGCCAGGGCGTACATCGACAGCTCGTCCAAGGGCCCGCCGGGAGACGTCCCCCCGACTCCCTTCAGGCCCCCTACGGGCGAGTTCTCCCGCGACGCCTCAGTGGAGTGGGAGCTGGCCCGAGACGTCCGCCGGCGGTAGCGGAAACTGGGGATGCGGGAGTATGGGGACGAGGACGAGAGGGAGCGGATGAATTCGCGTCGCGCCTTCCAGCGCACTTCCTTGTTCTTCTCGATGTAGATGTTGATGGCCAGGACGGCCACCGTTTCGGCTACGATGAAGGACAGGGCGCCGAAGTAAAAGGACCAGCCATAGGAGTACGTGTACTTTTTGTCGTCGTCCCGTTTGTCGTTGGGGTCTCCCGCGTTGCTTGAGATGTAAACGATGATGCCGATGATGTTGCTCAGACCTGACGAAGCAGAAAAGGCAGAAATCACATCAGTAGTGGGAAGGAACCAAGTACAAATACTTGATCGGTCTACTTCTACACTCATGACAAGGTTCAAAATACTGGGCTTTGGGGTGGATTTTTCAAATTCAAAATTTGAATAGCAGATGAATGCTGTCGCCATCACATTGCAGATGTCGTGGTCTCACATGATCTTTTCAGTGACAAAGCGACATCCGCAATCAAGGTGTACAAATTGTACAGTAAGCATGTCTCACGCGTACCTCTGACAAAAAGCCAAGTGTGAAGAGTCTCTGTCACCAAAATGCTCAGGTGTAATCAATTCTCTAAGGTATTGTTTCAGTTAATGAGACAGAAGAGTTGACAGCTTTAGCGTAAACAGCGTTGACTTTGCCAACATTAGCCTCAAGGCTAGATAGCGGTTAGCGTGGCATGAGTTAGCTAGAAAGCCACTCCGAAGATTACTTTTTTGTTTGTTTGTTTGTTTGTTTTTGCGTGAATGTACATTTAATATAATATCACTGCAACAACTGACCAATTATTGACTGTGTATCACTATCTTTAGTCTGCATTCCTCGATTTAAAATGAGTGCTAGTAAATGGTGCGATGAGACTTTGTTCCTTCCACCTCTATTGTTGCAGCCAAACACTGCGCAGTGATTCACCATTTGTTGAAATGGTCTCATCAAATTCCTTGATTCAAACTCTGAAAAGCCAACGGAATAAAACCATGCGTCGAGCATCAGCCTTACAAGAACACTCAAATATATCCCTTGAGGTTTTGCTAGCCCTGCCATACAGCTTGTGGCCATTCTTCATTCCAAACCAACTGACTAACAGAAGGACGCTTCACTCTACCTGCGGCAACAAAAAGAATCCCGGCACTGAGGAGGATGTTGTTCGTTTTGCTGTAGACTCGGCCCGCTCCGACACACAAGCCGCCCAGCATGAGCAACACCGTGCTGAGGATGGGGAACACACTGGAGGCTCGTACGATACCTGTCACACACAAAATACAGGTTTTGCAAGTTGGATAAAGAACAATTTAGTCGTGTGATTTTTAAAAAAATTATTTGATTAAAAATATATTTGCTGCTGACCACGCAAAATCTTAAGTGCACCCTCATTGTGTACTTGAGGGTCCTCAGATGTGAAGGCTTGCTAACAAAGAGAGACGGCCTGAAATGAATCACTGGAGAATGGATGACATGCTTTTTTTCTACTTTTGCCCACTTTTTTAAAAGGACATATATTTTCCAGTGTATTTTACATTTTATTTTCCTTTGTTTAACTTCATTTATATGAGTTAAAACAATTTGTATTCGCTTTATCTTAAGGATTTTTGAAGAAAACCTTTTACATTTTGATGATGTGCCTTCAAATACGTTTAAAACAAGTTTAATAATCCATTATTCACAATTGCTTTTAAAATAACTCAATTTTAGTTCTGTGTTTTATTTCAGTATGTGTTAGTCTATGAAAGTATGTTAAGTAGGTACTCGGGCACCTGTCACATAGTTGCGCAAAACACAGCAAAATAAAAAAATTAAAAGTGATGAGCTGGCTGAATCATATCTTAAGAGGACAAAAAAAAAGAAAAAGATCAACTAAATGTAGAAAAATATAGATTCCTAAAGGTTCCTCCGCTTCTGGAACGAGCCATGACGATAACTTACGCAACAGGTATTCCGAGCTGTCCGTGTCGTAGTCGTTGTCGTCGGGGAAATGGTTGATTCTGAAACAGCTGCCTTGATTGATGCCTGTCATGATAAAGACCAAAAAAAATAATAATAATAACAGAAAAGACTTTTAGCGTTCACTGAGAAGATATGACTTAACATAAAATAACCTAAACCTGTTTGTCTCATTAATGAATAGAGTTAAAGACATTTTACACTAGCGACAACCAACGGACATGTGATTAGATACACATCTAATGAGAACCGATACAAGAAAAAAATCTCTATCAAAATGTTGGTCAGTTAAGCAAACATGAGGCCTTCTCTGCTGACCAAATAATCAAGTGAGAGTGTTAAAAAAAAAAAAAGAAAAAAGAAAAAGCACGTTGTCTCAGAGGAAGCCATGGGGGTAGGTGAGGTTAATGGAGGTGCTGGACTAACGTTACCGGCTCCCGTGTAGCTGTAAATATCACCAACACTTGATTAAAGCTGCCTTCGCTTCTAATTTGCATAGAGCATTTCAATTGCTACTTCGACCAAGAAGGTCATGTTAGCATTTGTCTGCGTGCAGTTTTAGTATTCTGTCGAACCATTGTGGACAGAGCAGGCAGTTTTCGCTAACACCGCAACAAAATTAGGACTGCCGGAGCTCAGTCATTTCATGTTTACTTTTGTGATGATGTTTTGTTTCATTCTGGGTTTTCTTTGGGTAACTTTGAATTTTGATTTTTTTATTTTATTTTTTTTTAGGGGTGGGGGATTTGTGAATTTAGTATCTTGATTTTTTTTTTCCATGAACCTTGTTTGCCTTTTTTTTTGTCAAAGGCATTTGCCTACGTAGTTATGGAAACAGCTTTTTTTTAACCCTTTCAGGGACCGCGGTTACGACACTCGCTTACAGGGTGCATGAAAGGGTTCATTCTTTTTCTCCCAACTGGATTTATTTTATGTTATTAACTAAACTTTAGTTGCTAAAGTTTACAATCCTTGGGGTGGAAGTAAAATTTACACTCTCTGTGTATTTATTGTACTGGTTCATTTTCTGTCTCAAGGACAGGGTGTACTTTGTTGAAATCGGCAACTGTGTCTAAGACCAAATGAATCTGACCTGTGGGGTTCTCCAGGCGGTCAATCCTGGACACATGCTTCCGTTCAGTCAGCGAATTGCAATTTCATTGGTTTGGCAACCAGTTCAGGGTATACCCCGCCTACTGCCCGAAGACGGCTGGGATGGGCTTCAGCACGGCCGCGACAAGTGTGAGGATAAGCGGATTAAAAAATGGACGGATGGATGGAAAATTCGTTTGGAGCGGTTATAGGTCACATTGTTTTTAATCCTTCTTTTTTTTTTTTTTTACGTTTTGAAATGTTTTGCAGGGTCCTCATGGTTTTACTTATTTTCAGTTACAATCTACACACTGATGACATCAATACAAAAGTATTTTGTTTACAATGGGCAAAAATGGCACCAAAAGTTGTCACAGGGCCAGAAGATGTAACGTCAAAGCAAACCGAATTTGAATGTGACCCATGTTACGTGTTTGACATAAATATAAACCGAGTCAGTCCCAATTGGAACCAACTTTAATTTGTTGTGCTTTTGTATGAACTCATTACTTTTTATGTCCCCTAAGAGATGATGAACCTCACATTTGTTTGCACTTTTAGCAAACACAAAGTGCATCAGTCCAAGGCAGGGTGAGATGCTTAGCAACCGTGTCACCGTTAAAATCTTTCAGGGGCTATTAAATAGGTCTGCGGCTTAATGGGGGACATCCAAATTAATTAGTGTCATATCAGAAATGGAGCACAAGTTTCTATGTCTAGCCGCAGATGGAAAACGGGGCTGTGCTCTATTTTAAGATGTGATGTGAAAATTTGCACCTGCTGGAAGAGAGGGCAAAAAAAACACATACATGGCTCACATCCTGGCTCATTAAATGTTTCATTGGCCTCTGGTGTACTCATGACTGAACCCATAAACTCAACGGAGCATCAAGTGGACATTTTGTATTGGTCTCTGGGGCAGTCGAGATTGACACCTACGAGTGAAATCTGGAACATTCTGTAAGAATTGGACATTCACTTGTATGGACTTTACTTGCCGGAACAGAAAAAGGCCTTCCCCAAATTGTTCCTACAAGTCGGAAGCATAGATCTGACAAATGAAAATCGAACATTGAAGCTGGAACAAAGTGGCTTTGCAAAGCCTCCCGACTAAGCATCTCCGCCTCCTTTTCCTTGGCAAGTCTTGAAAAAGCTCATTTACACGACAGCAGGATGCTTCTGACATCTTCTTTTATTTGTCAGCCGACAAACACAGCGCGTGGACATGACACTTGGGGCCACTGTAAGGGCCGCAAAACCATGCCTACACGTCCAAATCGGCGGCACGCACCGGACACGTTGGCAGCAGCTGTGTTGCCGATAGCAACAGGATGCCACTGACAGGAACAGTGTCATTATCCTGATCTGTCCACCCACATTATCAGTGGGGTACCAATGAACATACAGAATGTATGTACTATATATATATATATATACTGCATACTGTGTTCATGTCCATATTTATAGTTCTCAATGTGCACGCTGTGTTTAAATATGACTTTAGAAAGTGACTGTATGCCATTTAGATTTCATTATGCTATAATTTCACAGTTCAATTCCAATATGCAAAAGAACTAATACATGTAGAGATGATGAACACGAACAGTTTCATACACAGAACAAATTGCGTGGATTATAATTCATCATTATATCCTGATGGATCACTTCAATAAAATTATATTTTGCACTAGCTGTACAAATATAACAGTAGCATAATTAGACGGTATAAATTACCGTATTTTCTGCACTATAAGGCGTTTCGGAGTGTAAGGCGCACCTTCAATGAATGGCCTGCTTTAAAACTGTTTTCATAATAGAAGCTACAATAGTGGCTGCGGTTGCGTATGCATCCACTAGATGGAGCTACGATAAAGGGAACACAATACAATACAATACAATACAGCTTTATTTATATAGAGCAGTCACAAGCGCTGCAGCCATAACAAAATGCTTCACATAACATTTAAAATACTACATCCAAGAAATCAGAATATTGATCCATATATATAAGGTGCACCTAAAAGCATTCACTTTTCTCAAAAGCCGACAGTGCGCCTCAAAATCCGATGCGCCTTATACATGGATCCTTATATGCTCCTTATATATGCTTTGACGTAGCTCCATCTAGTGGATGCATAACGCCACTATTGTAGCTTCTACTCTATGCGCCTTATAATGTGGTGCGCCCTACATATGAAAACGGTTTTAAAATCGGCCATTCAATGAGGTGCGTCTTATACAATGAAGAAAATACGGTATTTTAAATGATGCACAGCAGACCCCGCTATTGGTGGTGAATCAGGACCAGGCCCGAATTGCAAAAATCAGCAAATAACTCACGCTGATTGTAATGAATGTTTTTTTTCAATATATTTTTCCATTAAAAGAGACACTTGGGAATATTGTTTGTTAATGTTGTCGTCACGTATGCCTGGTAGTAAAGTATGGGACAGGTAAGCAAATCTCTATCAGCACTTCACACTCCTTGAGACCGAAATTAAACCACACCGGAATCTCTGAATGAAGCCAAGTGTCTCTCAAATACTCCACTCGTTGCTCGTGTTTTACGGTTCAACAAGTGGTGAGTAGGTGAACAGGCACATGCACACAAAGACTGTCCACACAAAGCGAATTGCATAAACCTAAATCTATCTTATCGTATCTTATCTGATTTATCCATCCCATGATCTCATCCACAAGCCAGGTGTTGGCGTCCATGAGAATCACGTGCCCCCAGTTGCTTGTCTTCACACTCACTTTGGCAAAGTGATTGTGAAGATAGCCTTAGTAGCGTAGCCTCCGTCGGGTGATATTGTTCCACCGACGCCTCGGGCTTTGGCTAACACGTTTACGGCAAACGGGAGCAGAAAACAAGCTGCTTGGAGGACGGCGCGAAGACCGGCTAGGGAGGCCCCAGCTGACTTTTACAGCCCGTCAAGAGCTGAAGCGTTCGTCGCTGGGGCCGTGAAGCAAATGACGATGTACTCGACAATCACAACACTCCGGTTTATGACTACAAAGGCATTGAAACACATCATCGGGTGTCTGTTTTTCTTCATGTTGCAGGTCAGGATGAAGAAAAAGCAAGTTGGCAAAGAAATAAGTGAGCCGTCCAATGAGATTTTAGCTTCTGTGTTGCCACGTCAATGGAATCCGAACCCTTCGAGCAACTGACAATTGAACACAAGTCAACGGCTAATATAACAATACGTACAGGCGTAAAGGATATTCTTTACCTTTTGTCAAGAAGGGCTAATATTGGCGCAAAGGAGCTGTCTCAATGTACATTGAACCAAAGCAAAAAATGCGCCAAAAACGCTTGAATTCTTTTTAACCGGATTTAATTGACCGTGTTTTTTTTTTTTTTTTTTTTTTTTTTTTAAATGAAATACGATTTTATAGAGTGCTACTATTGTTATTTAAATAAAACCCTTTACAAAAATATTTTATGGTTTTCAGTTTGGAACCTGGTCCGGGGGGGGGG
>NW_017805930.1:214832-228031 GCF_001891065.2 Hippocampus comes | reverse complement strand
GGGGGGTTATGTTGTATCTCGAAGTCTCTGTGTAATTGGCAGCTCACTGTATGCAAATGCTGTGCCCTAATTAAGCAGTAAAGGAAGACAGGGTGAGTCCGACGAAGTCTGCTGACTAATTAGCGCCCACCCGTGACTTCTTAGTTATGCTCAAATGACACAATGGCATGGCATGGCGCTACAATCACCCCACCCCGAAGCCACCTTCACCTACACACCCACAAGGCCTGAAAACGCGCGCAAATTACACCGCCTTCTCACTCCAAACACATCCGCTCCATCACAGCTCGACACGCCGTGGGATGTTTATTGTAAACTGCTAATTGCTTGATTCATTCCATTACTCCTCCGTCTCCAAGTGGCCTTTATTTACTGCAGCGGCACACGTTACGGTAAGCCTCGACCTGACAGCGATGCGCTGAAAAGAAGCAAGGTCAGGGACACATTTGGCCTCAGCGTAGGTTCATCGGCAGTAAAACGCTGTTAAGTAACGCAGGATACTTTGTAAAGCAAAACAAGCTCATCATTGGCTCAGTTTCCTGGCGAAAGGTCACAACGCAGCAGGCCCGCGGCCGACGAGGTGACGCTTGTTGAACAGGGCTACCGAGACACAGGATGCGCAAGAGTGACAATGAGCCGGTGTTAACGTGTCCGTCTTCACGCTGACACGCTTTTATCATGCATCCTGTATGTTCCCATAATATCAGGGAAAGTGTCTAGAGCAGCTTTTCTTCAACTTTTGACATCAACTACCGCCTCAAACCAATTCTGAGCTCGCCAACTATCACCGTCAAGGCCATCATAAAACATGCACAGTTTGAACATTAAAACTATAGTTAAATAGATGAAAACTGGGTGAGGGGGGGTGATGATTCCATTAAATGTATTTTACATAAGTTAAATACAAATTATTACACCCCCCCCCCAAAAAAAGGAAATCAGGGATAATGTGTGTGTGTGTGTGTGTGTGTGTGTGTGTGTGTGTGTGTGTGTGTGTGTGCGCGCGCGCGTGTGCATGCGTGTGTGCGCGCTCCCGGCCCGGCAGTCAACTGGTTAGCGAATCGGCCTCACCGTGAGGAGGTGCATGGTTCAATTCCGCCTCCGGCCTTCCTTTGTGGACTTTGCATGTTCTCCCCGGGACTGTGTGGCTTTTCTCTGGGTACACTAGTTTCCTCCCACATTCCAAATAGGTTAATGGAACACACCAAATTGTCTCTCGGTGTGATTGTCGCAAATAGTTGTCTATGTGTGCGCTGTGATTAGCTGGCTTATATATATACTGTATGTATATGTATATTGGTGTGTGTGTGTGTGTGTGTGTGTGTGTGTGTGTGTGTGTGTGTGTGTGTGTGTGTGTGTGTGTGTGTTTTAATTATTGTTATTATTATCCTTAAGTTTATTATTCTATTTCCAAAATGATAGTGCTGATTATTATGATTGTTGTTAATGTTTTACAAAGTACCACCCACTGACTGCTGAGTCGGTGCTTCTCTTATTTTCCCCTCATTTAACGATAATTCATCGCATATATTTCATAATGTGAGCGAATCCATCTCATCGACCTCCTCAATAGGAGGTGACAAATCCAGTGACGGCCGGAAGGAAGGAAGGAAGGAAGGAAGGAAGGAAGGAAGGAAGGAAGGAAGGAAGGAAGGAGTGAAGGAGGGAAGGCTGGTCAATGAAAGAGCATCTGTCTGCGTCCAATCTAATGCGAGACGTTAAACAATAAGTGCACTTCCGTTTTCTCACAACACAAAAGTGTAAAAGTAGCTTCACCACACCATAGCACATTTTTTAAATCTATATTTTTACTTTTGTGCTCGGACATGACTTGTCTCCGAGTCATCTATTTTTAAATCAGCGGGCATGTTTCCATAGCGATTACAGGGATGTTGCTAAGCAACAGCATCACGGAAGACGTGAATGAAAGTCGACGATCAGTGGGCACTTTGCTCAGAGTGAATGGACACGCCACTTGTTTTTTTTTTTTGTTTTTTTTTTTTAATGTGTATACTTTGACTGCTATTGTGTGCACCAAGTTTTCCACAAGGCGATGTCACAGCCAGGAAGCAATCCGTTTCTTTCCGTTCCACTTGTTACTCTATCGCAGATGAAAGTTTTCAGAGCAACCGTATCTCCCAATCATACATTCTACATATCGTACGCACAATCTGTTGTCTTCCCTTCATCTTAAATAGAATCAAATATAATCAAAAAGCCAAAGAAAAAAAAACATACTGAGCTTCTCACTACTACAAAAAAAACTATACGACTATGCTGTGAGTCTTTTGACAAGAAATGTCTAACATCTTCCACATGTTCAAGTGCAAAGCTTTTGAGGGGTGAGTCTATCAAACAAGTCAATTTCAGGTGTCATCTGGCATTTTGGCCGTAAAAACATTTTTTTTCAGGACGTTTGGAAAAAGCAGCATCTAATAATGCTAAACAGTTCAGTAATATAAGACGAATTATTCTAGTGTGTTGTGCGTCTTTGGATAAGAAATCTGCAGGACCTAGATGGCATTGTTGGTCAGCTTTTTTTAGGGGGAGTGTATAAAACAGCTCAATTCCAGGTGTAATCTGGTGTTTTCCCCATAAAAGCCTATTTTTAAGGGCATCTGGATAGATTTTAGGCCAGACGATTGAATGCATTGTGTTGTGTGTCTTTTAAGACCTACACACAAGCAGTTGTGTGGAGCCTTTCAGGGGCGAGAGGATAAAACTTTTCTCCCCCTAAAATCCATCTGACTTCAATCGCATCCTGGTAAAATTTCCACCGAAAGTCGCATATATGAAAGCTAAACTGCTCATTGCCACCAGACGAACTATTTGAATGTGTCCTCATTTTTTTCATAAGAAACTGATGACACCTAAAAAAGCAGTGGTGGGAAGCCATTGAGGGGTGATTGTATAAAAATTGCAGTTGCAGTCTGGCATTTTGTAGTCTGGCAGCAAAACAGCGTTTTTTTTTTCTACTCCTATCTATCATGCTTTTTCTCATTAGGATGCCAGCTGACAACATAACTCACAACTACGGACAATTCAGAGTCTCCTATGAATCCAACAAAGATAAGAAAGATAAGAAAACCTTTATTTGTCCCACAATGCAGAAATTTGCAATCTACAGCAGCAAAATTGAAAGGGGGGGGGGGTAATGTTTAAGAAAAATGAACTGTACACAGTACAGAATGCAATATAAAATATAAATATAGATACAAGCATATATGCAACTGCAACATGCATGCATTTGCAATGAGGGAGGAAACCAACCAGAGTGCCAGAGAAAACCAAAGCAAGCGCAAGGAGAACGTGCAATCGCCACTCAGGAAATACGGAACCCGTATTCGAACCTTCAACCTCAGAACACTGAGCCCGCATATGCCAACCGTCATCATATCACCTCTCAATAATCTGACAACCAGCTCTAAAATGCGCCCATGAAGGTCTAAAAAGAGTCCCTTCTTGTTTCCAAGCTAAGAGAGTCAAGTGACCAGGGTGCAAAAGCTGTGTCGAGGAGGGGTCGCACCCCACTGACGAGCCACTGAACCCTTGAAGGGGAAACAACGTCTATAAGAGAAAGTAGCTGACATAAAAATGGCAAACAGGCTTTTTGACGTTCAAAGCGCTCTCACGATGCCTCCTCGTTATCGGGAGCAACCGGCGGTTGAGCATCTTGCTCAAAAACACTCCGGCAGGGTCACAAGGGCTTAAGCTCGAACCCAGAACCTTTTGGTTTGAAGATGCCCACTTTTACCACTTGAGCATCCCCCCCACCAAAAGCGCAACGAACACATTTTGCGTGCGTAAAAAGTGAGTCGGAGGACCCCAAGTGTCACGCGGTTCCATCCGGACTCACCCTCAATGCAGCAGATCCTCCAGAGTCCCGAGTGCGTGAGGTCCCCCTTCCTGCTCCTGGGCGGCGGCTGGGACTCGTCGGCGGTGGCGTTGGTTGCGTTGCAGATGTACGCCCGCGAGTAGAGCCAGTAGTCCGTGCCGATGGCGATGCTCATGAGGCTGAAGGCGGCGAAAGCCCCCACGGTGGCCAGCAGCGTCTGAACCCCGCGCTCACACCAAGCCATGCTTCCGCATGCTACACGCGAAAAACACCCGACGGTATGTTCGGTAGACGACACAGTCCGGACGCCGACACCGGGGCGCGCGCGCGCGCACTGAACGCGTCAATGCGCGGGGGCCATGCGCCTACTTGTTGAGGAGCGCGCTCACTTTTTTTTTTTTCAACAATAGTAGCCGAAGCTCACGAAAGCAACGCAGAAATGCTCCCAAAATAGGCTGCCACGAAGCATTCATGAGTCAAGACAGTCCTACTAAAAATCTGGCAGTCCCCCCCACCCCCCTCACTTTCCCCATCTCATTTGTCGAAAAGAATCCTCTCGGAGTTGAGCGCGTCAATATCTTTTAAAGGAGACACCACCCTCATCGAAATGCAACCAATGGAGGCTAGCTACTTGATAAGCTTGTCATCCGCAGAAGTATTGTCTTTAAAGAAAATACTCTGGTAGGACTGAAAAAAAAAACCAACAGACTGGAATGCACCCAAAAGTAAAAATTAATGTTTACTGTCAGTGAATACTTGCTATGATAATTTGGAGGTGGCACGGCTCAGAAGAGTGGTTGTCTCCCCATTCAGAGGTTGGGGGTTCAATTCCCTAGCCATTGTGACCTTGTTGAAGTGTCTTTGAGCAAAATACCGAACCCCCAGCTGCTCCTGATGCTGCGTCATGAGTCGGTAAATGAGGAAACGGTGCAAAGCGCTTTGAGTACCAAAGGTGGAAAAGCACAATTTGAATGACAGCCGGGCGGCTCGGTGGGCGACTGGTTAGCGCGTCTGCCTCACAGTGTGGAGGCGCAGGGTTCGATTCTGGCTCTGGCCTCCCTGTGTGGACTTTGCATGTTCTCCCCATGCCTGTGTGGGTTTTCTCCGGGCACTCCAGTTTCCTCCCACAAAAACATACGTGGCAGGTTAATGGAACACTCCAAATCGTCGCGAGGTGTGAATGTGAGCGCGGATGGTTGTTCGTCTCTGTGTGCTCTGCGATTGGTTGCCAACCAGTTCAGGGTGTCCCCTGCCTACTGCCCAAAGACAGCTGGGATAGGCTCCAGCACCCCCCGCGACCCTTGTGAGGATAAGCAGTGTTAGTGTTCAAATATAAAAGTGGCTGAAAATAATAGTAATTTTTTTTTTGAGGAATGAAAACATCTTTTGACTAACAGTCCTACTTAACTACAATGTTTTACTGTTAATCATGGAACTGGGGAGCTAATTATTTGTAAAATGTTAGAACCACTGTACATAATTGACCTATTCACTTTTTTGTGATATTTTTTGGATGGTGTGTGAGATTTTTCTCATGAAAAATATAACTTGGCTCAATAAAGGTTGGGAAACAGAATTAAAGTAAACCTCTTAACGTTTAATAGTATAGTTGCTATACTTGTTTCTCACTTACTCTCATAATATCAATGAAAAATATACATGTGCTTTTTTAAAATTGTTGTTTCTTCCAAAGACTCAACAATGACTTGGAAACCGAAATCAAAACATTAATGTTGTAGTACTTCATATTTTCCAAGGGGCGGCGCTAGCTTGCCGTTGTGGTGGTGGAAAAGGGGAAGTTAGATCGCATGCGCATTGCCGACTTGGTGGTTCGAGTCACGTGACTACCTCCTCTGCGCATGCGCATCACCGCTGCAAGACGCCATTGGTGGACCGCATTTTGTTGTCCACTCCTGCCTGCTTCCGTCTAAACAAAGACCTGCCCCCTTTTTTTCCTCCATGAGGATTTCTCCGCCGCCCGTCGTTACTTTTACGTGTAATCACGATTACTAAATCGGATTACGACACATTTATTGCTTTTTAAGTGCTTTTGGCGCTCACACGCGGCTTCCCAAATGGACACGGAGTTCAATGAAGGCTGTGGCGAGACCAAATCGGCCATCCATTCTTGGCGTTATCGCCACCATTTCACGTACAAGGCAGATCAAGGAAAAAATATCATCGTGCAATGTAATCTGTGTCTGCCGAGGGTAAACCTGCTGTCCACGTCCAAGACGTCCACGTCCAACCTAAAGAAGCATTTGGACGTAAGTTGCGAGTCCGTCATGAACTTTTGAACCGTCGCTTTTAGTCGTCGCCAGGTTGATGTTCGAAAACAAAACACTGTTCATTGAATCATCACGACGGTGTTGTTGCTTGCTAACTACCGGCCGTGGGCGGTCAGGATCAACAAGGCCTCCTACTCGACTGGCCTGAACACTGGCACCAACCTCACCTATATTTACAGTCTCTTTCTAATATTTACAGCCATCCACTCACTTTCAACACCGATTATCCTGAACTGGGTTGTGAGCAGCTGATTTCGGACGGAAGGCACATTACACCATGAACTGGTCGCCAGTCAGTCGCAGGGCACATGTAGAGACAAACGACCATTCACACCCACATCCACACCGTCACTGAATGGGAACCAATCCCACGGTGCCTGCACAAAAGTCCGGCGAGTGTACCACTACACCAGCAGTGACTCTTTCTCATATTTGTTCCATTTAATTATGTGAATGAATATCGTAGCCCATCTCTTGGCTCAGCGCTTCTTCTACATGAGTGTTCATGTCGGATTTATCCAATCAAGCTGCAGCCTCGAAGTGTTGGCATGTAATTGTTAATATTACCTTGGCCTTCACAGTCAGTAGCGCTGGCCATCATACTTTCAAATAAATTGTTTCTGTAATCAATCACATGATGAAGTCAGCATTTGCCATCATCTGATTGGTTGAGCAAACTCGGTCCAGCCAATTAACGCTGGTTGATTATGGACACTATTTTACATCGCAATGTCTGTTAATTTAGATCCTGATAATGACACACATCAGCGATTAAGTATTTGTCCTTAAAATTGCATGAAATGAATGACAGTTTAATCTTTACTCCTTTTTCTGCCATAAAACACTTGAAAAAGGAAAGCCTTCCTCGTGTGAATTATAGAGTCCATGACTCAGGAGCAGACAAAACAACCCAGGGAATTTAGGCACATTACAAAGCGGAGGAAAAGCTTAACAGGATGTCCTTAGTAGCAAAGAGGGTCATCTAAAATAATCATACCAACGACGTAGGTTTATACCATACGATAGTCAAACAACATCTGCAGTCCCCCGCCCACCCCAAAAAATATTTTGTGAAGGCCAAACTGCAAACACACGAAGGTGGACTTTTTTTTTTTTTTTTTTTGCATCGTATGGTAAGGCACGCCCTCAAGCTTCCAAACATGATGTCTTTCAGAGAACACATCTAGGATGCGATGCCAGGCCCGATGCGAAGCGAGGGAGGAAGAAGGAGGAGTACAACGGCGAGGAAAGTAGCCACTGTCAACTCAAAAAGATCAAAGCGGAGATCCTCTCCAAATGCATGACCCAAGAGAAGATCGACGAGCTCATCTTCAACTACATCGTGGAGGACTGTCAGCCGTTTCATGTGCTGGAGCAGCCCGGCTTCAAGAAGCTGATCACGGGTTTAACCGAGGGTCTCCATCCCATGGACAGGGTAACCTTATTCTCCAAGGTGGACCTCAGTTTCTCGAGGATGCGCGACGAGCTGATGGCCAAGCTGGCCGCCGTCCAGTACGTGTGCACCACGGCCGACTTGTGGACCGTCGGCGGCGGCAGCTTCTTCGGCATGACGTGCCACTGGATCGACAGCAACTCGCTGGAGCGTAAGTCGGCGGCTCTGGGCTTCGCCAGGATGCAGGGCCGGCTCACGTACGACTCGGTGGCTGGGAGGATACACGACATCCACGTGGCGTACGGTATCGAAAGCAAAGTCCAGACCACCGTCACCGACAACGCCAGCCCATTTGTCAACGTGTTCAAAGAGTTTGCGCTGGACGGCACGGATTGCAACGACGACGTCGGGGTTTTTGAAAACGTCTGCGCCGTGCTGGAGGGCGAGCCGGAGCAGGACATGCTCCTGTTCCTGCCCACCATCCAGCGGTGCGCCTCGCACACTTTAGAGCAGATCGTCACGGAGGACTTCTGGCGGGCTGTGTCACAGGGACCCATGTGCCAGCTTTATTACAGCACGATGTCCAAGGTCTACTCCATTTGGACCAAATGCCACCACCTCCAGGTCGGCATGGAAGCGGCGGAGGAGATCCGGAAGATGGCCTTGTTTGTCCCGGCCGTCATCCGCTGGAACGTGGAGTACTGCGCCCTGCAGAAGATCATCTCTCTCACAGAACGGGAGCTGACTGAGCTCTCGGCCCGCCTGGATGTGGCGCGCCTGCAGCCCGAGGAGATGGACTTCCTCAAAGAGTACGTCACCGTGTTCCACCCGCTGGCTTTCGCGCTGGAGCTTCTCCAAGCCGAGCAGAAATGCTACCTGGGCCTGGTCATCCCCACCGTGCTCAGCCTGAAGAACAAGCTGAACGAGCACAAGGATTCGGCCAAGTACTTCGGCGACGTCATCGTCGCCATGGTGAGCGCCATCGACACGCGCTTCCGCGAGTTGTTCGCCAGCGACGAGGCCAAGTTTGCCACGGCCACCACCCCGCAGTTCCGCCTGTGGTGGCTGGCCGCCTCCGAGCGGGAGGAGATGTGCTCCCTGCTGGCCACCGAGGCCTCCCAGGTGGACCCCTGCGACGTGATCGAGATCAACACCAGCCAAAACGTCTCCACCATCAAATCCGAAGACGACTTTTTCAGTTACGGCTCGGCCAAGCTGACGGCTCACGTGCAGGAGCGCGGAGTCACCGAGGAGATCCGCAAGTACGTGGAAGGAACCGGCAAGAGCCTCGAGTGCTTGCAGGACTTCCCCAGGGTGAAGCAGTTGTTCCTCAAGTACAACACCACCTTGCCGTCCACGGCGCCCATCCAGAGGCTTTTCAGCGAGAAGGGCAACTTGGCCACCTCGCAACGAAACTTTCTGACGGACGACTACTTTGAACGCATTCAACTGCTGAGATACAACGTCAACGTGTGCGCCGTGCTCAACAGCTGAGCGCGTTTGACCGCTTTCAAAAGAACCCGACGTACAGTACGTCCTCAAGTAGTGGCCGTTTGTTCACTCAAATAAAATGAGGTTGGGAGGGAGGCCTTCATCAGTTCCAACGCATTTTTGGAATATTTTAACTCACGATTATTTCAATGATTGATTATACTGTGTAATGTTTTTGGAGGGGGGGGGGGATAATTAATGACTCCAAAAAAAAAAACGATTTTTAATTTCCAGCTCTTTGTTCAAAAACAGGCGGCGAGGTGGTCCAGTGGTTGGCACGTCAACCTCACAGTGCACAGGTCATGGGTTCAATTCCAGCTGCGGCCTCCCCTGTGTGGAGTTTGGATGTTCTCCGCGGGCCTGCGTGGGTTTTCTCCGGGTACTCCGGTTGCCTCCCACATTCCAAAAACATGCATGGCAGGCTGATTGAACGCTCAAAATTCTCCCTAGGTGTGAGTGTGAGCGCGGATGGTTGTTCATCTCTGTGTGTCTTGCGATTGGCTGGCAACCGGTTCAGGGTGTCCTCCGCCTACTGCCTGAAGACGGCTGGGAGAGGCTCCAGCACCCCCCGTGACCCTTGTGAGGATTAAGCGGATTGGAAAATGAATGAATGTTCCAAAACAGGATATCACAATATTTCAAATTGCCAGTGTCGAAAATACACATGGACAAATTGATGATCACTCAATTACGGGTTGAGTTGGTAACACCTTAGGCGAAAATATTGATTGTTTTTTATCAAAATAAATGTCATTTCGATGAAATACAATGATAATCGGCCTGCTTTCATTGGGGACTACAGACATCGGAGAACTTTTATTGTTGAGAGGCGGCAATTGTGTGGATTTCGACAATTCTGAGTTACAACAAGATCACTATAAATAATTATTGATCACACTGAGTAATTCCATCTAATCTGATCAACAGATTTCATTAAAATTCCCTCATTTTTTTACCATAAAGCGCAACGACATCATGGAGTGATGACGTCGAGCCTTGAAGTTGTCGTATGCACGTCTGGAAAACGGCATATGGGCAAGGCGCGGGAAGAGAGGCGACCGCTATCTTGAGGAAAGTTTGGTAATCCCGAATAAATGTCAAATCTGATTCATGCCGTTTCTAATCATCCTTTCATTCCTAAGGAAATATTTGTTGGTAGTAATTGACAATCAACCGGATGATGAAAACAAACTATGATTAGAATTTCCATCGTTGCAATATGGTAATTTTCTTGCTCGTTTCGATTTTTTTTTTTTTTCTACGGCTGTTGAATGTCATGTGTATGTTTTATAAAAATACTGTATGAGATGAAAAAGCAATTTTGTGTACTTTCTTTGCCCATTGGACCCTTGACTTGAGAACTAAGACATGCATGAGCTGAGTACATCAGCAGATACCGAGTCACATTTTTCATGCTTTCTGTGAGGAAAACAAACGGCGGTATTCCCGTACGCTTCGCTCCCAAGTGCTTTTGTGTTCTGCGCTAAAACATCAGGAAAACTAAAGTCTGGTCCATGTGCCACTTCCTTGATTGATCCAAAGTGAGTGTTTTATTAACTCAGGACAAAGTACGACTTTTGAATAGAGATAAACTGACATGTTTTTTTTCTTCAGGGCCAATGCGGATATCGATTATTAGTAAAGAAGGAGGCCAATAACCAATATTTGGAGCCGATATTCATTTGCAGTAAAAAGGAAAATATTTGTCAAAATGTTTAAGAATACAAACCCCCCAACACTTTTGTTTAAATGCCTTCAGGTAGATTTATTAAACAGATCTTCATGTTTGCAACAGTTGGTATTAATTTGGTAGGCACAAAGTGGGTAAAAGGTATTCACACGTCCCTGTCGTCACAGTCCTCATGTGCCTCCTCTCCCTTTTTCAAATCTCTTCAAACGCAGCATGCCAGAAAGAGACCAGCGTGTGCCTCAGTGTCGAGAGTGACATTATTCAAGAGGTAAGCATGAGAAGGTGTTCCTAACATGGTTCGTTTTTCTCTCACTTTGCCCTCTTCGCCAGAGGTCAGGGTCACTGTAGGAGTACCTTGGCGGGGCCGAAGTGGCCCAGGTTCTCGCAGGACTCGAGCCAGCGTTGGACGTTGGCGGGCGCCGGGGAGGCGGACCCGGCGAGCAGTAGGCAGCAGTAGCACGCCACGTCGGCCAGGGAGACGTCGCGCCCGGCCAGCCAGGGCCCGCGGCCCAGGGTCAAGTTGAGGGCGCGCATCACGGCGGCCCGCTCCTTGGCGCCGCCCTCGGCCAGCTGGTGGAAGGCCGTGTCCACCCAGCTGTCCACCAGGGTGGCCGCCGCCGCGTCGGACGGGTACGGCGCCAGCAGCTTGAAGAGGAAGCGCGCCACGCTGGCTTCGCCTTCCACGGGGCACATGTTCTGAACGCTGAACTTCATCTGCAGTTTGGGGACTGCAGAGGCAAAAGGCATCGGGTGGTTACA
Organism: Hippocampus comes; assembly: GCF_001891065.2. Lineage (NCBI taxonomy): Eukaryota > Metazoa > Chordata > Actinopteri > Syngnathiformes > Syngnathidae > Hippocampus > Hippocampus comes. Next base: position 216,575 of record NW_017805930.1, on the reverse strand, counting down.
CACCGTAAACAAAGTTTGTTTTCATCATAGGCCACGTGGTAGTCACAGTCAGGTCCATCAATACCGAGTGAGGCATTAACACAATTCTCATCTTTCTGGCTCTTCCAAATGAAACAAAACGAGATGTGCCTTAATTCCAGACTCTTAGTTTTCATTTCAGGATATTTCCATCCAAATCAGACGAACGGTGAATCCAACGTGCCTCCCACTTGTTTGAAGAGACCAAAAAGGTGAGAATTGTGTCCACGTTCAAACATTTATGGACCGGACCGTATGTTTGGCTCAAAGGAGTTGAGACGTTTGACACGCTACTTCTGGAATGGTGCCTTACCATCTTTCCATATGAGGGTGAAGCCTAACTGGAAGAGATGCCGGGCGTAGCTGTCCGGATGGCGCGGGCCGAGGCAAGATAAGAGCTGAGGCGGCACGCTGCTGACTGAAGAGTGGACATGGACGGTGGAGAGCACCCGGTAGCGCTGGCACAGCATCTTGTGAAGAACCAGGAGGGTGAGCGGGGGCCGCGCCGGGTTAGCATTGATGACGATGTCGCGTAGGGCACCGAGGTCCTTGGGACAGAGGAGGACATGTTCATACACATTTATCGGAGGTAAAAATAAACAATGGAGATAATGTGGTTGCCTACTAGAACAGCTGAACTTGATCCAGGATTAATAAGAGGCGCTTTAAATGGTTGATAGGTGTGCGCCTCGTCGCCATAGCGACAAGGCGCTGGAACTAATTCCAATTTGTATCCTACCTTCCCCAGTAGCGTGTCGAGGTCGGCCTCGCCCCGGAAGGAGCTGGAGCTTTGGGACGAGAGGCTGCCTCTGACTGTCAGGTCCATGTCGGCGTCAGGCGTGGTCACCGTCTTGGCCAGGCCCTCCACGGCCGCCTTCAGCTCGTACAGTTTACGCATGATCTCGTCCTGACGGGCCTCCAGGGCTCTGACGGACGGGTCCACTTCGCCATTCTGCAGACAGGAAATAATTCCGGTAAGATCAATTTGGGAGAGATGGGGGACAGGAAGTATGTTTTTTTTTTTTGGAATGTGGGAGGCAGTTGAAGCACACTGAGAAAACCAAATCAAGCATGACGAGAACATGCAAAGTCCACACAATCAGAACAAGAATCAAGCAAAGGCTCCACGGGCCATGCACTCCATCTTTTGACGTCCATCAAGTAGTTCAACCGAGAATAGACAGGCTTCTGGTAGTTAATGTTAGCATAGCGAGCATTTAAAGATAAAAGGGCCGGCGAATCTCAGAAACTGTGAGGCAGATGTACGAACCACTCATTCACCGTCCAGCTAAACAATACAAATAATAAACGGTGTTTTTCCTGTGTTCAAAATTGTGTGGTGGCCGCCTCGAGCTAATTTTGTGCTGCCCCAGCCACGGCTAACTGTGCTGATTGAGCATCGATGTCCCTTTCCGGCAGCCATTTATTTTAACTCCACTTGCAGCATTGCGCCACTGTGGAGGCGCTATATCAACAGCAGTACACAAAAAGACCTAAAGCAACTTCCGAAGAGTAAACATATCAAATTGTGTTTTGTTTGTTTTGTTTTTTCACACTAGTCGGTGCTATCGGCATCCTGAGTTTCCCTGCCAGATGGAACAAACAGGTAAATATTGGTGGGGGGGTTAGGTCATTCAAGCATGACGTGTTTATCCAAATTTATTTCCCTTCGTGTCAACCACCTCTGCCTCAATTTGAGCCAGGAAAAAAAACTGATGAATCTAA
>NW_017805930.1:203414-214359 GCF_001891065.2 Hippocampus comes | reverse complement strand
GTCTATGTCGGCGTCAGGCGTGGTCACCGTCTTGGCCAGGCCCTCCACGGCCGCCTTCAGCTCGTACAGTTTACGCATGATCTCGTCCTGACGGGCCTCCAGGGCTCTGACGGACGGGTCCACTTCGCCATTCTGCAGACAGGAAATAATTCCGGTAAGATCAATTTGGGAGAGATGGGGGACAGGAAGTATGTTTTTTTTTTTTGGAATGTGGGAGGCAGTTGAAGCACACTGAGAAAACCAAATCAAGCATGACGAGAACATGCAAAGTCCACACAATCAGAACAAGAATCAAGCAAAGGCTCCACGGGCCATGCACTCCATCTTTTGACGTCCATCAAGTAGTTCAACCGAGAATAGACAGGCTTCTGGTAGTTAATGTTAGAATAGCGAGCATTTAAAGATAAAAGGGCCGGCGAATCTCAGAAACTGTGAGGCAGATGTACGAACCACTCATTCACCGTCCAGCTAAACAATACAAATAATAAACGGTGTTTTTCCTGTGTTCAAAATTGTGTGGTGGCCGCCTCGAGCTAATTTTGTGCTGCCCCAGCCACGGCTAACTGTGCTGATTGAGCATCGATGTCCCTTTCCGGCAGCCATTTATTTTAACTCCACTTGCAGCATTGCGCCACTGTGGAGGCGCTATATCAACAGCAGTACACAAAAAGACCTAAAGCAACTTCCGAAGAGTAAACATATCAAATTGTGTTTTGTTTGTTTTGTTTTTTCACACTAGTCGGTGCTATCGGCATCCTGAGTTTCCCTGCCAGATGGAACAAACAGGTAAATATTGGTGGGGGGGTTAGGTCATTCAAGCATGACGTGTTTATCCAAATTTATTTCCCTTCGTGTCAACCACCTCTGCCTCAATTTGAGCCAGGAAAAAAAACTGATGAATCTAATTTTTATGCCGCTTTTGTCAAAGATTTTTTTTTTTTTTTTGCTTTTGTCAAAGCTCAGGTGCCAACGATTCCAGTTTCTGACGTCACTCGGTAGGCTGCGCCCCTTAAAGGCAAACATCCAGCACGCCAATACTACAATGTGTACAGTAACAGCAATCAATGAAATAGGTTTCCATTCCCGTTTCTTAAATTTTCATATAATATACTGGAGTAATATTTTTCTTCATCAAAAGTAGTGCTTTGGGGTGGTCTGAAAAGAATTACTGGAATTTCAATTCATTTAACTGCGAAGATGTTAATTAAAATCGAAAAAGGTCACCGAATGAATTAAAAACGTTAAGTCCGGTGTTTTAAAATAGAACTGAGTCGAGACGTTGTAGTGAACATCTTTTTTTTTGTCTCATAAAGGCGACTACAACAGAGCGTACAACGAAAAGGTTTGTTGGAATTATTATGTAATAAGCGTAAGGAGGGTCGCGGCCAACGTCAATTGCGTTTGAGTTGCATCAGCAGCCCGAAATGTATCTTATCAGCTGGGCTAGCTAGCGCACTAGCGTCTTCATAGCAATATGACTAGCAGGCTATACGTTTACTACGCAAGTATAACAGAGAAGGCGACGTATGGTAAAGGAAAGAGAGTGAAAAATCATCTCACTCGTAAAGAACTGATTTGTCGTTTACCTGCAGCGCGTGTTCGTGGGTGCAACTGTTCGCCGGCTGTGCGTGGACATTTGCTAGCTTGTACATGCAGGTGGGCAAATCAACCTTGACGTCACCCCCGCAGATCGGCTGTACCTTGTACATGCTGGAGGGCACAAGTGTTTCAAGGGGCTCAAAAGAAACAAACAAAAGGACGAAAAATAAGCAATCCGGGAAGCAAATTAGAAATGGAAGGAACGTGAGCTTGACAGCCAGCAACAGCCCACACACCGGAAAAGAAAGGAAAACACCCCCTTCCGACAACGACAAAACTCAGTTGGTCTGTTTTAATTTTAATTACTTTATTTCGGAAACCAAATTTGAATATAGTACGCGTGTGATTTTTTTAAAAAAAATAAATTTTTATTTATTTTAATTTACGGTTAGAGAATTTTTCAAAAATGATTACCGGAAGTGGTAATGTGTTCCACATACGCCAGACGGCGCACGAGCATGATCTGTGTTTTACAAGATCAGCTGTTTGAAGTCAAAGGTCAAAAGAAAAAAAAAATCTAATCTGTTTTACAAGCTCAGCTGTTTGAAGTCAAAGGTCAAAAGAAAAAAAAATCTAACTAGTATATGCGTGGATGAATTTCCATAGGTGGCATAAGTAATCACAGTGTATTTGAGTAGATAGATACATACATAGATAGATAGTCCTGCAGTTTCCTAATCATGATGTCAATATTTTCTCTTCTAACTCAACCTGACTAGTGAGTGATGTCTTGTCAATCAACAAAGCAGTTTTAGAATTGGAAAGCAAGTCTGTGCAAGGCTAACGTTTCAATCACGAGTGGTGTTTTGACCTGATCAGACACGGCAACACAATCCCACACCAGAAAGCAATTCAGCCTTGCCCTAATCATCTACAGTGACATGTCCCCTTGTGGTCGCCTCCCGTCTCCACTTTACACCTGAGCTACATTCACTCCCTGGCACATAATGCTCGCACGTGAAACTTGAGCACTGCTGAAACCTGACAGTGACGAGCAAGAGCTTTAAATGATGCACGAACAAGGGATGCACACGTTATGAAGGCTACCGCTAGCGGGTCACGCAGGTGGACGTTTGAGGCGACGCAGGACTTGTAAAGGTTCGCGCACTTAAGTCGTTGAAGTCAAGTGTCATGTTGATTCTGTGTAATGAGCCTCTTTGTTTGTCGTCCCAAAGACGAACAATTAATGATGAATAAAACAAGTCACACTGGTACGCACGCTGCTGGTGGCGAACTTGCATGGTTAGTCCAGTTTGGAAGCCTTGAGCTCGTCAAACAGTTTTAACAATTGTCAATACCTCCTGTTTAATATTTAGTGCAGTTGGACAATGAGGAGCATTTGTGAATGATAAATGTCTGCAGATCTCGGCCAAATCAATATTGAAAGACTGAAAATAAATATTGGCATAATTTAATGAACATTGAAATCATTAAATACAACAACAAATGCCACATTTGTTTATGTATTCATTCAGGGAGCTGATTGGTAACCACAAGGGACCCCGATGACAAAAACAGGGGGAAACAAAACCTAATGAGGAAGACAAAAAAAGGTACACAAAGAACTGAAACCAAATCTAAATAAATATAAAATTAAATATACACCAAATGACACCAATAATTAAAATGCTGTGGACCTCACTGAATGCTCGAAATATAGAATGTGAGACTTGAGGTTGCGATGGTTTGAATCGGTGAAGGAATGTGGAAGAGGAAATAAAGTTGTAAAACACCATCTCTCTTAATATGAGACTTTTATTGTGAAAACAGGAAATTATTCTCCAAACAAAGAATGTGTATTTTGGAGTTGAAATGGTTTGAATCCATTAAAACCACACATGTAGAAAGAGGAGGGAGAAAAAAATGTCACCAACTCTTCATTTGGCTGGTTCTTAACATCTCAATTATGTGAATGTTGAACTTAAAAAAAAAAAAAAAAAAAGTAGACAGACCAATAACTTTATAAAGAGTTTGACGCAATATACCGGTACTGCAATGTGTGAAGACTTTTGTTTTCCCCTAATGGGAGCACGATGGCCTAGCAGTTAGCATGTCTCCCTCACAATCGAAAGATTCTGGGTGACCCTTCGTGTCTGTCTTCATCACTTTTGAGTCCCACCACACACGAGACTGAAGCAGTTTGACAGTCTGCCTCCAGAATTCCACAAGTCAAATTAACTTTGTTGTTTTAACGCTTTGCTGGCATGTGTAATTACGCCTTGTCACTCTGAATTTTTTTCACTGCACCCGATTGCCTCCCGAAAATAGCAACAAATTAACTCTATGCATGTCTGTTTTCTTCTCAGGCAACACCTGCTTGTTTACGACTTCAAAAAGCAGGTGCAGCGTTGAAGACAGGGCAAAAACATCCAAAACCTTTACCAAGGAAATGACGCTCACTTTTGATTGACACTATCAGAAAGGTATTTATTTTTCAATACATTTATTGTTGTATGTTTTTATGCCTTTGTGACTTAATGAGTCCTCAATGTGTATTTTGTAAATGGCTGCCTGCTTGAAAAACAGCGAGAAAAAATGACAATGATTTAATTCCACATTATTGCACATAAAAGATTAGATTTAAAAATTTGCCTGAATATACATTTTTTTTTTTAAATAAATGCAAATGTCTGGTGATTAACCTTTTCATGCACTCTGTAACCTGATGACATAATAAGCTGTCCACTGTAGGACCCGCTGTCTCTCAAAGGGTTAAAAGTGAAATACAACTGAATTGTACTTGGGCAGTGATTCTCTTGCAAACCAGAGGAGGGAGCTCGAGTACCACTAGTAGGACTGCACTGCAGTGCAAACCTTGCCCGCAAGATGAATTCTTGCAGTATTTGTGAGTTCACAAAATCCGGGAATCCATCTTGTCCTAAGACCACCGATTTGAACTGAGCCGATCACAAAGCAACAATGTGTTTTGGGGGTTGTATTTGCAGCTGTGACGGAAACTTTTCTCGGTTGACAATCGGCTTGATTCCCAAATTAAACATTGTGCGATTAAAGACGCCCTTTATCCGCATATTAAATTGCAAAAATGACAGCTATCACTCAATGCTATCTGTGGAAATAATCGCGATAACAGGACTGAAAACAAGGCACATGCCGGTGACGACATTTTCATCCGTTCCCGTGATTGGTGAAAACAAAATGTTGGCAGACGCGCGGCAGGCCTGTCGTCTCATGCATTATATATGTCCTTCCTGTGCGCTTCAATCTTTCACCGGGTATAGGATGGCAACCGCGCTCAGAGCAAAGCCTGGAAAGAATTCAATATCCAAAGTAGTACCGTACTCACGAATAAAATGGGCCAAATTGCGGCTGAAGCTAAAATGCGCTATGAGCTTTCTGAGTGAGCTGAAAGGACGAGTCTCCGTTGCAACCTAATAGAGACCCTTGGAGAGAAAACACCTGCAGTGAACCAAAAAATGCTTGCGTGTCAACTTTTCAGTTCCAAAGCACTTTTTCACAAAATTCAAATATTTTCTATATTTACAAAAAAATAATAGCCACTTATAATATTTATTTTCGCCATTAATCTGGACCTTTTGACCTATTTGTCTTTTTTTTTCTTCTTGGATTTATCCATGGTTTGTTTACCCGAGTCGAATGGGTCAATAAATCAGACCAGCGCTTGTGATGCAGATTTTGAGCGGCAAAAACAACTCAAGACATTTTATTTTCATGTGACAAGGGCACAAATTGCGTTGAAAGAACGAAGCGACTTATTTACATTTTCCCAAAAGCCTCACGAGAGAGCCGCAGGTGGCAACGGAGAGACCGGAAGAGCCACAGAAAGGCACACAAATAGGCATCCTTGGAAATGTAACGTGAAATCAGCCGTTTGTTGTCAAAGAGCACGTTGTGCAAGCGTGTAGGCGAGGATCCCTCCCCTCTTTGTTTGATATGACTTGAAGATGGGACCCACATTAAACTTTGAAACGGCCTTAATGAGTAAAATGAGCCTGACACCCCTTTCTTAATCCCACTTTTTTTTTTTTCTCTGTGAAGACAATGCAGTGAGAGAATCAATAATTGATGACCGAAGCAGATAATCAGGCCATCCCTCACACGGCGTATTCAGACCTGATCACTTACACACTAGCAATATTTGAGGTGAGGTATCACAATTAAAAAAAAAAAAAACACCAAAAAAAGACTGCATGAGAGCAAGTAACACACTTGAGCATAAAAATTGCACGGGTAACTGGAGTCAAACTAATTTTCAACCACAGCATAAAAAGGAATTAATTTACAGTATATAGATGCAAGGAATATAATTTTTATTTTATTTTATTTCAGAGGTGGGAGTAAGTCAAATACGTGCAAGTTGCAAGTCATAGGCTTCACGTTTCAGGCAAATCCAAAGTTATTGTGGACCAAAAAATAAATAAAAAAATCAAGTCGAGTTGCCACCAAATTTCAAGCAAGTTGAGTCAAGCCCTTACTTGGTTCAAGCAAGTCACAATACCTTGCTCAGTCACGACAAATATTGGCGTGATGATACAATATTTTTTTTCACTGATCACAACACAAAAATTGTGTTTAAAAATTGAAAGAACATTGACATCACGTACAGATGTCGGGTGGGTGGATTACATCTCAAAAATGAAAGGAACAATAATTAAGAATGTGAAGGGAAATTATTGGAAGTGGTTCTTGACAAAGCACTCTGTATAATTCCATCCATCCATCCATTTTCCGATCTGCTTTATCCTCACAAGGGTCGTGCTGGGGTGCTGGAGCCTATCCCAGCTGTCTTCGGGCAGTACGCGGGGGACACCCTGAACCGGTTGCCAGCCAATCGCAGGGCACACAGAGACGGACAACCATACGCGCTCACATTCACACTGAGGGACAATTTTTTGAGTGTTCAATCAGCCTGCCGTGCATGTTTTTGGAATGTGGGAGGAAACCGGAGTAGCCGCAGAAAACCCACACAGGCACCCGGAGAACATGCATACTCCACACAGGAAGGCCGGGGTCGGAATCAAACCCGGTACCTTCGCACTGTGAGGTTGACGCGCTAACCACTCGATCACTGGGCCGCCCTGTATAATTCCTTGGTGGGGGTTTTTTGGGGTTTTTTGCCTGTTCAATAACTTCAAGTTGAAGAATGGCAAAGCGGCCCCAGTGTGCTTCCATTTTTCAATATTTGGCTGTATGAAGAAAAAATCTGAACAGCCTGTCACAAGTTGACCCGTTTCGGCAAAGACACTTACTTTGTCACATGACCTTGTTGGGTTGTCGCACATCATGAAATCGTGCATGCGCCAACACGAAACCAATGTTAACATCGGACGTTTGCTGTAATAGCCGCGGACGTAAAATCAACACAAGTGGTCGGATCAGTGAAGGATCTTGTTCAATTTGGGTTCCTCCACCCAGTTGCTGAGCGTCAAGGCAGTTGTTGGTTCAAATCTAACCCTGAAGATGATAAAGCACGGCGTGTTTCAAGCAGAAATATTGAAGTGTACGTCGTTATCAGTAAACCAGGAAGTGACCCGTGAACATACGAACAAACAAATATGATGCATGTCCAGTGTTCTTTTTTTCATGTTTTGTCCACTATTTAGGATTTGCTCTCCGCCTGTCCAGGTGTGCCACGTTGTTGTGAAAGCTCTCTTTAAATCCAGATGAGTTAAGATGAGTCGTCAATTTGTTTCATTGTTTGTTTGTGGGCCCGTTCTTTGCTTTCTTTCAGTCCGTGTCAGTTCATTGGAGTCGCCGGAGAACGGTTTGTTATTTCCTGTTGCTTGTTTGCTTCTTTGAATCGTGTTTCTCGGGGCTCTTTTAATTGAGCATTTTGAGTTTTCCAAATATTTCCCTTTTTGCCAACATTTTTCTTTCTTTTTTTTTATTTTTTTTTATTATTATTATTTTTTTTATTATTATTCTTGCTCTCTTGTCTTGCAAGTCTCCCTGCTTCTCCTTTCTGCCTTCACGGCACAAATCCGTGACAACAGTGGTTCCCCTAACTTCGACTTTGCTTCAATCATTTAAAGTTTTTTTGTTGTCTTACAGTATAATTGCGCATCAGTTTGGTTCAAGTTTATTTCACAAAGCTGAGTTCTTGGTTAGCTTTGATCGAACCCAAGTGAGGACTCCAGCGATCACCAAGGTCACCTCCTCTGCTCATATTCAAACGCGCACACATTTACACAGTTATGAATTATGCATTAGCAGCTTCAATACAGGAATGTGTGGACGTGCACCTTCAGGTGTATCATTCCAAGTGATATTGTCATTGCTGTCTTTTATAACACAAAAGGTACACTGGAAAAAAAAAACGGGACAAGCCGAGATGCACTGGTTTTATCATTTTTATTTCTCTGGGTATATTAGGTGACTTTAGCATTTCTTTGGGGACAGTAAATCCTTCAGACAAAAAGTGGGCGGGCCCAGTGATGATGATGTTGACCGGATGGTTGAATTAAGGGACTTCTTGATGCCGTGTAAAATGAGAGACAGCTGAAAAAAAAGGGTCGCACGTGTTTAGGACCGCACCATAGCTTGGAACTCTGTGGACGACAGAAAGAAATGGAATGATTGCTTGGAGGCAGCCAATTGGCGGGATCAACCAGGATGGCGGTGTCATCCAGAATTAAGAGACCCCAGTATTGCTAGTTTCCAGTAAAATGAACATTGGCAACAGAACATCCAAACTCCAAATTAGAAATCTTGTCAGAGCAGTTATTTGCGGCGAATGAAAATCCCGTCTCGTGTTTCTTCTCTGAGCTGTGCAGCACTCGTACCTTCGAGTCCAATGCGGCCGTCGTTGTCTTCATCGGCGGCGCTCAGGAAGGTCTTGGTCTCTTTCTCTGTCAAGACCCGGGCGGTGGGACAAAACCTCTGGAGGAAAAACCTACAAACCGCCAGCAGGAACATGTGTAAACCCGAGATGTCGAAGGCCTTGATATTGCTCTCCATGAGATTATGTGGCACTCACTTGAGCTCCTCTTCTTCAATGTAACCGCTCCCGTCGTTGTCGAGGATGCCGAAAACCTTCTTCACATCCTGCGGGCTCTTCATGGCCAGGCCGCACACCTGGAAGAACTTCTTGGGGCAGAAAGACTCGGGCCCTAAATCCAGAACGTAGATGAACAGCAGAGCAGCGTTAGCAATGTTGTCTCAAGAGTCCCGATCCATCCATGCATTCTCGGAACCGTTCACCCTCACAAAAATTTTGTCCATTCAATCTGCGGTGAATATTTTGCAACGCTGTCGAGTCGCAGACTTTTGTGCTCAGGTTAAGAGTAGTACGACGGCGCCCTTTGGTGTCGAGGAACTACCGTATTAGCCCGAATATAAGACGGTGTTTTTTGCATTGAAATAAGACTGAAAAAGTGGGGTCGTCTTATATTCGGGGTCTAGACATTATATCCATTCACGACGCTAGATGGCGCCAGATATCAATGAAGCGAATGCTGAACTTGACTCCCCAGGCCAAAGTGAACCCCTGCCACGAAGAATAAAAATAAAAATAGCGGAAGCACAAAGAAGAAAAATAAAAAAATAGCGGTAAGAAGGAAAAGAGAAGAAAATAATAGAAGAGACAACAGAAAATGGAGAAACGTAGTGACAATCTGGAGAAAAGTGGGTCGAAGATCGGCTAGGTTAACTGGCAGCTGAGGAGAAGTTATGATGTAATTTACATTTCAAAAACCAGAAGCCATTCATTTACGAATGTGGTTACACTATATGCATGCTTTTATATATGTCTGCTTTTTCTCTCAAATATATTGTTATAATCATTTGTACTGTAATTATTTTCTGTATAAAAATTAATTTGGTGTTCAAAAAGTATTTTTTCAAACTTGAGTCTTGAAAAAGAGGGGGTCGTCTTATAATCAGGGCCGTCTTATATTCGGGCCAATATGGTATATTAAACTATATTTTGTTATTATGTTATTCTGTCTTCAAGATGGCGTCGCGAGAGTGGCTGCCTTTACGGTAGCTCCTATACTTTTTGTTCTTCTACTTTCATCCTTTCATAACTTTGCTGCTGTAAATTGGGAATTTCTCCATTGGGAGACGAATAAAGGTTTTGTTATTCTTATTCTTATGCTTAAAGTGAGTTGAGGAGCTTTGTTTTGACCAAAGCAGTGCTTTGGTATTATCTGCTGTCATCTTGGGGCCAAGAAACTATGTTGAAGTGAGTTGAGAAGCATCAGGAAGACAATGGTAGTTCTATGGCGCCATCTTAGGGCGACTGTAGGAAATTACGAACATTACTGCCTCCGTCACCCACTCTAACTGAAGTGAGGAAGATACAGCGCAACACGTTCTGTTTTTTTATTGTTTTGAAATACAGTGGTTGTAATGAACATTAATGTGCTGTTTTGCATTGTACACATTGCATTGTACAGTGAGAATTACCCGAATGTTCCCGTGTTGCAATCAAGTGACGACTGTGGCTTATACTTATTGCCTTGCCTCCAGGATATGTACTCTGACTTTATTAGCCTGTCAAATTTGCATTATTTGTCCAACAGAGGCCAAGTGAAATGTACATTTTGACGCATGAAGTGAAGAAACATGCATTAAGAGTTCCAGTATCTATTTTAAATCCTTTTCCTAAGCATGGCAACAAAAACATACACTTACTGATGGTGATACTATTGTACAAAAGAAAGCGGGCAAAATGACACAAACTGTGAGTGCCAGAGATGCGCACAAATTCAAAAGACAACGGTGATGGAGGGGTAAGACGATACCTTGGCAGTCCTTGATCGCACTGCCGATGGCATCAGCGGAAAGGATGGATGACAGCGACATGTTCTTTACCTGCAGGTGCATGCAAAGCTTGAATCATATTTCACTGCACCAGCAATAAGTGTCAACGGACAGCTTCGGAAAGTTCCCTCTTGCCTGATAATCAAATAATCAACTATAGGGCTGAAATAATATCGCTTTTCCTTTCAGGGATAATTCAACTTCAACATACAAGCTAAATGTCAAACTTACCAGGTGAGAAGGCTGGCGGGCCAGTTGATGATGCAGCAGAGAGGAGAGGTTGGGCTGAGTGGTGACTGCCGTCCGTCAACTTGGCTTTTATAGGCCCGGCTGCAGTGACAATGGGCTTCACTTGAGTTACCTGCCCGTGGATCGAATTCTAACCGGCCGCCCGATCCAGTTTCCCAGCTACCTAATTAACCTTGACTATTTATAAACGCCCACGGCCGAAGAGACGGGACCCCGTGGACCTGTGGAATGCCCTTGCGAAGACTAAATTCACTTCAAATGTATACGACACTCCCTCCCGTGCGACGCTCCCCATTGTCGATCACACACACGGCATCTCCTTGCATGGCTTCTTTTTAAGTACCGTATATATATA
>NW_017805930.1:200757-202949 GCF_001891065.2 Hippocampus comes | reverse complement strand
CTACTGCCCGAAGACGGCTGGGATAGGCTCCAGCACCCGCCGCGACCCTTGTGAGGATGGATATAAACGATTTCTTACAGACCACTGACAGTTTTTAGAAATACTGCACAGAAAGTTTCATCGACATTCTGGGTTTTGTTTTTGTCATGGAGAAAATTTGGCAAGAAGTACAGCGAAGAAGCGCGGCGACTGTTGAGATAAGTCTACAGTAACCTTAGGATGCAGAAAACAATACACCGTTTTAAAAAAACTGCATGGAAAAAAAATGATGAAACAGTGAAGCGGTCAAAGATAAACAGTGTTATAGCGAGGGATTACTTGACACAATGCAAGAATTTTTTTTTGTGCTTTGTTTTCTACAAGTGAAATTCTATCACTTATTTGTGGATTTTTGCCATTCCCAGGCTAGCCTCGACCCACTCCCCAATGAATAGCGGCTGTCACTGTATCAATATCGTCTAATGGTCTGTCCGTCCATCCGTCCAAACTTTGGGAATTCAGGAGGAAGCCAGAGTACCTGTCGAAAACCCATGCATGCAAAATAATAGACAAAAAGACGCAGCATAGAATTAAAAACCAGAACCTCAGTGAGGGTAACGTAAAAACAGTTAATAGAAGAGCTGAAATGGAATCATGGCATTAAAAATTCCTTTCGATGGGGAAATGGAAATGGAGTTACTGTAATCGGGTGATAAGGGACAATGATTTAGATGATTTAAATGCGATGAAATTTTTTTTTTTTTTTATTACCCAGCAGTCCCCTTTTACCCATAAATTTGCGGTAGAGCGTACGTCACAGAATTAAACTCATAGTGTACTAAATCACTACTACGACCTACTTTTGGCCCATCTTGTATAGCATGAGCATGTGCCACTAAACGGAACTTTTTTTTTTTTTTTTTATCCCACATGGCAATTCGTTATCCAATTGCTATCCTTCTCTTTTCGAAACTCAATCGTGTCCCCTCAGAAAAGAAACGGATGGGCGGCGCAGAAACCGGATCGACAGCGGGACTCAAGCCACCGCAGTTCAGTCGCTGTATGGATGTCATGTGCAAAGGCACCCTATTCTGTTACCACCGATCATTTATTTATTTACATTTACAAAGTAGAAGTTCCTGTATCACATTTTTTGGTCTAGCCTTAAAAAAAAGGAATAAATGGCCCGAACTGAACAATGATAACGTGTGAAAATTAGAACTGCACCTGCACAACAAAAAATATTTATAGCAGGTCCAATGGAAATTTGGATTTGAATGTTTTTAAAATGTTATGTTGGGGTGGTGCTGGTGTTGAGGCAGTGGGGTGTGACAGGACTTATTCCTCTTATAATGTAAATAATTTAAAGTCATACTTTTTTATCATGACTTTTGTGTCGAAAAATCTTCACACGAAATACAGTATAGTTTCAAGGGTTTCGCTTTATGCTGGCGCCATCTAGCGGCATTTGATTTGATTTTAGCGAGACTGCCCGAGCACAATCTTTTCTCCACAGGAAAATATTAGTAAGTACCATGTGTCGTTTTTCCTGTCCATAAGTTTATTCGTTGCTTTTTTTTTTGTCAGCCAGATTGTCACATAGTTGAAAAGACACATGCTGAACCTCCGATAAGACAGAGAGGGACCGTAGCGAAAGAATATTTTTTTCTTCCTTACCGTCTGTTCCTGGAAAGTGCATAGTTTGAAAAAGAAGCAAACTCGATAATTAAGACATGAACACAACCGAACGACAATCATCATTTTTGTTGGATAGTGTGTGTTGCGTAGGAGGAAACGTCTCTTAAGCAAACGTATAAAAATGCTTTGTATTCAGATGAAAAGAAGGTGGGGGGGGGCGTTGTTGTTCCATGGGAGCGGGGTGCTGTTGGTCACGTGCCACTTTACGCCTGAACCAAGGTGGTAAACTCTATAAAAATGAGAAGGCAAAATCAGCATTTGTGCATTGAGCTCAGCAGTGCTTGGCGGTCGTACCGTCAACGCCAATCTTGCCGTCGCCGTCGGTGTCACCGGCCTTGAGGAAGGCCTTGGTCTCGGCGTCATTCAGGGTGCGCGCACCATGCCTGAAGTTCTGCAGGAACAACCTGTGGCGGACGCGCGCATCGTCAGGCATAGCAACTGCCTCCATTTTCATTTGGAAGGGCGCTTCTTTCATTATAATCGATTTCTATTTTTTTTTAAAAACTATTAAATAT
>NW_017805930.1:198852-200673 GCF_001891065.2 Hippocampus comes | reverse complement strand
CACTTTTGAAAGATGTGTGTGTGTGTGTGTACACACACATATACTGTATATACACGTGTGTGTGTGTGTGTGTGTGTGTGTACATACACATATATATATATATATATATATATATATAGTATTTCTTGCATTTAAAAACAATATTTATACATTTAAAACTACACTGTTGAACATCACATTTTTATGTATGTATATATGTATATATGTATTTATTTATAGATATTTTTTTGTTTGTTTGTTATTGTTCCCCACCTACTGCCCAAAGTCGGCTGGGATAGGCTCCAGCATGCCCACGACCCTTGTGAGGATAAGCGGATTTGAAATTGGGACGGGTGAAATATATTAATTTTTGATGAATGTGCTTAAATGATTTGACTCATTCTTTACAGTGTACCAAAGGTTGTGCACCTGTACATGGATGTCGGTAACAGCAGCACGGATAACCTAAAAGCATGAAAGACATGCAGTTTGGCTAACTCGTCCCACAGTAAGTTCATTGAGACGTTTGAAATATCTCGCATCACTTGTCAATCATTTGTGAGTTCACCAAACAGCAGAGGAGAGCATTCAACTGTCCTCAAAATGAACAAGTTTCTCGCATCACATGATGTTAAAAGTGTGTCCTGTATTTGGTGGCCCTTCTCTTACTTGAGCTCCCCCTCCTCAATGAAACCACTCCTGTCCTGGTCAATGATGTCAAAAGCCTTCTTCAAGTCGTCCAAGGGCTTGCCAGCCAGGCCGCTGGTCTTGAAGAACTTGTCGTGGTCGAACGTTCCGGCGTCTGAATTTCAAGTGTCACGTCAGCATGATTAACATATAAAAGTTTGTGTGTGTGTGTGTGTGTGTGTGTGTGTGCGCGTGTGTGTGTGCGGTTTTCTTGCCACCTTTGCAAGCATCCAGGGCTGCAGCGACCTCAGCATCATGCAGTATACCGTGCAGGGCCATTGTGAGATGCTGTTTTCAAATCGAAAATGTATCGTCAGGGACACATATGGCAAACGAGACATCATGATTCATCAATGTTCCACTTCTAACAAATTCACATTGTCATGTGCTATGTAAACATCAAATAATTCGATAGTCAGGTGTTATAGCAGCAAACAGTAGATCGCTTGATAAATAAGCATAACATGACGGTTATATACAAAGACTTTTTTGAGTCTATTGAATACGGATGGTGATGAGAGGGTGACGATTTGATCCGTGTCGATTCAGCTTCGGTCCCCAGGAATTGACTACCGCATCAATTGATCTGGCCTGCCATGCAATTTTCCACTCAAAGGAAGCATTATGAAACAAATTTAAAAAACTCACAGGACTTCTTCAAAAACATGCAGCAATTTAAAAATCTTTTCGAAGGACAACGTTATGGTCCCATTTGAGTTTGTAACGCAGTAGGTGTCCAGAGCGAGCCACATCTCCTGCAAGCAGCTGACGCTTATCTTTCCTCCCAAACTTCATGTTCTGCCTTAAAAAAAATCAATTTCTCCTATTTTCATCTTGTTGAATCAAACTCACCTCTTGGGGTGGGGAGGGGGTCTTTGTTTTGGACGGTACAGATGATGCGGGACACGAGTCGGGAAGTCGACCACAGTGATCGCCCGGGTGTCACCGCTGACCTTTTATAGGTTTACCCCATCGAAATCTGAGGCACTGGATAATTGACACCGCTCAAATGGGGAGGAGGGGGGGACCAAGTGGGTGAACATTTTGCCACCGTAGCCAGGGAGCGCTCTATTTTTAAAGTTTCACAAACGAAGACGCTTAAAAGGTGCGTTTGAAGAAGTCTATCACCCCCCCCCCCCCCCCCACCCCCCCCCC
>NW_017805930.1:181638-198837 GCF_001891065.2 Hippocampus comes | reverse complement strand
CTAAGTATAGTACGACGCCGGGGAGGGCGACAAACTGTAAGTGGTGCTAGCAACACAGCCATATTAAAAAAGTGGAGCTTTGATTTGAAATGGACAGTCAAGTTTTGAATTGTAAATGGTTATAAATGGCAAAAAGATTAGCACAGTCTCGCCCGTAATGTCAACAGCTGCTTTTGCGTCCCTGGTAGAGCACACGGGAGGTCAGTCAGTGCCCACTGGTGCTTCTGGCCTTGACGTTGCAGATTATTTTTCCCATCTAGGTGGCACTACTGTCCCATGTCGGGGGTGGTCTTGCTTGCCATCTGTCACTATTAACGCTAACAAGCCCCAGAGAGAGTCCATTTGATAGGGGCTGAGGTGTCCAAGATTCTTTTCGTGCAAGGTTACGCCGTAGGGGTCGCACGATTTGAGCAAAATCGGAAAATCACATTGAACTGGAGTGACTGAAAAGGGCCCCAGTGGATATCGCTGCTATTGAAACTGTGTGCTAGTATAAACCAATTAAGCCCAAAAAAAAAAAGTGCATCCACTATTAACTTCTTGCATTGAAAACGCCTGGCAGGCGCCGGCGCCGTTTTACCCCTGCCAAATATTCGAACCCGTTCGAGTGACATCATCAGCATCCGCGCGGGTGTCTTCCAGTCTAGCAGCGCACAAACGAGCGAGGCCACAAGAGAGATGATTTTTACACCAGAAGAGTTTTTATTCCCGGCTTTTTCACTCTGCCTCAAAAAGTGCAGATGGTGTACAACTTGCACAAGTTTCAGAACATTCACACGCAGTAGTGAAAGGATGTGCTCCAATGTTGAGAAATAGTCCGCAGGCAACCCATAAATAAGCTATAAAAAAGATGCTTTCGGCTGATGGGATTACCGGATCCAGTGAGGACTCGGTGAAATCAAGAGGGTCTTGGTCAGGGGGAATTTATTCCTTGACAAGGGCAGTAAATTCTGGAGGAGAAGAAGGCAAAAAAAAAGACATGAAGGGAGAGCTTTGGTGAAAGAGGGTCTTGGTCAGGGGGAATTTATTCCTTGACGAGGGCAGTAAATTCTGGAGGAGAAGGAGAAGGCAAAAAAAAGACATGAAGGGAGAGCTTTGGTGGTTAACCAATCGGAAATTGTCTTGGCTTTCTATTTTGTTGCACTTTGAATTTCTTTTGACACGGTTGCGATTTCTGACGCCGTTTCGACGTTGCGTATTTTCAGACCCTACTTTACCCTACCATGCAAAAAAAAAAAAAATTAACACAAAGTCATACCTGGATTCTTAAAAAAAAACATGGAAAAAAATAGTTCTTGTAATTGAATGAGTTTTAAAGATAAATAAAAATTCCTTGCTTGCTGTTTTGCGCGAATTTGAAATTTGGGTAAAAAAAGTTTTTGGGCGGAACCATGTCAGAAATATGTCTTAAAACGGGAATGTTTCATGCCGCTTTTGTTTTTTTGGACTTGGGTGCTAGGGAGCGGTTTTGTGCTTCTCGTGGGTGGAGAAGCAACAACCAGCGGGCCTGTTCAGACATGCGCTCATTTGAAAATGTAGCCCAAAGCTACATTACACTGTGTGTGTGTGTGTGTGTGTGTGTGTGTGTGTGTGTGTGTGTGTGTGTGTGTGTGTGTGTGTGTGTGTGTGTGTGTGTGTGTGTGTGTGTGAGATGTCAATTAAAAATTCTTTTGTTTGAAGTATTTGTGATTTCTTATTTCGCTTGCGTTTAATTAGCTTAATAGCATACTTGGCTACATCATTTTAAACAAAATTTTAGCTAACTGTCCCAATGCAGAAAAACAGCAGTTTTGTTTATGTCCTTGTTGCTTTTCAGTCATCCAAGTCGAGGTTCAATCAGGGCACCTGGACTTTTCTTGTTTGTTAAATGTTTTTATTATTTGTTTCTTCTGTGTTCTAAAAAAATGGCTCATGCTGCTTAGCTAACGATGATGTGGAAGTTAATGAAAAAAAAATAGCTCAACTCAAATTTTTTTTCTTTCTAAGCTTTTGTGATTTCTTATTGGATACAATCAAACTGAAGGCAGCATTGGAGTCTAATCAATAGGTTATGTTGGCTTTGTTAACTTTGGATTTCTAATTACGCCTTTGTGATGACTTATTGCAGTTCAATCTGACATTAATGTCAATGAAATGCACATGAAAAATGTTTTGGACTTGTTTTTGATTTCCTGTTACGTAAAATGAAACTGACATTGTGCTCGAGATCCTAACCACAAGGCATTTAAGCGTTATCTTATATTTATATACTTATAGTTTATATATATTTTGTTGCATTTCTAAATCACATGAATATTAATGAATGCTGATTCCAATTCGGATTGTTTGGCCTTGGTGGGAAGTGCTGTTTCATTTGAAATCCAGTATTTGGACAAAATCCATTTTTGAGTAAGTTTATGGTCAAGCATTAGGAGATGTTTTACCATCAATGCCAATCATGCCGTCACCATCGCTGTCACCGGCGGCGAGGAAGGTTTTGGTCTCCTTGTCGGTGAGAGCTCTGGCAGACGCAGAAAAGTTCTGCAGGAACAGCCTACAAACCAGGAAAACCCGAGTAGTAAGCATTATCCAGAAACAAATGCATCGGCACATAAAAAAAAAAAAATCATTTAAAAAATGTTGATATTCTTGTAAAACTGCAGAGAGCCTACTAGTTTCTGGAACTATAAACTAATTTGAAATTCTAAATTTGAAATGCACTTTGAAATTTTCATTTTAAATGACTATAAAATGTTAATAGCGCCTGGAATTTTTTTGAGTCATTTGAAAAAATTTCGGAAAATTTTGATTTCAAAATGTTACTGATTTTCAATTCCAATGAATCTTGATGCATTGGAGTCAAACGAATTGTTAGCCTGATAGCATACATGCCCAAGTAATTTTAAACTTACTGTCCCAACAGCATAGAATAAAACAAGTCACTCATAGGTTTGCGAAAACCCTTAAGTCCATCTTGCATGTGTTTGGACGTCTCACTTGAGCTCCTCCTCCTCAATGAAGCCGCTGTTGTCCTGGTCAATGATCCGGAAGGCTTTCTTCACATCATCGGGAGACTTGCTGGCCAGGCCAGACACCTTGAAGAAAGTCTTGAAGTTGAACGATTCGGGGGCTGCAAAGCAAACACCAAAGCACAAGACAGCAAACAACTGTTAAATGAGGTAGAGAAACGACATGAGATAAGAGGTAAGGTACAATGAGAATGATACGATCAGATAGATTTGATTAAATTGTTGAGAGAAGTTGATAAGAAAGTGAAGATATCTAATTAAACTCTCTATGTAGCTAGCTAGCTAGCTTAGCTAGTTAGCTAGCTAGATAAAAATTTGTCTTATAGCAATACAATTTAAAAGGTTAATTTATTGCCCTGAAGACTGAAAAAATAGCATTTGATGTCATCCCTGCTCCCTAAAATTAGACTGAACCATACATAGAAACATTAAGGAAACGTCACATGTTTGTAGTGCGCGTCATCAGAACCATACTTTTTTCTTTTCAAAAATAATAAAAAATATATATATCGTTTCGATTACCAATTTTTTTTTGTGAGTGGGTTGCACTGAGCCCCAACCCCTCTGAAAAATGTGAACCATTCCACAACTCACGTGATCCACAGGAATTTTCATCACTGAAATCCTTTACAGGCCATGGGAAAAGCAAAAGTAAGATCATGCAAAAAAAAATTTCTGTAAATTTGATGCTATTCCAACTATGACGAGTGGGGTTACGATCTTGCGTCAGCCTTTTTTTTTTTTTTTTAATCAAACTATATTGTTGAATCATGGCAACGTGCTTGTAGGATCAACATGCTATGTGCATAAACACCACATTGCTACATTTCACATATTGGCTAATTTCATGCTCCAAGCTCACTTTGTTTCTCAACAATACAAGAAAACAATGACATAATGAAAGAAAGTGGCCCAAGATGGGTCATCGCATAATTTGAGGCCTTCGACATGTGTAAAATCCGATTTTTAGTTGGGGAAAAAAATCAGAAATGCTCAGTCGCTTTTCGAAGCATTACATTGAGCGCGGAATTCAGTGAATGGCCTACACACCTACAGATGGTGATCGATGAATGATATAAACGACATTTAGATTTATATTACCTGAACAGCCATCCAGAGCTGCTTTCATCTCGGCATCATTGAGAAAACCAGTGAAGGCCATTTTATTTTTCTGATCTACAAGAGGGAGAAACAGCAATGATGATAAATTGTAAATAAATCACATACATGGGGTGAATTTCAAAACTTCAAAGTGGATTCAAGTGGACAGCTCGATGACTTTATAAGGTCTGCTCAAAACAACTCAAACTGCAAAGTATTCCAATGTAAATACAACAAATCATCTGCACGATTTAGTTTATGACAAAAATGTTGACTTTTCTGTTATCCTACTGCAGAAGGGGGTCTTCCCAACAAGATACATGTTGTCGCTGTGCCCCCCCCCGGGGGGGGGGGTCTTTTTGAGGGTGTGCGCACTCACCTTTGCGCTGCGCGTTGAAGCGAGTGACAACAACCAAGGCGGATTCCGAGTGAATGTCCCAACAGCGCTTTGCCTGCCTCTTATATATCCTCCAGCAACACCATTTACAGAGCTTTGGGCTCTGGGTATCGGGTGCCAAGATGCAATGGTGCTCGAAAAAATGTGTCTAGTAGTCCGGTCTATTTTTAAGGCAACAAATGAGGGATGCTTTCATGTGCGCCTCGGCCAATTGGTGAAGGGTCCGAGAAAAGCCGAGCGACGCCCGCTGATTTGCACCGTGTTTGACTTTGGAGTAAAGTCAAAAGTCAAACGTGATTCGAGAGTCATGAAGGGCGACGTGGAATTAAAAGAAATGTGCGCGTAATGGGCTTTTCCTGTTCGTGGACCAATCGGAAGGTCGCTGTCGGTTGCAAGTGACAACAACACTCGGGAGGTGTTTATCGCTGTGATGATGGCTTCTATCTTCACGGTGAAAGCCACATGCTCATTGACACTTTTATATTGGGACCCGCAAAGACTAAGGCGAAAAGGCCCGGGGCTACGTTGTTATTTATTGCCATTTACATGCTTGTCAGCATTTTTCAACCGTTTCTTTATTTAAATAAAGCCCCCCCCCAAAAAAAAAAACACTGGGGAAAAAATATGGGAAAAGCCAAAGTGAAATGTCCAGTTTTATCGCACATTGTAATTTGTCACGCACTTTAAATAGTCATACATAGGTTACATCGTTTTTCCTGCTATATTTAAAAAATAGTTTTTCCTGGTTTATTAATGCCGCCCGCCCCCCCCGCAAAAAGCTAAAATTAAGACGGAAATAACCATTGAGCAACATTAAAAAGTAATATGCTCAAATGAGGTAGCTGAATAAAATTAAAGAAAAATAAGCAAACAAAGAAAAATGGTATACATAACGATTTAAAAAAATATCCATCCATCCATTTTGTAATCCGCTTATCCTCACAGGGGTCGTGGGTGTGCTGCAGCCTATCCCAGCTGTCTTTGGGCAGTCGGTGGGGTGTATCCTGAACTGGCTGCCAGCCCCCCACCCCCAATAAATTAATAATAATAATAATAATGAAAAAAATAATAATAGGGGTGGTCCGGTGGTTAGCACGTCGACCTCACAGTGCAGAGGTAGCGGGTTCAATTCCAGCTCCGGCCTCCCTGTGTGGAGTTTGCATGTTCTCCCTGTGCATGCGTGGGTTTTCTCTGGGTACTCCGGTTTCCTCCCACATTCCAAAAACATGCATGGCAGGCTGATTGAACACTCAAAATTCTCCCTAGGTGTGAATGTGAGCGCGGATGGTTGTTCGTCTCTGTGTGCCCTGCGATTGGCTGGCAACCGGTTCAGGGTGTCCCCCGCCTACTGCGCGAAGACGGCTGGGATAGTCTTCAGCATCCCCTGCGACCCTTGTGAGGATAAGCAGATCGGAAAATGGATAATAATAATAATAATATAAAGTTCTATGGATATTAATTTTTAATTCATTGACATATGTCAATTAAGGAGAAATTAATTGAATAATAGTACCGTATACAGCAGCGGAAATGAATTCTGAAGTCCACAAAACTAATCTAGGAAGGTTGACAGCTCGGGACTCTTATTTGTGATAACTCCATCATAAAACACTTTCAATGAATTGATAGTTTAATCAACAGTAAACAATTTCCATTTAGTTCACATTGTTTCCCATAATTCCCAAAGAAAGCTTCCAGTCTGGAATGTTGTTAGCACATAATACAGTCGAACCTCCTTTCAACGTACCCCATTCACGACGTTTTCACCGCTATAACGTTCACATATCGGTTTCACGTAATTCCTTTTCCATTTGCCGATTTTACAACAAACACCTTCATAACGTCAACTTCGGTATAATGACCAGATTTTTCCAACAAAGTAGTGAAAAGGCCTCACTACAATGAACCATGAGAAGCTAACTGCCGCTGCGACTTTGCTTATGAACAAAATGTGCACGTTGCTTAGTAACGCTACTGATCGACTCGTACATTGTTGCACTTCCGGAGGCACGGCGCGGTCCTGAGCACATGACCTCAGATCATATCTGGTAAACGGAAGCACGTATTGCTGTCTGTGAAGGCTAAAATTGCCTCTCACTTTCGAAAGGGGACCTCCCAGATGAAGCTCAGCCGAGACTACGAAATGGCAAAGTTGACGATTATGACAATAATCCGTAATGCCAACAAAATCATGGCAGAGTTCGAGGCCAACGGATTTATCGTCAACGGCTTCGGAGTGCGGCGCATCCTGACCGGGAGGAGGCACTTTTCATTTGCTGACTTTTCACAGATGACGTAGGAACGCTACAGTTGTTTGTTTCATATCTTATACAAAAATCTTTCTTCATATACCCGTATTTGAAATTCATATGTTTATACTGTATTACATGTTCATGTTTTTATACCTATAAATGTTCATACTGTAATATATACATCGTAGTTGGCGGCCATTTTATTGGAAATGGTTACAAAAAACTACCGTCATAACGTACAGATTCATTATGTACCTCGAGGTTCGACTGGATATGATTTCCATCCATTTAAAAAAAAAAAAATTTTTTTTTCTGTCTATTTTCAGGTCATTAAGAACAGCAGGCAGTGGCATCAAATCCCAAATACATTTATTGATCATTTGCGACTTGTTGAGTCACGGCAACACACACGTATGGCCTCCGGCATCCGTCGTATCGACCGCCAAGGACAGCAACAAGTAGCCAAGCAGATTTGGAATATCTGAGCTTTCATCAAACAATCTGGAAAGTCGGGATCTTCAAAGTCATGGCCAGCGAGGGGCGTTTCTCGTTATTTCAGGAGATCGCAGAACTCTGGTGGAGAAAAGAACAGAAAGGAGGAGTTGAAACACAATATGCGTGGGCAGATGGCTTGAACCAATGTGACATTTTGGAGAGTGGGATTTCAGCACTAGATAGTGGAGAGCTCCCTCTAGCCCCCTCTCTGCATTTACTATTTTTTTGTTGTTATAAGCACCAAAGAGAACGGATGAATGGATAGTTGGGCTTTTTCACATGAGAAAAAAAACTCATGGCACACCCAAAAAAGTATATGTAGTATACTGAAGTAAGGATGATCTTGTCTCAATTTGGGCCTGTTTATTTGAATGCAAAGTGATCATTCAGTTTTAGCTGCAGCTCTAGTTCATGCTGAACGCAGCCACATCCCCAGTGAGAAGAGGGTGTGCACACATGCGCAACCATATTATCCATGTTTTTTCCACTTCCCCTCTAATTTTATTTATTTATCCATTTTCTGAATGGTTTTATCCTTACAAGGGTCGCGGGGCGTGCTGGAGCCTATCCCAGCTGTTTTCGGTACGCCCTGAACGGGTTGCTAGCCAATTGCAGGGCACACAGAGACAAACAACCATCCGCGCTCACACTCACACCTAGGGACAATTTTGAGTGTTCAATCAGCCTGTCATGCATGTTTTTGGAATGTGAGAGGAAACCGGAGTACCCGGAGAAAACCCACGCAGGCACGGGGAGAACATGCAAACTCACACAGGGAGGCCGCGGCTGGAGTCAAACCCGCCGCCCTAATTTTATATATTTTTTTCAAAATTGAGATGAACAGGTTTCAGGTCACCTTAAATTGTAGAAAGCGTTTGGAAATTATTGATTATGGTCTCATTGTTTTACATCACAAAAACCGGCATTTGAAGAGGGGTGTGGAGACTTTTCCTATCTAATGCATGCAGGAAGCCGATATCCGATTCGGTTCAAATGTTCATCCTCGGCGGGCGTCTGCGCTCAGGCAAGATCTAAACCAGTCGAAAACCTTCGATTCCGATTTTGCCGTCGCCATCTCTGTCTCCTGCCGCCATCAGTGTCTTGGTTTCGGCCACCGTCAGCTCCCTCGCGTCGGGGGAGAAATTCTGAAGGAATAGTCTGATGGAGGAAAAAAAAAATAAGATAAGATCGGAAAAGGTTAATGAACCGTTTCAGCATTCAAAGAGAGACTTCTGCTTGAGGGCTCCTCCATTGCAGCTATCTGTGACACCCTCGATGCTTATTTAAACCCCACACATACTTTAGCTCCGCCTCCTCAATGAATCCGCTCCTGTCCTGGTCCAGGACCGTGAAGACATTTTTCCAATCTGCTTCCGACAAGTCGGCCAGTCCCACTTGTGAGAAGAAAGTTTTGTAGTTGAATGTGCCTGGAGCTGTGAAGTGATAAAAATGAAAAAAAAAAATTTAATGGTTCCAATGTCTCGTACTATTAAAGCTTATCTACTTATACCATTGAATTAAAAAAAAAAAAAAATTGAAGCGTGAATGTTAAAAGTCCTTCCTCCATCAAAGCACTTTATGAGCGAATCAAAATTTATTCCAGATTAAAGTTGAATACCTCAACAAAAATTGAAATCATTTCTAAACGATTAAATGAAAATATACTGTATTTTAGAGTGACATGCACTGCACTAGTGCCCCGTGGGCAGCAGGAAAACAGTCATTTCCAGCTTTGAGAGTGAAACAATATCATCAATGAAATTCAAATAGAGAAGCTATTCATGCCCAAGATGCTTGAGCGATGTCATTGCCTCCAGCGAAAAACAGAAAAAGTCACTGAGTTTGCCCGAAGCGCCACTCCAGAGCCCTGACATTCAGATTTCATCGCAGCACCTGAGCAGTCATGCAAGCGGAATCGCTGGAGATAAATAATCAAGACTTGGGATTGCCAGATCTTTGCTTTGCAAAATCAGACTTGTCAAGACTTTTTCAATGGAAATTTGAGGGCCCCCCCCCAGCCCCCCCCCCCAAAAAATAGCGTTTTCATTGCTTCATTTCCATTACCTTAGAACAGAGGCGGAGCGAGACTTTTATCCTTTGGGCATTGGGGTGGCCAATGCTAACTCAGGGGGTACTCAAAACAAAAACTTGGAAACACCTTATCAACAATTCGCATCCATTTTTTGAATAAAATTTGCACACACACAAATATACAAACAAAACATTTTTCAGTAGCTTTGTAAATCATAAATAGTTTTTAGCTGACCCAGTGCCTTAAACTAGCCTAAGTAAAAATTTTTTTTTTTTTTTTTTTTTGTAAACGAACAGTGCTTTTCACCGAGTTTGTGTGTAAAATACCGGTAATACCTACGGGGCTTGTGGGAACAAAAACTGCTCTCCTGCCAAACGGCCGCTTGGTTTCCTATTTTCAGTGCGAACAAACGTGTCAAATCTTTAGTTGGTATTCGGATTCAGATTCAGAAAACTTTATTTATTATTTGTTGGATTTTTAGATATATAAATATGTACAATCCTGATTAGCGTGTGGAAGCCTTTCCATGTCTGCCGGCTTGACTCACCTTGACATGCCTGCACGGCAGTCTGGATGTCCTGGTTTCTCAGCATCCCTGCAAATGTCATGATCCTCGCTTTCCTCTGCGCTTGCCTGAGGGAGTCACGCACATTGCACGCAAGTGACAGTCGAGCCAAAGTGTGGCGAAGGGGCTTTTCCTCTTTCGGTTGACATTTGAAAACACGTCAAGTGCCATATAGTGTACGTTTTTTTTTTTTTTTTTGCTTTTGTTTCACCGTTGCAAAAGCGGCACTGAAAATATTGTTTGCCAACAAGTCCTAAATATGAATTTTGTTCGTGTGGCTTTTTTTGCTCTACAACTACAGTGACACCAGCTCGCCGAGACAAAGCCCGTGAACATACTTGGCCAATGAAGATGATTCTGCTTTGGATTCTTCCCTATTCAACATGCCTTTACAAAGCAGAAATTGTTGCCCTAAATAAGTTCATGCAGAAGAAATTTTTAAAGATGCTTACCTTTCTGCAGCGAAGCTTTTTTTTTTTTTTTTTTTTTTGCACTCTGTGCCTGGGTTTGGTTCTCCTGCCGGTCTGTGATGCTGAGTGCAAGGAGCAAGCTGACGCATCTGTCATCAAACCCGTGGAGAGTTTCCCCACCTCACCACAGCAAGCATCCTCCTCTGCCTCCCCCTCCTCCTCCTCCTCCTCCTCCTCCTCATCAGTTAATCAGAGCACATAATTCTCTTACTCACATTGTTTTTGCAAACTTGCAGAAATGCTCTGAGGAGGAGTAAATAATTCAGTGGTGAAATTTGGGTGTAATTATTGCTGCTGCCGATGTAGTTGACTTCAAATATGATAAATGAGTTGCATTTATGAAGCCTTTTATCCTCCAGGCACTTCAATATCGACCTGTTTCAATTACACAATGCTGATGGCTTCTGCTGCTGTGGATCGTGAAGAACACATTCAAGACCAATTGCAGGTTTAGGATCCCACTTAAGTTTGTACTTCCCTATGCTGTCAAGACAGTAATCATTCAATTGATAGACAGCAAGTCTGTCTCTTGAGCCGAATGTTGGATAGAATACAGTACATGAATATTTCAAGTTAAATTAAGTTAAGCAACAGCCTCACTTGGTGGTGGTGTCGGGGGTGGGGCGGGGCAAGGGGCATTAAAACAGGCTAAAATGCAGATGTCAGAGTGAAAGGCAGGGCAAGAGACAATTTGCGTACAAGGAGTACGTTACCCAAGTAAAAGAGGTGTTAAGACGATCAAACTCTAGTCAGTTCAGTATTTCAATTGTCAAGAATCTTTTTCCTATCCCATGCCATTTCAATCCTTCTAAAGTCCAGTAAGACCCCCTCCCCGAACCGGCCCCCCCAAAGATTAATTTCTGTGCGCTTATTCCGAATCTGCACTCATTTTTAAAAACAATTATATAATAACAATCATAACAATAATATAATATGTAATAAAGTTATATACTAAATAATATTTCTGGAGTAATATTTATTCATGTTGGACAGGTGGATTTGTTTTCCTGAAACACTATAACTAAAAATTACAACGCTTGGTAAAATCTGAATTGCGCAAGCTTTTATAGGTCAAACTCAGAAACAAAAAATAGGTGAACAAACATTCCGTTTTTGCGTTCTCCTGAAATGTGATGAATGTGGAGGTAAGAAGATTCCGTTTCTGCCCGATTTACGTTTCAGTCTGTAGTTTTTTACTATTAAGGACGGAAATCAAATTGATCCTCTTTTTATCAGTCGTTGTTGTTGTTTTTTTTTAAACCAAATATTTGTACTTGCACCTGAGTAAATACGGAGTTTGAGTACTTTTTTTTCACCTCTGGTTGTAAACTTTCCACAACCTTCACGAAATGTGTTGTTTCTATGACAAATAATGATTTCCACCAATTGGCTGTATGTTTGAGCGTACAGTATTCCAAGCCGCGATTGGCTATTATGAAGCATCAATCACGTGATGGTGCCCGCCCCCATTTAATGTTGTGACGTCGTGAAGGAATATGGCGCTTCGGAGGAGATGAGTTTCCCGATAGTCCGGTTTGACTTATTCCTCTCAGCTAGCGTTTTCTCGTGAAACGCCAAGCGGCACCCACTAAATATGACGGGGCGACGAGCGTGTTCGCACCTTTTATCCTCACGGGCACCGGAAACGGGCGTTTTGTAGCCGCGTTTGCGGTCGTTAGCTTAGACTGTTGCTAGCCGAAGCTAAGTGGCTAAAGAGCGACAGAATGCTTGTTTGTGCCATCAACATCAACGTTCGCTTGTTAACTAATGACTGAAACACGACTTCAAGTGGTACCGGGGCATCAGTTGTTGACCACCACGATTCCCAACATCTAGCGGCGTGTTTGGAAGCTAAACTGGGAGAATGAAGAGCTGTCATGGATGTGTTTTGCTGCTGCTCAACGCGATCTTGCTGTGGGCATGCTGGCCGGCTCAAGGGGCTCCTCTTCACTACCAACAGAGCACAGGTAAAGGCGTTTGGGGAATTATTGCTTGCTTTTTGTTTTTGTTTTTTTTCTCTCCTTTCACCACATATTTATACAACCTCGTCAGCGTTTCCTCGCCGAGAGCCAATGTTAGAAGGAAATTATATGAATGAATAAACGATTATTATTTCTCTTGGCTGCACTGATTTCATGAATACGCTTTTTTTTTTTTTTTGGTCCAATCATATTTCAACCTCGATGAGTTGCCCTGTCAAACTAATCTGCCCAGGGTCTTCAGAATCACTCGTCCTGAAAACTGTATCTACACCAACCAATCAGTTTTCAATTGGATGTCATCCTCACAATGCCAGCGATGATGATGTCAGCATTTTTGCATCATCCCATTGTTTGGTCAGCCAAAAGACATCCACACGAATGTACACACATTGTTGCATTTAATCACCTGCGTCCGCTGAGCTACTGGTTGAAAGACGGTTTTGTCGTCAACAAATGTCATCATGTTAGCTGATTAGTTTTGCGACATGAATGAAGTTCTAATTAGCACACAAATATTGCCTAATCGGTATCCGAAACATTTAAAGATGGCGTTTCACTTTGCACGACTGCCCTCATTCCTCACTGTCCTGCTTGCATGAATTTTTGTAGACTCGCGGCGGCCGTAATGTCCCAACTAGAGTTGTCAAAGTTAATCGATAATTACATGCAGTTCTTTGAGCTGCAGTCGCACGGCTCACCGCAGGTACAGAAAAGTCACCTTTATACAGCCTTCAGTCAGTCGTTGACATGCATCACATAACACAGTCAGTGGTCATGACTAAGTCATCGTGCGTCCTTTCACTCTTTGAGGAGCTAGTATTAGGATAATACAACATATCAAGAAATGGAATGGTTTGTCATGGTCCCTATCCAAGACACAAGTAAAAGCAACAGTGACTCCTTTGTAAATGAAGCTGCCAATGTATAACCGCGACACACATTCCGAGTTTATCATCCCTAGTCAATTATTAGCAACCGCGTCGTTCGCTCAATCATAAGACAGTATGCGGGAAAAGAATTGTTGATGGTGTTTCATGATTTTTTTTTAATGACATTGTCGCCTGTCCTTTGCCCGCTCTCAAAATGGGCAATACGCGTGGAATCGAATGCAGTAGGTGATGCCGAATGAAGCTGAGATGAATAGCGCGGGTTGGTGTCGCGACTTTAAGCTCGTCGTATCACGGCTCACCGCAGTGAGTCATTCGCAAGCAACCCATTTTTGTATCTGGGCCTCATAACTTAGATTTTCTGGATCCAAAGTTCATGAAAATTCCATGAATGTGTCTCAGCCCTGTGTTGTATAAAAACCCAAGGAGACGTAACAAAAGAGACTGTAAAGAAATGTTATAAAGAGTAATTACGGTATGTACTGAAGTAACCTTCTGTTGGATGTGTGCCTTTAAGGGGCCAGCAGCTCCTTGCAAATGTTTTTATTTCGCATTTGTGTTTGACTGTTTTTACCATAACAGTGGCTCTCCTTGCCCACACGCAAAGGCATTTAACTAGTCTTTTTTTTCTTTCTTTTTTTTTTTTTTGCTTTATCTGAGCGGCGACACATCCAAAGCTAGTTCCAAACTAAAATGAAGGTTGAGATCAATCATTTCAAAACTTTGTCCACCATTAATGTGCACTGTCACCTGGACACCTCGAGTGGAGGTAAAAATAACGGAGCTAATGTGATTGCGCAAGTGTGTACCCCGTCATATAGCTACAGATGTGATTCTGCTTAGAGGTAAGCAATCACAACCAAACTCTGTTAAAGGTGAGTCAGCAGATTTGCCACCATTTCACGCGCCTCTGAAAACACAGAATAAAGTTCAAATGTGAGAAGTTTTAGTAGGCTTTTTTTTAAAAACTTTTTTTTTGGGGGAGGGGGGGTGCTATAGCTGAAGCCTGAAAGTTGAACTTTGTTGTGTCGATATTTTATATCCGCTCTACAATTGTTTGGCTACTTTGAACAGTTGACATCTGATATTTTTTCCATTTCTACTCGGGGCTGACTGCTCTTGAAGAACTGTTCATAATTCCCTCACCTTTGACTAAAACCTGAATTCCAGCTGAAGAAACACAGACCCAAAGCATGATGTTGCCATATAGCTTACTCGTCAATAATTGTGTTGCGACACAACACAAAGCAAAAAAGAAAAAATGCAATCAACCAAGCAAAGGATATCTGAATCTGAATCTGAACAACACTTGTAACTTCAGGTACCATTGCAATGCAAATAAAACCGTTTATCTCTTGTGACAATCAGGTGACAGTGACACTTGTCATCTGCTAGTCAGGTTGAACATTGGCCTCGACTTTCCTTCCCGTTGCTCGAACTTTCACTGACCTCCTTTCACTGACAGCCTACACAATTGCCACGCGAGAGCGCAGCCGAAGATCGATCCGTCTTTGCCTTTTCTACGTAGCCCAGCCAAGCGCAATTGTGCCACAATCAGATGAGATGCCGGCGTGTCTTGTGTGACTGACTCGTAAGTGCTTTCAGCACAACGTGGGGGTGAGAGAAGTGTGTGTCAGGTGTTAAACGTGGTGGTAAACCCTTACACACAGACTGCATCCTGCTTTTGTTGAGGTCTAATGTTCCAGAAATTGGACAGGGACAGTGTTCACCCGTCCTATCACAACTATTCTTTACTAGTACAGTGAAACTCCTCTACAACGAAATCATGTTTGCAGCAAGAAATTTTTCACAACAGGGGACTTTTCACTCTAGCAAATTTTATCTTGGATGTAAACACACACACACTCACACCAATGTATGTGTCCTCTTGTTTGTTGTTGCCGTTTCCGAGCGAAGCTGTAGGCTGAGGTTGGATTTGACTTTTGCGGAAGGCTTGTTTTCGTTGTAGTGAATCTCGTTGCGCGGCAAGGGCAGAGAAAAAGATTTCGTATTACGCAACAGGGGGATTTTTTTCGTTGTAGGGGGAGCAGAAAAGTGGGAATGGCTTTAATGCATGAAGATTTTTTTCACACTAGGGGGTATTTTCGCGCATGTAGGTTTTGTTGCTGAGGAGTTTCACTGTACTGATTTGCTGGAAGCGATGCAGCAAAAGTCGAGCTGGGCGATATGACGCTCGATATCGCAAAAGACAATCGATAACATTGAATAGAAAATATATCGTGATTGTGATATAAAAATGTCCAATTTCGTGATAGACGAAAAGGCAAAGAAGGTCCCCTACTAACCTGCATGAGTAGCCGTTGTTCGAACTCTTAACAGAACAAGTTAACGCCTTTGAGTATTGTTGCTGCTCTGTGTGTTGAAGTAGCCGTTGTCACCGTTACGTCGATGCTCATTTCTGTTAGCCAGTATATGGTGTTTAGCATGACAGGTTAGCATTGTGCTCTTTAGCCATAATTATATGGTTTGGTAGAACATTTTGGTGTTTAAATGTACATTTAGGACTGGGCGATATGGCCCTTGAATTCATTATCACGCTTACCATCTAGCATGCCTCCAGTAGTACCCGAGCAGTGCGGAATGGATGTGTTTCTTTTTTTTATTTTTATTTTTTAACTAGCCCAGAGCTGGTTAAAAATAAACCACGCTGGCAGCTCCGCCGGCTCTGTGGTGAGATGTGCTGAAAGCCACTTTCGCAGTGAGGCAGATGCAATAACATCATCATCAAGCGTTATCGCAATTGGTCCGTAGAGTCCAAATATACACCTTAGGACAAATTTATTCCGACTACTGCAGATCTTAACATGATGGGATTTCAGCTTTTACAGTCTTTTGGTGCTGTAACCTCACCGCCGCGATGAAGTGGGCCACACTGCAGTTGCAAATGCACCGTCTTGTACTTGCGTTCTGCTGTAGCATGTTCTTTCCCCTCGTTTCAAGATTTCTCAGATAGCATGCTCTATTCTTGATTCAATGTTGCACCTGTGTAGCTACCAGTGGGAGAAATATGCCAAAGTGGGTCCGTTTCACCTCTGCATGAATGTCTTCCTGAAATCTGCAGCTCAGCTGAAAGGAGACCAACCAGACTGCTACTTTCCATATTTCTCTCAAAATCGAGCTGTGTCAACTTGTGAGTTCTGCCCAAGTTATGATATGAGCACATGACTCATTCAATTCCAGCCATTTTCACTGGAGCAACCCCCTCAATCCCAGCGTTTTACTGGATTTTGACTGATCTTGCAAGGCCCACAGAATATTTGGTTCTAATGCTATATAAACATGAAGATTACCAAAATAAAGTTTGGACTCTCTTCTTTCGGCAGAAAAAAAAAAATTGTTTCTATCTTTTTCCATTCTTCAGCAACCGGCATGACAAAATGCTAAATTTCATGAAAATGGCGACTCCTGGGCAAAAAAACGGAGAAAAAGAGCTTTTTGTAAAAGCATGCATTTCAAGCACGTGAGGCACCACTGCCACCTACTGGTCGCTTTTTTACATTATTTACAACGCAAACAGCTTATTGTCATTCACAGATTGCATCAGACCCTCCCGCAAAAAAAAAGACTTAGATGTATAAAGTACGTCCTTGGTAGGCGGGCACCTAATTTTAAAAAAACGCACAAGTACGTCTTGTGGAATGAAAGAGTTAAGGCTGATGCCATGTTAGTTAGTGTTTTGGAAAAGGAGCCGGTGCCAAAATGCTGAACAATAGCGTCGGCTGCTGGGAAGTGGGCAATTAGCATTTTTCTTTCCGCGATATGGCTCTGCCACTGCAATCATTGGAACCTCTAAAGTTAATCACAAGGCTCCAGCCGAACTTCTTCGAGTTGCCAAACATGTTTTCCCATTGGAAATGGGAAGGGAATGAATTTGGTAAAAGGTAGAGCTAGGGCGCACAAATTGAGGTCACCCTGCACCACCATATTACTGCTATGTCCTTGGGTGTGTGTGTGTGTGTGTGTGTGTGTGTGTGTGTGTGTGGGTGTGC
>NW_017805930.1:173126-181538 GCF_001891065.2 Hippocampus comes | reverse complement strand
GTGTGTGTGTGTGTGTGTGTGTGTGTGTGTGTGTGTGTGTGTGTGTGTGTGCGCGCGCGCGCGTGCGTGTGTAATATTTACAGTCATACCTCGGTTTTTGACTATAATCCGTTCCAGAAGGCTGTTCGAAAACCGATTTGTTCGAAAACCGAAACCATGTTTCCCATTATAATCAATGTAATAAATTTTAATCCGTTTCAAGTCTACAAAACAACAAAAACCGAGGTTTGACTGTACTAAATTGCCATGCTTGCTTTGTACGGTCTCACAAGAAAACGTGTGGTTGGACTCCCACATTGTACCACTTTGCTCCTTGCGTTGAAACAAGCTCGACAGTTTGGATCGAAGGTCACGCAGCCCCAGACATTAAAAGTGTTGGCCAGCGTCATATCTTTGTGACTTCTCATATGACGAGTGTCTTAGCGCCTTCTTCATATTTTTTGCAGTCTGTCAGGTTTCCTGTTCTTTCCAGTCACGTCTGTGCTGCCAGGGAATATTTAGAAACTCAGCAGCCCTCGATATTTTTGTACTGGGTGTAAATCTTTTAACTCCTAAGTAGACATTTTATGCCTCATAAAAACGGTCGCTCCCGAGTTTTCCTTGGGGCTTTTGTGATTCCCAAAAGCTTGAGAGGCGAGGGGGCGTTGAAGGTCACTGGAGCAGCAATACCAGCGACCAATGATGACCAAGTAAAACGGCAATGATTTCCTCAAATAGATGTGCGGAAAGGTTCACGCTTGTCGATTTCTTTCGGGCGACAAGTTCCCCGTGCAATGTGACTGCGAGGCTGCTTTTGCGTCGTAGTGATCGCATTCAAGGGAAACAAAAGCTGCTTAGCATAAAAGGCGGCATGCCAATTTCGTAAGATTTTAATTGAACCCCCTCCCCACCCCCCAAAAAAATCATATCTGTCTGTTTGTAATTTGTAACAAGAAGTAAATTACAATTTTGTGTTGTATTTGGTCGGGAATATGGCCAGTAGTGCCACCAAGGGATGTTTTTTTTAAATCCCATCGAAGTACGCAGGATGCTCCAGACATCCTTCAAATGTTTTTTGGGGGAAGAAAATGTCACCACACCGCGGGTCTAATAATACACTTGCACCACACAGACAAAAGTATTGGGACCGCTGTCGAAAATACCAAGCGGGTGCTCCTCATGTCCTGACGTGACACCGCAGCGAGTACAAGATCCTCAGCGCCTCTCACGTTGCACCGCAAGCGCCTCTCCGAACATTCTGAGACGCGGTGATGTAAACGCAATAAATCCAAGCTGCCGCGATGATAGATTGATGCTAACGTCTTTGGACGTTTGACTCACCGCATGGGAGAGAGGGAGCGCGTGATCGGAACCCCGCACACCCAAACAAAACAAAAGTGAGCAGCGGTCAGTTCAAATGTTCATACATTGAAAGAGATGTTTTCATTTCCACAAAACAGAAAAAGTGAAGTCTCAAATTTATTGACTTGAGGAATTGTTTCGTAACACCGTTTTCTGATCGCCTTATTTTGAATTGTAATTATTTTCTTGAAGTGGTATGATATTTAAAAAAAAACAAACCTTCACTAACCAAAATGATTTTTGTTTTTTTTAGAAACATGAAATGCAAGTGCCGTTAGACGATGCCATAAACGTTGCGGGATGTCAAATTGTCAAGTTGTCAAGTCCTCGTTTGTGTCTGCTTTTCGTCCGTCGCAGACAGCGGCACGGGGGACCCGTTTTACGTGTCTCTCTACTTGTCGCTGACGGTGCTGGTGGCCGTGGTGGTGCTGCTGGTGAACTGTGTGAGCTGCTGCAAGGAGAGGGAGATCAACTTCAAGGTGACACTCTCAGGAAACGCCGTGTGCGCCTCGCCGCGTGTCTTGAGGCGTGATTGGCCAAAAATGGCCTCTTGGGCAGCCGGGAATTAAATGACAGACGAGCATCGCTGCCACCTGACAGTTTGATGTCTTTTGGAAATTAACATTCTTTATGGGCGGAATTCCCGGATGGTTTACTGTGGATGTTTGTTGACGCAGGAATTCGAAGACCACTTTGACGATGAGCTCGACTTCACGCCGCCAGCTGAGGACACGCCGTCTATGCAGTTGCCGGCTGAGGTGTATACCCTCGCCGTCTCCCCCGTGGCCTTGCCCGGACCTCTGCATCTTCAACCTCCAGCACCCATCGCAGGTTGGAAAAAAAATGACATCCTCTTTGTCCCTTTATTTGTTGACATGTGTTTGATGACATGATATGTTTTTGTTTTTGTCTGTGGCGTTCCCAGAGGGATCCGCAGGCTTCCAGGTTGCCCGTCATAATTTGAGTTACATTCAGGAGGTCGGCAACGGATGGTTTGGCCAGGTCAGATTTTTGCTTTTGTCACCCTACCAATCTGTTGTAGTCAAAAGTCTACTTTTTTTGTTTTCTCAACTGACTCAATGTCCTCTGACAGGTGATCCTGAGTGAAATCTACACGGATCCCGGTGGCGCCAGAGTGATAGTGAAGGAGTTAAAAGCAAACGCAAACGCCAAGGAGCAGAATGACTTCTTGCAGCAGGGGGACCCTTATCGGTGAATGTCTTTTGTTGTTTTGAATCACCTCTTTTATCGTCGAGCAAAATAATATACTGTGGTGCCTTGAGATACAGGTGATCCAACTTTGGAGTTTTTTTGACACGCAAGCGCTGTATGCGGCAATTAAGCCAACTCAATTCTCTCATAGCAAGCAGCAGTTTAACATCCACACATCCGTCATCTGAACCGCTTATCCATTGTAACGGCACCTGCAGGCATATATTCTTTAGCCTTTGCAAAAAAAAAAAAAAAAAGATTTCTACGAGTGCATACTTACTGATTCTGTCCGTCTGTATTCTACAGTGTCCAGGTGGCCAAGGTGATCTTACTGGAAGCAGTAGCATAAAAAATGTGGTCTTATTATTTACATTCTATTTAATTATGTCCTTACAGTATGTTTTTATGAAGTGCAACAATATCGAGTGATAGTTTTCTGATTAAAAAAAAAAAAACGTTTTTAGGGTTTTATTTTTGGGTGGCTGGAATGGATTAATGCCAATTCCATTCATTTCAATGGGACAAGATGATTTGGATTATGAATGTTTTTGAATCACAAGTTGTGTCTTTGAGCGAATTAAACTCATATATGAAGTGGTGTAGAAAAAAGGACAGATGACACAGACACACACTGCAGTATGAGTAAAAACCTGAAATGTTTGCCTTCTGTCTCATTATTTTATCCTCAGAGTATTGCAGCACCCAAATGTCCTCCGGTGCCTTGGACAGTGTGTCGAAGCGATTCCCTTTCTACTTGTTTTTGAGTACTGTGAAATGGTGAGTAACTGTGACTTTTCTTTACAAAACCCTCTTCCAGTTTACACAATGAGGTTTTTGATGGAGGCCGTTTAAAATAACTACATGATCGGTGATTGTTTGAGTTTTTATTATCTTCGAATAGGGGTGAATGGTTTTGAAAAATGTAATTATCCAGTCCAGAAAGCGCGCATAGCTGACCTGCCTGATTGACCATTGGCACTCAGGGCCCACTGTTTGAACCCCGAATTAGAGCATCTATTCATCGTAAACGACTGCACCGACTCCAGGCGACGTCATAGCTGCAGATTTATTTCCTGTTGATCGTTATCTATTCTGAGTGGGTTGATTGGGAGCTTCCCTCCCCCCATTGGAACCATGCCCCTCCTTCTTCCTTCTCCTCTCGCCTCCTGTCACATCGCTCATCCTAAGCCTGACACTTCTCACATTCGCATCTCACCCTGTTAAAGCAACAAGCTCCACTTACACTCCCCCCACTGTCGCCTCCGCCAGTTGCTGTGTTTGTGCATTTTATTTTATTTTTTTAAATTGCCGGCAACTTGTGTATTTTGGATCCTTTTTAGCTTGGATTAATGTAAAGTAAACAAGACCCTATAGTATGTCTGGCCTAAATACTAGCCTCATTCTGCTTCCCAGCAGTGCCACACGTTTTAATCGGCATCAAATACCATTCAGCTGGATCTTGCGCAAGTGTATACGTCGAGCTCCCTTAATATCAGCGCAAATACGTTGACGCAACCTGATCAAACAGGTGTGACAGGATGCAACTTTGAACAAGGCTCCGGCTGCTCATATTGTCTCTGTCACTCACACACTTGCTTGTTTCTCAGGGCCGCCACAAAGAATGACTAACACCGCTTCCAACATCCCATTTGTCCAAGCTGGTGACATGCCCAGCAGGTTCTCATTAAGATGCCTTTGCCACACATTGCGTCACATTATCAGGTGACCAGACCTGGCTGGTGTCCTGGAACTATTCTTCATAACCCCGCCACTAGTTATGCCTCTGACAGGAGACGAAATTCATTCCTGTATATTAAGTCTGCATATCCTTTGGACTGGCATATTATTAACGTACAGCATATACACTTAGCAATCTCAACCGTGTGATATGATCCGAAACAAGAGCTGCATTAGAAATTCTGCCATTGAAAAGGTAATAATGCTTCATTTTAGTTGGCCTAGTCAGAACATTTGAAACTACCCCCTCTTCAAACTCCCTTCAGTGTGAAAACAAATAGTTATGTCTCTTAAATTTTACACAAGACCTCGAAGTGTTATTAACAATGCTGCCAAATTTAAATGACGAAAGAAAAGTATGTAAAACTCAACTTGACAATGGTGGAAAAGTCAAGTCGTTCTCTCTGCTCTCAGATGTTGTGAGCGTGTCCGCTGAATGTGCTGGAACCACGGCATGCTCAAATGTCAATCAAATGCCACTATTTGGCCCGTGACCATGGACGCACTGCTTCAAGCCTCTGGCGGTTGGAATATATCACACCATCATCGTGAGGTTTTTCTATACCGTGACAATGAGGCGCTCTAATGCAGCACAAAGCCCCCTATCCACATGCCGACTGGGGAGAAAAAAAAATCTGGCCCCTCCTTGTGTTCCTGTCTTTCTCCGACAACGAGGCCCTCTAGCTTAACCGCTTGTCGCAGTTGCGCTGGAGAACCGCTGCTCTCCAAATTCACAGGCTGGCTTAATTGCCCCTAAGTTGAAGAGCTAACATTAGCCAAATTTGGCCGCCCTGTCAGCAAGCTCATAGATTTTTGCAAATCGTTTTTAATATCCCACCATGAATTCAAACTAAGTGTCAGAATTGAGAGCTCATGTAATTAATGAAGATAGGCCGGGAAAATGTGACAGTGATATTTTAAGAGCCTTAGCGGAAGAAGCCCCGTTATTTTGCTGAGCGCATATTTATTTTGAAATGGATATGAGAGGAAGCTTACTGTCAACAACCGCTGGTTCCTCAGTCATGGTTAAGAATAGACGCAGCCTAATTGTTGTGGTCACCCGCAATGTCATTTCAACCCCAAGCTCTTCTCTCACGCTCTTAATCAGCTGCTGCGGGCGCATCATAAATATATATTGGCGGAGCATATCAATTACCATTCATCCACTATCGCTTGACTGTGTGCGTTGTGTGGTGTGAAAGTGACTAACAAATCGCAATTTATGGAAGACGACTGTCAAAAGTGGCCCCCTGTGATCGCTTCTCACTACCTGGTTAGAGATGTGAACACTCAACTCAACTCAACTGTATTTATAGAGCACTTTCAAACAGCCATCGCTGCATACAAAGTGCTGTACATGGAGCAATTCAACATATACAACAAACAGTAAAGCAAATCGGAAAAACACATTTATCATTTGTGTTTACTAACAGCCCGCCATTGGTACTAATGTACAGTGGGTATATAAAGTTTACACAACCCTGTCGAAATGCCAAGTTTTTATGATGGAAAAAAATTAGACCAAAATAAATCATTTGAAAACATTTTTTCCCACTTCCAATGTGACCTGTAACACTAAATTGAGAAATAATTTTTTAAGGGTGGGTGGGAGATTGTGTTGGATGTGACTACAGAAATGTTAGGGACAGCCTACTCGAACCCCAGAACTTGATTTGAGATTAATCAGATGCACTTGAAAATGGTGGCAGGCGTGTGCAGATTCCCATTTTACAGTTTACAATTTAATTGCAGAGAGCATTTCTAAACTGAGATGAGCAAATGTTAAACAATGGAAAAAGTTTTGGAAAGATCGTTCCTGCTTTCAATTTTATTTAATTTTTTTGTTTACATCACAAAAGTAGGAATTTGAATAGGGGTGTTGCAGGCGGCAGTGTGGCCGTGAGTTAACAGGGGAAAACAAGATGACGACTCTTTGATGCATGAGACACATTTGACGGTGTGCATCTCTGTGGAATGTACACACACGTTGGAAAAACCCAGCTTGCGAGATCCGAGTGCCGGAGCACTTTTCATCCCTCAGTGTGCGCCAGGACATGTTCACATACGTGCCGAGTATCCGGGACCGTGCTGTGATCCACTGACTGATCTCATTTACCCGTCCCCCCCCTGCCCCCCCTTAAACGCGCGCATGCCCCGACCCAGAGTTGCAAGCTCGCCAACGGGACGCGATTAGACAAAAGTACCTCATGACTACTGCATGAACACTGTGTTCTCGGTATGTTCTTAATTCATTCCGCATGGAGCTTTGGACCGCTCACTAATCTCCTTCACGGCACACAATCCCGCTGTCAAATCGTAGCACATTGTTGGAAGTGCACTGCAATATATTTGAAGCGTTTAAAAGTCATACAAAGTGAAAACGATTATTTCGACTCGGCGAATGATCGCCGCAGGTGTCACTGATTCTCGCAAGCTGCCGTGGTTTTGTAGGGCTGTCAGTGCACATTAAGTGACCCAGGAAGCAGTCCAACCCCCAAAACCCCCGTGTAATCTTTTGATCTCGATGAAGGTACAGTACACGGAGTGCCTCGGTTCAACTTTTGGAAAAACTCCCGCAGGAGGCCATCTGGTGAGCAACACAAGACAAATGCAACATAAGACAAACTCATGTCTATTTGTTGTGTCAGCTGAGGGTTCCTTCTCTTCTTTCTTCAAGTTGAGCCTTTAAAACCTGCGCACCCTCACTAAATAGTTACCGTTCAGTTCACTCACAGGAGAAGTGAGACAGCAACTGGTTAATTTACCGCCCCCGTGTGGCAGCCTCTGCACACTGTATGTGGACGTGCTCCTGAAATTCTTCCTAGAGTTGAATTTAGTTTGGTTGCAATATAGGTAAGCTTAACACGTGTGAACAGATGTATATTTGACTCCATATTCACAACATGGCATTGTGATATTTTTTTTTCTGAACGCCTTTGGTGTAGAAAAATAACATTGGAAAAATGTATGCCTGCAGCCAGTATTTAAATTGACTTATTTCAAATTACCCAACTTTTTTTTTCCATGTCACCGTGGCAATTAAAAAAAAATCTTTCCATTCCACAAAGATTTAGAAAACAAATGTAATGCACAAATGTTGTATAAGAAATATGGTCAAGCGTAAAAAAATATGATTGAGAGTGTTTGGATTTTTTTTTTTCAGGAAGAGATTTAGTACATTCTTTAAAAATGACAGAGTGATAGTGACATAAGTAATTGGACTACTTTGCTGAAAAACAGAATGTTAAAAATAACATAAGAGGCATGCAAAGCATGCAGTCCATTTGCAATCTTTTCAGTAATATCAGTTACATGTATGTATGAATGGATATTCACGGCGATTTGTTTTCTAAATGTTTACGTGCTTGCAATGTCCCTGTGTGAGGCTTGGGGTGGGGGAGCATTTGTGGGGGGTAAAAAGGAAATATATTCGTTCATTGGACTTGGATTTATTTATCTTCTTATTTCGAGAATAAGCAAACAAGAAAAACATGTGTTGTTTTTGATTGGTTGTTTCTTTAACAAAGTCCCAAATGGCAAATGGTGGAGTCATCTGTCATCATCATTTCTAATATTTTGGCCTATAAATTTTCAGTTTTC
This sequence comes from Hippocampus comes, assembly GCF_001891065.2. Lineage (NCBI taxonomy): Eukaryota > Metazoa > Chordata > Actinopteri > Syngnathiformes > Syngnathidae > Hippocampus > Hippocampus comes. The sequence goes on along the minus strand of NW_017805930.1, from coordinate 173,648 downwards.
TTCAGAAACACTTTTTTTTTGTTTTGTTAAAAAAGCCAAAAAAAAACACATTCTTCCATTTTAGGAAGGGTTTATATGTTGACTGTGCATGTGTGTGTTTTTGCAGGGGGATTTGCGAGGCTATCTGTCTCTGCAGGACTGGACGTTCAGAAGCACCGAGATACTGCAGCTGCAAAGGATGGCCTGCGAAATCGCCGCTGGGCTCACTCACCTTCACAAATACAACTTCCTGCACAGGTAGCACTTCCAAGCTGCAACGGCAAGGAAACCGGAGCGCTTTCTGCCCGCCTCAGCCTGCTCACCGTGCCTTTGGCAGAATGCGTCCCATTTAAAACAGCGTGGCCTTTATTTTTCACTTGGGACGCAAACAGTGTCTGACATTTGGATCGCAGCCTCTAGTCGTGCATATTTGCTTCCGTTGCGTATTTTATTTCCATTCAATATGTCGATCACAAAGAAGCCAAACTTTTTTTTTTTTTTTTTTTTTTTTTTTTGTGTCTTTTTTTTTTTGGCCCCCCTTTT
>NW_017805930.1:105474-173051 GCF_001891065.2 Hippocampus comes | reverse complement strand
TTTTTTTTTTTTTTTTTTTTAAACCACGGTGCACATTGGATGACCGGCCGCTGACAGGCCGCATGTCGGTGGCGGAGGGACATCGGGGTCGGGGGGCTGGCTAGCAGCAAAGTGCGGCATGAGGGTAACCGACGATGCTCAGCTCATCGGCTCTATTTGCATGCTCGGAATAAGCTCCGAGGGTTCCAATTACACCAGCTCCGATGCATTGCCACCGTGTCAGCTGTCCACTGCCAGCGGCGAATGATGATTCTGCTCTCTGCGTGTAAAAGGATAGCCCCGTTTTGGAAGATGTCTTTTAAATCCTTGTTACAACTCTATGGGAGGCCTCAGAGGTTCCCTAAGCAAGTGAGACCGTCGAGTCGGCACGAACCAAAATGTTCATACGTCAGTGACCCTTTCGTGTGCTGTTAACAAGACTTTGCGATCGAATGCGTGCTCGTTCCTAACTCTTTCATGCCCCCTGTAATCTGGTAACATGATAAGCTGTCCACTGCAGCGACCGCTTAGGGTTAAACTAAGGGAAAAAGAAAATAAAATCATCGACATTGCCCGTCCTAGTAGCATCAAATTGCACAAATGACTGAACATGCTGATGGTGAGATCTGAGCGTGATGGTTGCCATTCCGCCAGCTGGCCTTGTCCGGTTAAGCCCGTTTCCTGCTGTGACACCAGCCCAGCCATGTCCACGCAAAAAATGCTTGTTTGTCATTTGTGGGGCGGGAGGATCACCTCAGGAAAAGAAAATAATCAACTACTAAGTGACTAATCATGAATTTTTCACTATGAATTAATTCACTCTACCACATGGTGATTTCATGAACACACAGAGAAACAGAGCCACTTAGCGCCGCACGCCATCTCCTGGCAACGACGCAAAATAGTTTACACGGGCTGCATTTCCCGCACGAAACAATATCCAGCTACTGTATGCATGAGTCAGGAATAGAACCTGCGCATGTCTTGTTGCAAGGCGAAGAACTGACCTAGCCTTCAAAGCATTCATCCTCTTGCGGTTAGGGAGTTTAAAAGCAAAAAATAAATTAAAAAAAACCTCAAAACACACGTATGTCCAATCCTTGTCCCCCAGTGAAAATGTTTTTACTTTATTTCAATGGAGTACTGCTCCTTCAAGTGTGCATGTCTTGGCCACACAAGGGCAGTATAATCACTGCACCTTTATTTGTACTGCGCTTTTCATACATAAAATGCAACTCAAGGGGCGTTACAAGAATTAAAATTACTCCCGTGCATCACTAGGGACATATGGACCCTTGCGCGTGCGCACACACACACACACACACACACACACACACACACACACACACACACACACAAACAAAAACAAACAGGTAGGTCAGAAATACAACCGCAATGACCTAAAACCCTGTAATCCAGACCTACAGACCCACATGAAGAAGTTTCCCAGCCGACTCTGTAAGCTGTGCTCAATTCAGTCATTTGTGGGCAAAGGAAAAAAAAAATCTATTCCTATATTTTCGAATTCTATTGTACGTCTACATGTGTTGCTCCACCTTTTTGTGTTCAATTATCACATGTAAAAACAGTCGTGTTGTTTAGCAATAGGCTAAATGGACTTGTCAAAGACAAAGCTTTGTGTTTTAAATACACAACTTGTCAATAAATGTTTTTTTTTGTGGGGGTTGGGGCGAAGAATTGTTTGTGTCTGCCCAAAGTGCTGCTTTGTTCTCACATTTTTTTTTTTGCTTTCCTGTTTGACGATGTAACTTAGGTGACGTTTCCTTTGCAGTGACTTAGCTCTGAGGAACTGCTACCTGACGGCAGATCTTACTGTGAAAGTCGGAGACTATGGCATTGGGCCCTCTGCGTATAAGGTAAGCACAAATGTGATGGGACCGATCAATTTTCTTATTGTTGGTCGTTGGCTCATAACAGTAAAAAAGTGCTGCGTCGAAAGTATCCTTTGACCTTGTTTTCAATCATACGGCGGCTGGTAACTCAACCCTTGAAGTCTCAATGCAGTGCGAGTGAGAACCGGATCCTGGCCCACAAACGGCGCACAACAGCAAGGATTTCCCGGCGCAATGCCAGGTCCAAATTTGACAAGTTGGGCCAAGTGCGGGGAAAAAAAAGGACAAATGAAAGGCATTCTTTTGTGAAGCTGATGTGACAAAGACATCATGCTGCTATTTGGTCAGAGTGAAACAGCAGCTCAGAGGAGGGAGGAAGATAAAATGAGGAGGAAGAAAAATGCAGGTGTTTGCTTTTGCGACCAACGTTTATCATTCTCTTTCGACGTGACGAGCTGCTCTAACGAAGCGCGCCAAGGGCCTCCTGTCTGCAGCGTTCCTGGAATTTTGCTGATCTGTCACTTTGAATTTAATACTCATAAGGTCACCCGCTGGTGCTATTTCTGGTGAGGTTGGTGAGTCAAAAGTGAGCGTGCATTGCCTGCCCCGCATCAAGGCGTCATTCGCTTTTGCAAGCGCAAAAACAATAAATGGCTTTGTGCGACCGTTCGGTAATATCGGCCTCTGATCTTTTTTGTCGCCGTTGTTGTTTTGCAAACGTCATCATAGGAGGATTATATCATCACAGAGGACGATGTGTTTGCGCCCCTTCGCTGGTTGGCTCCTGAATTGGTGGGCGAGCGCCACGGGGGGGTGATCGCTTTGGAGCATACCAAGTCCAGCAATGTTTGGTACGTATAGAATACGCTGTCGCTTCAGCAAGTGCGAAATGACCCGTGGCGCACCCAAATCAAATGACCTCATGAGAAAGCAAAGCTGGAAAGGAAAAGGCATGCCTGTACGGGACTTTTTTGATTTGTTTGCAAATAATTGTGTTGTCCTGATGCGAAAAGTTGCACTTTCATCTTATATCCATGCAAATACATCCACTCACACTCAGATATAGCCCTTACTGTTTTTTTTTGTTTTTTTTTTTTGGTCATGTTTTTTTGGCCTGGAAGTGTTTTTCATTCAAACATTTACTGTAACGGAACTCTGCCATGAACTCCTTTGTTGCACATGCTCATCACATTGTCTAAATCATTGACACCTCACTTGAGGCTTCTTCTTCACATCGTTATTGTCATGTGTGCACATCTGCTTGAAACTGTATCGAGATGCGACCCCCCGCCCCCCCTTCCCAAACCCCAGTCGAATCTGCGTAATGTCTGCCACTAACAAGGCACCGACGTAAGTAGCGCTCAAGTGTAGGCTGGCTGCTGTGCCGCTTGGCCAAATGCTTCCCGGGAGGTCATAAATTGCAGCGTTACGCAAGCTAGCTCTTATTACAAGAGCCACATTACCTTCTGAATAAAGACATGTTGAAATCCAGAATGTTCCCCCCCCCCAACCCCTGCAAAGATCCACTCTGCTCTTCATTAGCTAATGCATTAAGTTTGGCACCTGCTATGGGAATTGCCGTGTCAATCACGAAGTGCCTTTCAGTCAACTTGACGAAGGGTCACGTTTTGGTATTAGCCAGCTGAAAACAAAAGGACTATGTTAGCACTCTTTGGCGATGTTATGTTTGCCCTGTGGGCTACTCTGCGCCAACCGTGCCCAGTCCGAACACTACCATGGCGGAGTTTTGGGAGTAATCTCACCACCAGAGGACCAGCAAGTGTTAATTATTTGCGAAAGTCGTCAGTGCTTGGTACCCTACATCTATTTTGTTTTGTGCGGGATTGTACGTAGGTCCTTGGGGGTCACTTTGTGGGAGCTTTTCGAGAACGCTGGTCAACCATATCCGCATCTATCTGACCGGGAGGTTCTCAATCATGTGATCAAGGAGCAACAAGTCAAACTCTTCAAGCCGCAACTGGAGCTTCCTTATTCGGAGAGATGGTGAGGTTTTTTTTTTTCTTCTCAATGAATAAACTATACACTACTTTGAACAGGTTGGCGTTTTTAAGCTTTTGGGGCAAATTTCAGGATGAACCGACAAAGTAGCAAGCTGCTGATGTCGTTCATCATCTTGTTTAAGATTATTTTTTTTCAACGTGCAGGTACGAGGTCCTGCAGTTCTGCTGGCTTTCCCCTGACAAGCGTGCCACAGCCGAGGAAGTTCACCGTTTACTCATCTACTTGCGCATGCAAAGCCAAAGGGACATTGAAGAAGACTTTGAGCAGCGCTGGGACGCTCTGAAGCCGAGCGTTTCCACGCGCCAGACCACTGTGAGCCACTCCTCCTTCCCCATCCTGGAGCAGTTTGCTGACGACGCCCTGCAGCAGGACATCGATGAGGTCCTGACCGTGACCGAAACGAGCAAAGGTCTCAGTTTTGAATACATCTGGGAGGCAGCCAAGCAGGACCACTATGACGGCAGCCATTCGCACCCAGGCACGGATACAACGGTGAACTACCACAGCATGTTCTTTCCTGTCTCCACTGAAGACATCCACGCTCATTTCCCAGATCCTATCGCCAGATCGGCGGCCACTGGTGGCGGAAACGCTCTGTCCGGAATACCCGGGATCGTGCCGGTATTCGATGCCCGGACGCCTGCTAACGGGGACGGGTATTACATCCAACTTGAGGATCAGGCAGGAGAAAGCCCTCTCGGAGAAGACGGCGCTCAACGGACAGGCTTCACTTCAAGCCAACAAGACTTTGTGGTTCTTCAAGATGTTCGTTTGGATGAATCCAGCACAGACGCCGACTTTTTCCACCACAGTATCGACTCCAAGGATTCTTATTTGCCTGACAGTCACATCTGGTCATCGCTCGAAAACGACAGTCCTTACCACCCAAACATTTTCACCGAGGGAGAGTCTAAGCAGGAGGACTCTGTGTCTTGGAGACAGGATTTTGTGGAGCTGCCAGATCGCAACGGGAACCCTTTTTGCGTCAATACTCCGTTGGATTTACGAGACGTCAATGCAAGGGATTCTTTTTTCAACGGTTGTTCCGAAGCCACTCGCCGGACTGTGGAGGAGGCCAGTGCCGAGACAAAGAGGCTTCTGAACACTGAAAAACTGTCAGAGAATGTGATATTTCTCAAGGGACAGGATCTGATGAAAGAAGACGCACGGTTTCTAAATTCACAGCTGAATTTTCTATCGCCTGGTGTTGTCCATGAACCAGAGGAAAACTTCAAAATGGCTTCTTGGGAAAACCTGGACATTCACGGCAGCTTAAACACAGCAGATTCTTATTTAAAACCCGCATGGAGTAGCACATCCCCAACACGAGGGACTTTAGACTCATCAAGCACCAACTTTGGGGTACATAATCCGTTCCGGGTCCAAACTGAAACACCGGTGCCTTCCATTACGGTTTTCTCAGAAGACGACGTAAGCAACCCGCTGCCAGCAAGGAACCGTTCTTCCACTGAGGACCTCACTCTGCTCCAACCGTCAGACCGAGGCGTAGACTCTGATTTCCATTCTTCCTCGGGGACATTGGAGGTTCTCCGGAGTCAGACGGAGGATCAGATGACCGCATTCTCTGAAAACGCCACCACAGAGGTGTCGTATACCGACGCCAATCTCCCCAGCCTTGACCTTGACATCGACAACTCAAACACGAGCGCTCCACAACTCCCGGCAAGTCAAATACCCGAAAAACTGCATCTCCAAGCCTCGCTTTCAGACAGCGGACACATTGACGATCTGATAAGCAGCGATCTGTTGAGTGAACTCAATGAGGATGCCGATTTCGAAATTGAAACCAATCTGTCTGACCAGGAAGAATTATTTACAGACACCAACGGACCATCTCTCGGGAGATCCTCTCTGTTGGTCTCCGGGCCTTCGTTGGACCAGATTAGCCAAGACAGTTTGCTCGAGGACAGCATGTCTGCCACGCTACCGACTGCAGACCACTCGGCTGAGACGCCAGACTCTTTAGACTCTTTGGACATTCACCGGCTCGGAGACCAGCACAAGCTCCAGCCTCCATACAAGATAGCTGACAGTGGGTATGAGACGGAGAACCTGGAGTCTCCTGAGTGGAACTCTCTGCCCGACGATAAAGACCTCTCACCTGTGAAAAATGGTGACAGCGTAGCTCAAAAGGAAAACGATACTGAAGAGACAACCTCTTCGACCAATCTGGTTCTTCCGGAAATTGTCATCTCTGAACCCGAGGGCTTATCGGACGCTCCCGCCGAAAACTGCGACGACGACGCTCCTGTCGAAGAACCGCTCATTAGCATTAATTACAGAGACTCCGCTTACTTCTCAGACAACGAATCGGAGCCGGAAAAGAAACCCGAAGAAACAAAAGCAGAAGGTTCTGGTGAAGTCATGTTGCCGCAGAACTCTTCCAAAGTTCCGGTCCCGGTACAGGAATGTTTGCCAGAAAGTCTTGCAGAGTCTTTAATACCACAGGAAGAAGGTTCTGCTGCCCTTGAAGCGCAGGGTGACGTTGGAGGAGAACCAGATCCATCTCCAGAGATCCATTTTGATGTCAGTGAGAAAGTACCAGAACCTTTAAGCTGGCCCAATCACGACGGAGACAGATCAAACTTTTTCAACGACCTACTTGAGTCTCCTGAGCCAGATCGGCCTTCCCCCACTAGTCCGCTCCCATCAGCTGAGGACACCGTTCACGCCAAGTTAACCAGGACCTACACCGGGGAGGCCCACAAGATAAAAGAGCCCGACGTGGAGGGCCGTTACCTGGGCCGGCGGGACGGCCCGGAGGATGGTATGGACGCAGACGAGGAGAACGAAAACAGCGACGACTCGGACGACGACGTTCGCACCTACCAGCTACACAGCTCCGGCTCCGACAGCGAGGACGAAGGCCCGCACGTCGTGCCGCTCATCATCTCAGACGACAGCAATGTCAAGAACCTGAGGAGCTTGTTGAAACTGGCCAGCCTCAACACTGAGCTTTCGTCCCCCTCGGCCACGACCACCAGGAGAGCCGTGTCCTTCTTTGATGATGTCACCGTCTACCTCTTTGACCAGGTAAGTTTTGGTCTCTTTTAGTCCATGCTTAGCTCCCCCCAAAATGCCAGCCTTAACACTGTGGCTGTGTTAAAAAGTTCATGTCCAAAGGGTGCCAGACAAATACCATTCAAAGGGCTCGGATTAGTCCCAAAAGAAGCTCGTATGTTCTAGTAGGCTTTTCTGTTTTTTTTGTTGTTGTTGTTTTTTTTGCCAGCCTTAACACTGGCTATGTTAAAAAGTTCATGTCCAATGTCTGATTTAAAAAAAAAAAAAAAAATCAGATCATGAAGTTTGAAGAGGGTGTGTAGACTTTGTAGAACCACTGTAAAATTGTTTTGAGTTACTCTGAAAAGTACCTTCCAAATAAGCATTAGTAATCAGCAGAATCTTGCTTCACCTTCTTGAAAGACCCAAGACATCTGCGTACATCCGGCATCGCCAAGTCCGGTCCTCGAGAGACACCCTCTAGCCTTTTTCGAGATATCGCCTTCCTCCAACACACCTGATTGAAATGATCAGGATCGTTGTCAGCCGTCTGCAAAGCTTGCTGATGAGCTGATCATGTGAAACAAGGTGTGCTGAAGGAGGGAAACGTGTTAAACCAGCTGGATAGGGGCTCTGTAGGACTGGACTTGACTACCCATGGGTGTACATTGTATGACCATGACTCCTCCACTACATTTTTTAGTTTTTTTTTGAAACATCATCCTAACTCAAATCTGTTTTTTGATTCAGGACACCCCCACTAAGGAACTGGGCGACCACTCCTCCGGCTCCAATTTGCACACACCCCAGTTTAGCAGCCCGGCGCCAAGTTCCAGCTACTTGAACCGCTTCACCAACTCCGAGAGCTCCACAGATGAAGAAGGTAAACGTTTCCGCACGCGCGTGACCCTCCTCCGCACGCTCACCCGGCCGTTTCCTCCCACCTTCAGGCGGCGGTTTTGAGTGGGACGACGACTTCCCCTCGGCGCCCGCCTTCCCCTCCAAAGACGCGGCGGCGGCATCAAAGAGCTCGGCGGCGTCCCCGGCCGTCGCGGCGGCATCCAGCTGGGGAAGCTCCTCGAACTACTCCCGCTTCTCCATCTCACCGGCCAGCATCGCCAGCTTCTCCCTGACGCACCTCACCGATTCCGACATCGAACAAGGAGGTCAGTTGACAACACGCTCTGAAGAACTTTGGGATATTGGCCGTTTTGGGTGACTTTGGGTGTATATTTTCGGAAGCACCATCTTTGACGGTCTTTTTTTTTTGGTGTACCGTTTAGGAAGCAGTGAGGACGGTGAAAAAGACTAGCCTTCGGATTCAAGGCACTCCACTAGTTATCACACTATCAAACACTTGCACTTTTTACCGGATCGGATCCAGAACTGGAGAAAGTGGTGGTGGTCCTGACGAGGACGTCGATTCTCAAGCGCTCCACGTGAATGTGCAAAATCCCACTTTTTGGGGGAGGCGAATGGGCCGAAGCAGGACATCATGGAGTGCGTTGAGCGCTTGGCTACTTCCTGCTTTTTCCAATAACCACAATGTCACCCCCCCAGAGAAAAAAAAAAGTTTGGGGGGTGAATTGTGACACTACAGCCAAATAGGAATATTCTCTTGGAATCCATCTGGACCTTGTGATTTCCAGTTGTTTTTTTTTTTTTTCATAGTCACTGCCATCGGCCATTCTCTTTTTGTGATCTTGATTTTTTTTGTTTGGCTTTGTATTCATGTTCACGATCTCCTCCTCTGTGGGAAAAACTCTTCTGTAGCCTCTATGCTTCAAGGCTATGTCGATAAAACTAGTGTCCGATGAGTAACTTTTTTTTTCCCCTCACTGGTACCTAGACCTTAAGGTGAATATCAAGGATACGGATTAAATGCTCAAGTGGCTTTAAAAGACACCTTAAGGTCCAGATACAAGACAAGTACGCGCTTTGTCCTCACGAGTACAATTCATCTTAGTCATACTTGAGTGGAAAACGCATTGCTAGTAAAAAAAAAAAAACGTTCCACTAGAGCATTTTTGCATCACTGGTAACATGTCGTTCGAGATACTAGTGTGCTCTTGTGAATCTACGACTGAGTTGAGGTGTCTTACTAGTGACAAAAAGTTTGTGGGACAACTTTTAGCGTCCTAGTACAACAACTACAAATTACTGGTGAGGCAAAGCTAGTTGACAACTTTGTGCTACTAGTGAAAGCTTAAAAGTCCATGTACTAGTGTACTTTTTTTTTTCTTCTCCCCACCCCCAAGCATTGCAACTCTGACATGCTCAGAGGATGTTGTACTAGTGAGGCAAAACTGCAAGGGGGAAATTTGGTGCTACTAAATAAGGTCCAGGAGGCTTGTGGAGGCTCGTGTGTGACATTGGCCAAGCTGTGTTACTAGTGCAGCGCAGGCGGTATCACCCCTCCCCCACCAACAACAAGACAGTTGTTCTATCAGGGGGCCCGAGTTGTTTTACTCGTGCACTGAAATGTACTAGTGAGGACAATGAAGGTACCAGTGCACTGGATATTAAACATATGGCCTAAATGCTCAAACGGTTTTAAGGGCCGCGCACTAGTATTCTGTCTTCTTTACCCTCTTGCCCTTTGTTGTTGTTTTAGATCATATCCATGACGTGAGCTCAACTGATTTTGAGTCGTGACAAACACTGACATTAGTTTTGTAAATGGCCCTCTTGAGATATCTGAAGGGGGGGGTGGGAAAAAAAGGCTGCTCGCGTGGGTTCGTGGCACTACCAAATTTTATTTTTAAACGACCCAATGCAGATGTTTGAAGTTTGTAAAAAAAAAAAAAAAAAAAAACAAAAACAACCAAACAAAAAAATGACCACAGAAAAAACGTGCAATGACTTTCTACTGATTGGTGTAGATGGTTGAGGTACAAACTGACGTTGCGAAGCGCAAGGGGAAAGGAACAGAATCAAAATCAACACAACACTAGTCTTTCCCTTGCCTTCATTTCTTTTTTTTCTTTTTTTTTTGGAATGACATTTGATTTCCTTCTTATTGTGATTCCACAGAGATTATTTTATCCCTGGTTTGGCTTGATTCCCCCCTGATTTAGTTTTTTTTTTTCCCTTGACTTGCTTTTACTCCCCCCCCCCAACCCCCACTCCCAATCAATTTTGTATTTAATTTTATTTTCATACCCAAAAAAAACCTCAGATGTGAACGTGTCAGTGTGTTGTATGTCCTTTTGTCTGGCTGAGTGTGTCGTGTGTGTGTGAGAGTTTGTTTGAGTGTGTGTGTCATGCGTGCGCGAGTCTGCATGTGTATGTCAGAGTGCGTGTGTGCGCGCGCGTGTGTGTGTGTGAGAATGAAATCAGGCATTGTAAAGGATTCGATGGGGTTACGTCGCCCTTATCGCCTCGTTTTGACCTCCAGTTTTGTGTTGACCCTCTCCCAGCCTGACCCCCTGACCTTTTGGTTGAAAGCGGCGGCACGTGCGCCCCCGCATCCAAACTTGAAGGTTTATTTAAACTTTGAGCGGACAAGAGTCGTCACCGACGACGTGAGCTTCATCTTGCACATTTGACAAAATGTAACTGACATGGCAAAGAGCCGCTGGAGCCCAGTGTGGAAGTGTTGCTGATTTCGGTGGGGGACGAGGTTTGGTTGCGTGAACGTCTCGTAGGGGCAGCTGATTTTCCAAGCCAATCACGACGATGACAACGATGGAATCCAATCGCGCTGTTGTTGAAACGTGTCCATTTTAAAAGTGGTGATATTTTTACTTCACATTGATCATGCGTTCGTGTCATTGAATGAGATGTTTATAATTACACTGTTTACTATGAAAATAAATGCAAAGGAACTTCTCAGAAGGCTCTCTGTCATGTGTCATCTGAGCACGATTGATGGCTTTAATGAGGTGGCGATGAAAAACAATATAGTTCGACAAAGCCACAGGGATTACATTCTATTCATCTAAGCACTGATACGTACTATTTATGTAAACTAATATGATACAAATGTGCATCAGAAATAATTTCATGAAAATATATTTTATAAGAATAAATATGAAGTTTGCAAGCCTGAATTTATTAAAATTGCAAGGTAATTCTTGAGTTTGAAATTTGACTTTGAAACTTAATTTTAACATAAACCGAGTTTAAACCCCCAATTTTAAACTCTACTTTGAAACCCGAAGCCTTGTTTGAAACCCGACTTTGAAAACCTAACCTTACTTTTAACCCTTAATTTGCACCACTAATCCCAGTTTCACCCTCAACTTTGAACCCCTAAAATACATGGTCGTTTTTATTCCAGCAAAAAACACCTTACGATACATGGTCATTAGAAAAAGCCTTACTATATATGCAAACTCTGCAGACAATGGCCGAGACCTGCATTTGAACCCTGGACCTCTGCGCTGTTAAGCCGACGCATGAGCCAGTCCACCATGGCGGTGCTGCTCGCCTGAGCTCATCAGGACCCACCCAAAAAGTTCTTCATATACATTGTTCAAAAATGCTTTCCATGCAAACTTCGCAGAGGAAGGCGGAGAGCTGGATTGGGCGAAAAATTTTATGACTATATTCATGGTCGTTCTTTTGGGGCTAAAAACGTCTTACTCTCCATGGGCGTTTTTTTTTCGGCAAAAACCGCCTAACGATACATGGTCATTCGAGAAAGCCTTACTACACATGCAAACTCTGCAGATGATGGCCGAGACCTGGATTTGAACCCTGCACCTCTGCGTTGTTAAGCCGACGCACTAACCAGTCGACTAGGGTGGCACTGGTCTACTGATCTCTTCAGGACCCACCCAAAAAGGTCTTCATGTACATATTCGCTCAAAAAAGCTTTCCAGGCAAATTTCGCAGAGGAAGGCAGAGAGATGGATTTGGCTACAAACGCCTTACTATACATGGTCGTTTTTTGGTGGGTAAAAACGCGTACTCTACATGGTCATTTTTTTCAGCTAAAAACACCTTACTATATATACATGGTCATTTTTTCGGTTAAAAACACTTTACTATCCATGGTCATTTTTTGGGGGCGAAAAACGCCTTACGATACATAGTCGGTTTTTTGGGGGCTAAAAACCTCTGACTATACATGGTCGTTTTTTTCGGTAAAAAAACACTTTACTATACATGGTTATTTTTTGGGGCTAAAAATGCCTTACTATACATGGTCGTTTTTTTGGGCTAAAAACGCCTTACTATACATGGTCGTTTTTTATTGGCCCCAAACACCTACGAGACATTGTCGTTATTTTTGGCTAAAAACGGCTTACTATACATGGTCGTTTTTTTCAGTCAAAAACGCCTTACTATATGTGGTCGTTCCTTTGGGTCAAAAACGCCTTACGATACATGGTCGTTTTTTTGGGCCCAAAACGCCTTACTATACATGGTCGTTTTTTTCAGTCAAAAACGCCTTACTATATGTGGTCGTTCCTTTGGGTCAAAAACGCCTTACGATACATGGTCGTTTTTTTGGGCCCAAAACACCTTACTATACGTGGTCGTTCCTTGGGGCCAAAAACGTCTTACTATACATGGTCGTTTTTTTCGGCTAAAAACGCCTTACGATATATGGTTGTTGTTTTCGGCCAAAAACGCCTTACGATATATGGTCTTTTTTTTCGGGTTAAAACGCCTTACTAATAATGGTCGTTTTTTTCGGCTAAAAATGCCTTACGATACATGGTCGTTTTTTTGGGCCCAAAACGCCTTACTATACGTGGTCGTTCCTTGGGGCCAAAAACGTCTTACTATACATAGTCGTTTTTTTCGGCTAAAAACGCCTTACTATAAATGGTCGTTTTTTTGGGCTAAAAAAACGCCTTACTATAAATGGTCGTTTTTTTGTTTAAAAACACCTTACTCTACATGGTCGGTTTTTTGTGGTTAAAAACACCTTACTATACGTGGTCGTTCCTTGGGGCCAAAAACGTCTTACTATACATGGTCGTTTTTTATTGGCCCCAAACACCTACGAGACATTGTCGTTATTTTTGGCTAAAAACGGCTTACTATACATGGTCGTTTTTTTCAGCCAAAAACGCCTTACTATACGTGGTCGTTTCTTTGGGCCAAAAATGTCTTACTATACATGGTCGTTTTTTTCGGGTTAAAACGCCTTACTAATAATGGTCGTTTTTTTTGTTTAAAAACACCTTACTATACGTGGTCGTTCCTTGGGGCCAAAAACGTCTTACTATACATGGTCGTTTTTTTTGGCTAAAAACGCCTGACTATACATGGTCTTTTTTTTTCGCCTAAAAACGCCTTACTATACATGGTCGTTTTTTTCGGCCAAAAACGCCTGATTATACATGGTCGTTTTTTTCGGCAAAAAACGCCTTACTATACATGATCGTTTTTTTGTTTAAAAACACCTTACGATACATGGTCGGTTTTTTGTGGTTAAAAACACCTTACTATATATACATGGTTGTTTTTTCGGTTAAAAACACTTCACTCTACACGGTCATTTTTTGGGGGCTGAAAACGCCTTACTATACATGGTCGTTTTTTTGGGGCTAAAAACGCCTTACTATACATGGTCATTTTTTGGGGGCTAAAAACGCCTTACAAAACATTGTCCGTTTTTTTGGGGCTAAAAACGCCTGATCATACATGGCCGTTTTTGCGGGTTAAAAACGCCTTACTATACATGGTCGTTTTTTCGGCTAAAAACGCCTTACTGTACATGGTCGTTTATTTGGGGCTCAATACGCCTTCCATACATGGTCGTTCTTTTCGGCTAAAAACGCCTTTCAATACATGGTCGTTTTTTGGGGGGGGGCTAAAAACGCCTTACTATACATGGTCGTTTATTTGGGGCTCAAAACGCCTTACATACATGGTCGTTTTTTTTGGGCTAAAAACACCTGACTACACATGGTCGTTTTTTGGGGGCTAAAAACGCCTTACAATACATGATGGGTTTTTTTTCGGAAAAAAACGCCTTGATATACATGGTCATTTTTTTCGAAAAAAATGCCTTCCAATACGTGGTCGTTTTTTTCGGCAAAAAACGGCTTACTATACCCAAAACCTCCAGACTCCATGTGCGGCTTTCAGTATACAGCAATGACTGTTTTCAGGTCAGTCATTTGAACCAAGCTATCAGTTCAGCAATATCATAAAACCACCACTAGGTGGCAGCACTGCCAACAACACATTCCCAGTACATTTCCATTGTTTTCAAGTGACTAACCGATTTCGTCGCCACGAGAATGGTGAAAATGCGACTTGCGCCGTGTGAGTATCAAGTATCAAAAAAAAAATAAATAAATAAAACATACACAACAGCTTTTGTTTAGTCCTTTTTATTTGATATTCTCTCAAATAACGCACCCACGTCTTTGAAGCATTTGATGCTAACAGGAAGATCTTCATAGAATTATTAGAATTATTATTGCACAGTTCAGGAAGGTAGGTCCATCCCATCATTCCTCCGTATATACACTCTCATCATGTCACTTTATGACTTTTTTTTCCTTGGGGGGGCACCACAAAAGTGTTACAAACAGGTCCAAAAAGCACATCAGACAAGCACATACATAAATAATAATAAAATAAATAACATGCATGATAAATGGCAAGACACCAAGACAATCAACCGAAAAGACCGTTTGGGATGTTTTGTTTCTCTTAGCCCTTACCCTGATCAATGCTGACAGGATTTTTTTTTTTTTTTTGCATTTGAATTCAAGCCGCTGTCAAAAATGCAGAAAAAGACGCTAACATGCAAAATAGTTTGGATCATTCCCCCAAATCGCTCCCCCCTTCGCTTCGTCATCCAAATACATGTTTTGGAATCATTCACTCATTCCTGAATGACTTCATCGTACTTGCTAGTAAAACATGTTTCCACTAGTACAAGAACCATCAAGAATATTAAATCATCAAACAGTTTCAAAACAGTTTGAGCATTGATTCAATATTTTTGATGTCCAGTTTAAGGTCTGTGTACTAATACGCTCTTTGTCCTCGGACATAATAAAGCGCACTAGTAGAACAACTGGGGGGGTCGGGTGGGGGTTGGGCACTCTGCCAACTTGACGAGCTGCACTCAACTAGTACAGCTAGTGAACTGCTAGAGGTTAACTAGCAGAACTATATCATGTCAATGGCAGTACTAGTAGCACATAGTTGTCAACTAGTGCACAGTTTTACCTCATTTAGTGGCATGTAAAAGTCTACTAGTATGCCAAGGTTGCCCAGTAGCTCTTTCTCCTCACTACTAAGAAAATTCAGCACACAAGTAGACTCTTAGGGCTAAGATTTTTATTTCCACTACTGACTAATATTTCGGCACAAAACAACTTATACAGGCAGGTATAACATTAGGGCAATTATGTTACGAGTGAGGCAAAACTACTAGCACTACTAGTGTTACTAGTAGACTACTAGTGTTACACAAAAGTGACAGTAGCGTAGTTTAAGAAAAACGTGAACGCCAAGTCAGAGTCACTCTACCAGGGGTCGAGGTCTACTTTTCCACTGAATTGACTTATAAGTGAGGACAAATAGCATACTAGTACATGGACCTTAAGTGGGACATCATTTCAGCGCAATGCATCATGGGATATAGTGCTTTTCTAGTCACCATCATTGTTCAACTGCAATTCAAGATGCATGTGCGGCATATCGAGGGCCGACAAATGGCCGACTCACTAGTGGCTCGCGAGTGATTCCCAACACAGAAGATGATGATGATTGTGCATTTGTGTTTGTGGCGCTTATGTTCTCAAAGTGGATCCAGGCACAAACGAGAGGAAGAAGAGGGAGGGAGAGAAGGACGCATTTACACACCCACGGCGGCCCCGTTGGCCCGCGGGGGGAGCGGCCTCCGTGGCGACGGCGGCGGTGGTGCAGTGGACAGCGGGTGTTGCGTGCGGGGGGCCTCCACCGAGTTGGCCCGCACGCTGATGTGCTCCCATCCTCCCTGGGAGAGGCGGAAAACTCTGGTTTAATCATTAATCTGGGAAAGTTAAAAAAAAAAACTAACTACAGGAAGCAGCAATGAGTCTCTTTTGGATGACATCACAGTGTATCAAAAATGTTAGAAGCAGATTGTGAACCAAAGTGTTGGTCAAGTTAAATAGACTACAAAGTGTCACAAAAGACGGAAAAGATGACGTGGAGATGATTTAAGTATTGAAATCAAAGCAATGATATCATGTACATATTGTACATACACACACATGCACACACTTGTACTACTACTACTACTCCTACTGTAAAATGACATAATTGTAAAATTGTAAAGTTTGCCAAATGCAAAATAGTTACACTGGCGTTTCATTGTAAATGCATTATTTTGCCATCAAAAATTTTTTAAAAAATCACATTTTAATCGTTGCTGTTGGTATTTTATTGAAGTAAAGGCCTGTTCAGATGTTTGAGGCAAAAATTACTTGCATCAAAAAAAGCTTTTTGGTTCAAAATGGGTGAAACGAGCCCATGTTGTACTGCTGAGAACCAAAACATGGAATGTGGTTGAAAAAAACGAGTGTAACCTGAAAACACAATATTCTGTGAGCCTTGAAAGATTAGTCAGAATGTGAAGGAGTTGATTCTGAGCACTAATATGGAGCAAAGTCCATATACATCCACAAAAGGCAAACAGCATCCTTTCCGGGAGCACACCTTTGGATGTCTCACAGCACTTCTGGCTGGGAGACGCGCGACGTAATGACTCACCCCAATGCCGTAGTCCCACAGTTGACCTTTCGGCTGCATGGGTCCCACCCCCAGCCTGTGACAAACGGTCCCTGGAGTCTCTGCGGGGAAGCCTGCCATTCCGTCTGCTATCATCCATACCTAAAAAAAAAAAAAAAAACAAAATGCTCAGGACGTGGCACGCATTTCCAGCAGCAATGATGAGTGCAGTAGTACTGGCCTGGTCCAGTGGTCCCACCGAGACTTTGGTGGCATTATTGGAGATGACCTCCCAAGCAGAGCCTTGGGGGTAGCTCGGGGTCAGGCCTTGTCTGTACCACAAATTCCCTGCGTTCATCCGTCGGGACGGATGTTATTCTTAGCGTTTTGATATATTTTTTTTAAGTCTTGAAATTCACATTATTCCGATTGGTACTTACCGTTTTCATCCACTGCAAACACGGACGTACGGCCCACGGACAATTGTCTCAAGGTCTGGCGGGATGGAGAGGGGATGTGGTACCAGCATTCTCCTGTGGGGGGCAGCACAACTAATTTCAATATAATCATAATTGATTTTTTTTTCCCCCCCCACAGTGGGCCTGAAAACAGAACATCTTTGTTCTGAAAGTTGGTGCAAGTAGAGTACTATTCAAACATATTCAAATGAGTCATTTTTGGAGGTTGACCTGCAGGGTTTTGTGGGGACACGGAGCCCCTGTAGAAGACGGCTCCATCCTTGGCGATGGCCCACACCTGGCTGGCTCCGCCGATGGAGATGGACTTGAAGGGCTGGTCGGTGCCGACATGAAGCCATGAGCTGCCCTGGAATAAGTCGAAGGCACCAAGGAATTAAAAAAAAAAAGAAAATGACAATCTTGAGACACCACTGTTACAAGTGCACCGTGCTAAGGAACTATGTTGAAGTTAGCTTTGCCGCTATCTCTGGGCAATATTAACCCTGTTCATAATTCTTGGCAGGGCTCTGTCCTCATCCCCTGTGAATAGCGCGGGAACATTGCGCAAACAAAGTGGACACGTGCTCACCGCTGGGTTTTGTGGGGTGACACCCAGCCGGCACAGCACGTCCCCCTTGTCGCTGAGGGCCCAAAGGGGGACCTGCTCCATGCTGCTGTGGGCCAGGCACGACATCAGGGAGATGTCGCTCAAGGGGATGGGCGGGACCGGCTGCCACGGACCCCTCAGTGTGATCTTACACTTTCTGGACACACAACCAAAATGTTTGCATATAGTTTGGGATCTACAAAACAGCAAAGTGTGTGTGTGTGTGTGTGTGTGTGTGTGTGTGTGTGTGGAGCCGGGCACAGTTACCTTGTCCAACGCCTTCGCCGAACAAAATCCTTCAGTGTTTTGTGGCCATGAAATGTTCTACAAGAAATATAGAAAAATATTTTAATCAATTTACTGGTTTCCTAGAAACATTTTTGAGTGACTGTTCAACTCCAGTCCTGTAGGTGGCAGTAATCACGGCAAAAAGTAGCTGCGGAGTGCAACCCGCAATACGTTTTCTCAATTTCGGCTTCGATCAATTCGATGTAGTGGGTCATTGCCCCATTTGGACCCAGTCTGAGCAGACTTTGACAGCAAATAAACATCTGGATTCACATTTTGTAAGTGAGACGACTAATTAATGTCTAACAGGATGCACATTCTGAGACTGAGGCAATAATAGCTACGTACACGGGAAAGTCGGCAGCATACTGCCATCCCTCCTTGTCCGTCCCACCGGGAACACTGTGGTCCACAGCCCACTCGGACACCTGGAACAAAGTGGGGCAACACTTGAAAGGTGGACGATCGATCAACACATTTCAAGCATAAAATGTCCCAATTTAAATGGCGCCAAGCGATGTTTTGAAATGGAAAAATGCTGGCGACAATATGACTGCAAAATCAGGTTCATGCGCCACTTGTTGCTAGGCAGAGTAACCAGACTTAATCATAACTAGACCATAGAGCAGTGAAAAAAAATGGCCACTTGTTCCTAGCCATGATTTATAAGGCTCAATAAAAATAATTGCCCCATAGGCCAATAAAAAAATATGTTGCTGGGCAGAGTCTACCAGGCTCATTCAGAATTGCTAATCGAACACAATCTAGAAAATGGCCGCATGCTGCTAGGCAGAGTTCAAAGGCCTCAAACCTGAATCATCGGCCTATAAAAAAAGGACTACTAGTTGATCGGCAGAATTGTGAGGATGAATCATAGCTGTCCCACTGTTTAAGCATATATATATATATATTTTTTTAATTGTTGGATTTTATACGGTTCGCCTAAACATGGCGAATTGTTGCTAAGAGTCAAACAACTTTCCCATGGTTACAAAAAAACAAACAAAAAAAACACACATTGCTAGGCAGAGTTTATATGGCTCAATCATAACTGCTATTAGGGTGGAAAAGACATACTAGACCGAGACACAGGGTAAGCCGAAACAGTTAGTCCATCAGATTGAATTACTGCTCAATATTAAATATAAAATTGACATTTAGAGAGAATCCCCTCTTACCCATGCCCATTGAGGGGAGGGCGGCTGTGTGTTGCCTTTGGTGCACTCCCTCAGTCCGCTCTCATCACTCCACATGGGGCGGTCAGTGGGAAGTCCTCTGGCAGAAAAACAAAAACAAACAAACAAAAAAAAAATACAATCAGGCTAAATGGGTCACGTTTGTTTAGTTTGTCATGCTCCTACCTGTCCGTGTAGCCTGTCACGGGGTTCCATCTTTGATTTTCATACACGTGCACGCTCCTGACGTCAGTCTGCTGGTACGCGTGGCCTGCATCTGCTGCCATCGGAGCAAAAAATAAAAAAATAAAACGTTCATTGCCCGTAAGCGAGTTGTTTTCACGCAACAAAGCGACTAGTTATTAGTAACTTGTCGAGTGAGGGCAACATTTTTCAAGAATTCAAGGATTTTTTTTTTTACTGCCTTTTAAAATGGACAGACAGGCTACGTCATTTGTAAATCCAGTTAAACATCCATCCATCCATTTTCCGATCCGCTTTATCCTCACAAGGGTCGTGTAGGGTGCTGTAGACTATGCCAGCTGTCTTCGGGCAGTAGGCGGGGGACACCCTGAACCGGTTGCCAGCCAATCGCAGGGCACACAGAGACCACCATTTGCGCTCACACTCACACCTAGGGACAATTTAGAATGTTCAATCAGCCTGCCATGCGTTTTTAGAATGTGGGAGGAAACCGGAGTACCCGGAGAAAACCCACACGGGCCCGGGGAGAACACAAAAACTCCACACGGGGAGGCCGGAGCTGGAATTGAACCTCTGCACTGTGAGGTCAACGCGCTAACCACTCGATCAACGGGCCACCTAGTTAATAAACAAACAATCTTTTATTTTTATTAGCTAGCCATTCTTATGTTGTTTTATTTTCTATTCATGTTGCATTTTTTGGAGTGATACGACTTACTCCTAATGTCATCCATGTAAAAAAAATATTACAAGACTGCGTGCCGCACACTTTGCGTAAATATTACAAGACAGTGTGCCGCATAGTGTTTTTACCAGAGTTAGCCTGCCGTCCGGAGCCCCCACTGTACACCCAGGCCGTGCCATCCCACCCGATGCCCCACACCAGCCCCAGACTGTTAGACTCTACACAGCGAAGGTGGCCGGGCACCTGCCGCCAGAACCTGCAGTGCCACACAGTGGAGGCGACGAGGGTTAGTGCGTTAAGAGCGGCATGGCAATAGGGAAGAAACGCGTTAGTCTGTTAGCGTTAACCGAAGCAGAATTTTTTGAAAAGCGGTGATGTTGTCGGTCTCACATGAGGTCACATGACAGCGTGTGAGCGGGCGCCTCCAGGGAAAAGGACGGCTCGTGGACAAAAATGTCCCCTTTGGACGTTGTGGACCACAAGGCCTGCCTGGACGGCGGAGTTGCGATTCCGCGGCACTCGCAGCAAACATCCGACAACAAGTTCAGCTGGATCAAAGAAACAATACGTCACCATGACATAAATCAACATTCCGTAGGTTGACAATGAACTAAGTGGAACTGAAGTGAGCTTCATGTCATGATTTATCATCTTGTATTTTGTTTTGTAAGGGTCGGAAGGGGGAGGAGGGGACTGATTCCTCACAAATTTTCGCGAATCGCGCCAGTCACGATACCCGGCGAACACTGCAGCTTCAAGGCTTACCCAGTCTTTCATGTCCTTTTCAGTTTGGGCCGCCAGGACCAGGGGACTCCTCAGTCTGGTCCTGGGGCCCGTGTACACGGCAAAAGCATAGTGGCTGTCCCGCAACACTGGAACCAGTGCTGTCACTTCATTGATGAAGATGTGAAGGTACTGCAAGATAGAGCGTGAGTGGGAGGGTTGACTTTGGAGTGGAGTACTCAAGTCTTGGGACACCAGGTCAAAATCAGGTCAGGGGTGTGAAACTCATTTACATTGGAGGCCACCTCACAGTTACGGTTTCCCTTCACCTCACCGCATCACATTTTTACGCGTACTCAATTGCCCTTGCATTTCATTGTGAGGAACTTGCCCATGACGAAATGGAATATGTTGATCCACAAAAGAAAATATATATTTTATACACTGACCTTTTTCTCATCATAACGTGTGTAGTAAACGAAGAAGATGCTGTCCTTCCCCCCGTCTGACTTGGTGGACTGCTCCAGAGCCACGGCCACGTCCACCCACCGATGCGGCTTCCAGTCCCTCCACCAACATAGCGTGCCTTTACGCACCCAGATGGACTGTTGAAAGGATACACACGCCGAGTAACACACCGGTATACACGTAGGCTGAGCAAAAAAAAAAAAAAATTACAAATAGCCATACATTGCTTCTTTCCAGAGGTTTCTTGCTGATTTCTTCTCTGTGCTGCTGATCGCTCCATACTGAAGACTGCACTGGGGTCAGTGACAAAGAGCTGACCAGTGGGCCTGGCACACGTGCGCACACATGCACACACACGCACAAATTTGAGTACAAGGTACACAAAGTGGACTTATATACACTTATGAAAGGTGAGTGCTTATGATAAAGTGGTTCATGCTTTGAGCGTCATTTTTCTATTCTGATCATGTTTGATAACTGTATGTACAGGACGCCTGAAAAGTCACTTCATACTGAGATCGTAGGACTGGGCAATTAATAAGAAAAATTATGATCACGATTACTCTTGATTGGTAATGAAATCACAATTAAGAAATATGATGATTAATTGATTCCAAAACACGGTCTTATAAAATTTTTTATTCAGCTACCAAAACTCGCCTTCATTAAAAGATTTAAAATGACCTAATGAAACAGAATGTGAAGAAATTAAGAAATGTTTTTGCTACATTTTAACTGAACATTTGGTTGTGCCTCCCGTGGCCACTTGGGGGCAGTGTAACAGTCACAGAAAAAAATAATAAGTCAGTCAAGACACCACAGTCATTCCAAACAAGTTTTCCTGGTACCTGTAGCACTGAGCCAGCTGACTTGCGAAGCAGCGTCCACGTTGCACCCCCCTCCTGAGATCCAGGCCCACACGGGACCGTCCTCATCCCCGACACCTTGTGCACCCTCCAGACCCATGCCGTAAGGGGCGCTGCCATTGCGCAAGTGAGGCCCTTCTGCTTGCGTGCTTCGAGCCACCTCCGCGCTTTCGAGGTCCACGTTACTCCAAGGGGCCCCGGGTCCAGAGGCCTCTGGGCTCATGAGGATCTGCGCTGGGGAGAACTGACCCTCCTCCTCAATCTGTAAGCCGGACTGTTGGTTTGTGGAGGTTTTGTCACGGTCCGAAACCAGGCTGTTGATGAAGCTGTCGCTTGCGGGGATTAAGGATTTAGGTGGTGTGGGAGCATCTTGAGTATCTACAGGGACGATAGGTGCTCCTCCTAAGGGGACCACCGAAGGGGCAGCTGCTTCCAGGACTGGGGTGTCATTTGTGCTGTTTGATGGGTCACTCGGGCCTAACTCTGAATCGGAGTCGGTGCAGCTCAGCACTGAGCCTTGGGAGGCTTCTTTCAGCTGGCTACTCGACTTGAGGCCGCCCCTTTTGAGAACAAAATATAAGTCAGGGAGGGCACAAAAGGAGGCAATGTACACAGATTTATAAATATTTGTTTGAGTGCCAGAGAGTGTTTTTTTTCCTGCCAAAAAAAAAAAAAGTCTACTGTTCATAGAAAGATAACGTGGCTAGAATTGGTGGTGACAGTAAGACTGATGGGGAGGGGAAAAAAAAAAAGTTCCTTGACAGATTCGCGAGGGCTCAAGCCTTCATTGTCCCAAAAAATAAAAATAAAAAACTTGTTGCTCCACCCGAATTTATAGGACTCAATCCTAAATGCCTGTGGACAATAAGTCACTTGTTGCAAGGCAAGAGTTTCTCGTGCTCAAGCCTTCAGAGGCCAATGAAAAATGACCGACTCGCGGTTGCGTGGACCTTATCAAGATAAAACATAACTGCTCCACAGGCATGAGAATAAAAAAAGAGCCACTTTGTTACTAGGCAGAATTCATCATGCTCGGCCATAACCGCACCACAGGCCAGTGAAAAAAAAATTGGCCACGTTGCTAGGCGAAGTTGAGAGGACTCAATCATCATTTCATGTCCATCTCGCCATCCACTTGGAATTTTATGTTCATCAAAATAATACTGATTGTACCATGTTCAATGTCTCCATTAAATATGCATACAGACCTGGGTGGGACATTCTCTTTACTGTTGCCCCACTCGGCAGAAACGGGGATCCAGCCATTCCCACTTGGTTCGGATGGCGTCACCCCAATTCGGAAATACAGACCGCGGTCCTCACCGACAGCCCAAACCTGACACCAAAACAGTACAAAATGTCTTAAAACTTGTTGTATTTAGAATTTACACCGCAACCTAAATTCCGGTGGGCTCTGGGTTTTATAACACACTGATGAAAATGCTTTGACACAAAAAAGCTTCACTGGATATTTAAATTCAAGGCAGAGAAATGACAAAAAAAAGCCTTCCGGTACTGTATTCAACAAACTCACTAGCAAGACACAAGAAGCATCTGTGACTTTATAAGGTACTATATTGCAACACTGGCGCAGGGCTCACACAAGCTCCGCCTTTAAATGCAGCCCTGAAATATGAAATATGGGATATGATGACGATCTAATTAGGGAGCGTCCCATAGGTCAGACCGGTGGGAATATAGTCTGGTGGATATATATATATATATAAGGCTGGCCTGGAGGTGCTGGTGCGGGAAAGGCCTCCTGCGCTCGTGTTACCGGACAGCCGCAGGAACCACAGGGACCCGTGGGGGTGAGGTGGGATATCCTGAGACTGAAGGCAGGCGGAGCGAGATGTGGCTTTGCAACGCTAGCAAAGTCCTCAGCGTAAAAGCATCTCGGCAGCAAGCCCAGCCTCGTTCTCGCTAATCATGTCAAGGGATCCGAGAAGAGGGCCGAGCCAGTCTTATTTCATAGTGTCGAACAGTGGTTCTCAAATTTTTGACACCGACTATCAGCTAAAAAAAAAAAAAAATTAAAAATACTTCACCCACTAAGTACCACTATCATGACCGACATTTAAAGAGAGCAGGTAGTAGGACAAAATTCTCATCAAAAACAAGGGAGTGGTTTAATTCCTGAAATCTATGAAATATTGTGAACCACTGCACAGGTTGAACATTGGAATGGTACTTATATATAAAGCGCGAGTCACCCAGGTTGCTAAATGTATACGTTTTGTATACAAAGGCGTGCTATGTACATATAACATGACAAAAAAAAAAAACAACAACAAATAAGTTGGAAACAAACAAAAATACAGTCTATGGCTATGCAGAGTGTATACATAAAATGGTGCACACGTCTTGACTCACAAGAGGTTTTGTCATTTTAATGACCCGTTCACGGCAGTCGATAAAAGTAAATCATGCAGGTGTGCCCAACACTGTGAGCAGCGAGTGTGGAAATATGTTTGACGAACATTGAATGAAGTGAATGCCGACTCCGCAGCTGTGATGACGCAAGAAACAAGTCACCTGGTCGTTGAGCCCCACGTCAAGCATCATCATCTCGCCGACGATGCTGATCCATCCCGACCCGCAGGGATTGTGCGAATTGACGCCCCGCCTGAACCACACCTGCGAACGCACATCCACACGGACATTGAGATGTTTTTACGGCGGCACGTTGACGACATCCGCGTGACTCGCCTTGTAGTCCTTCGTGATCACCCACACAACGCTAACTCCGACAGACACGTGGAGGGTTTCCATCTCCTTCTCGGGTGATTCTACTTCCAGCCACGATGTGCCTGGTGGAGGACCAGAATGAGGCTTTCACTTACACGATGGAAATTCACGTACAGTACCATTAAAAAAAATAATAAAATAAATCACAAGGAGGCGACGGCTGACCAGTGGGACTGTCCAGGCTGAGGCCCGTACGGACCAGCAGGTTGCCATCCCACAGAACGGCCCACAGTAGGTCTCTCGGACCGAGTGATAACTGGACCACCTCCTTGGGCACCTCGACCTCGTCCCAGCGTGTGCCCTCTGGGATCCGAGGGTGGATGCCCTCCCTGAACCACACCTGAAACAAAATAACCATCAGATGACTATTCCAATTGTTTAAATCCCATGTACAGTTCTGTGCCGTCAAGTATTTGAAGTCATGCTGCCCCCTTGTGACCAAATGATCTAACGACATTTGCAGCCTCTGATGCCTCCTTGTAGGATTTTCTTTCTTTTGTCAATTAATGTCAATGAAGTTGATATAAAACTATACATAAAATATATTTTAAAACTAATCATAATAATCAGGCAATTTTGAACAAAGTAGAAATAAAATTGACGTCTGTTCTTTACCGTTACCACCCGTGCAAACCAACAGAATTTTGTAACCTTTCTCACCTGTCCTTGTTGAGACACAGCCCAAAGGTAAGGATACCTCCCAGACTCGTCACTCATCTCCCAGCCGCCGCAGCTGATGTCGCATAGAGGTAGAGGGGGCTTCCTGGGATGGTCCAAGGGGATCTGCGGGCAGCATTTTCTAAACGGTTGTAGTACAGGTCTGGATTGAGTGTCTTGCAAATAAAGTCCAAACCTTCGCCCAGGTGCCTTGTGCTGTATATCTTCTGTAGCGGATCCAGCGCCTACGACGCACGCAAGAGTTCCACTTCTTGTCGGGAGAGAAGTTAGCGGGGAAGTCGACGGCATATTCCCAACCCTATAGGAAAGCATGTATAAAAAGTGTTTTAACACTACCTGATTGTTTCGGTATTCCTGACAGACTGTCGTTTCGAAATCATCACCCCAGTCTTAATGCAGCTAAATAGGAAGCTTGTGTGTTCTCACCCCGGTCTGACTGGGTTCTCCCCCACAGTTGTGGTCCACATACCAGTCCCCCTCCCACTCCCAGCTGCGGGACGGCAACTGGAAGCTATGGAGCGGTTGAGGATTCATCCCAGTCACGTCGCTCCACGGCCAGCGGTCGGTGGGCAGCAGCGTATCCGTGAAGCCGTCCACAGGATTCCACCGCTGAAATCACACATGAAAGAAGTTTCTAGTCAACAACTAATGGGATGAGATATGGATGGATGGAATCCCTTGCTCAAAGGCAAATTTTGCCTTTGGTGGATGAATAAAGAGAAACCTTGAACGTCAGTCTGTCAGCTCATGCCGACCTGGTTTTCATAGGTCTCCTCTTTGTAGCGGATGGGCATCTCATGGGGTATCATGTTGAGATATACGTGGTGGTCACAGCCGATGCCCCAACAGCGACCTTTCCCGGCGGTGACGCGCTTGAGCTCCAAAAGTGCGTCTTCGGTGCGCACCCAATGCTGGCCAGCGGTGGAAACACTGTACACCCTCCCATACACATCTACCGCCCACAGCAGTGTGACGGACATGGTGCTCCCTAAGACAAACAGAGTGGACTGGTAGAACAAGAGGTGCCTTGAGTTTAGAATAAAAGCTTGCGTTGTTGAATATGCCTTGCCATCTGATTGAATCGTTCAGACACAAAATAGCAGCAGGACAAACTAAAGTTGTCAGGAAGACAACAAACTCATTTGCTTTGCATGTTGCCATTACAAAATTAAGACAGTGTGATTTGAGGTAAGCTTTACAATTTTTGAAGATATCTATAAGCGTTTTAAATGCCATTCAAATTATTTGGCTCATAGTTTGTGATTTGACCTAATCACATAAGCAATCCTAATCATTTTTTAGTTGAATGTCTGACAATTATTCGTCGAAATTAACTATTCTTGGTCAGTGAGTGATTCCTAACAGCCCTACTGATAAATTTTACTTTGAAAGACATAGTCTTTACTTTTATTTTGAAACGCCGGACCGGAACTTTGCTTTAATGACTGTTACTAATCCGATACTGATACCTGACTCCAAGCAGGCCTTTATGGACTATTTTTCGTATTGACATTCTGTTTTTTTTTTTTTTGTATTGCTATTTAAGCCTAAACAATTTTCAAAATCTTATAATAGACAAACGGGAGCTATGTTGACGTCAATTATATTGTTAATTAAGGATGCGCGCAGTTGCAGATAGCCTACCTGAATGTCGGTGTCAGATACGTGGTTGTCAAGGAAATGTGGAAGGAGGCGTCATGGCATACGGCATACCTGTGGAACATTGTGCAAGACAGACATATGTTAGCAAAAGGACCCGTGGACCCCTTTACCGCACACTAGTCTATCAGCTGTTTACATATCCACTAGCTTTTAGCCTCTGAACACTGTTCTTTTTAAACCCACAACGCTTACTTAGTTACACATGTGGTTCTGCAATTCCATTAAGCGACCCACGGAGTCCCAGAGAGTGAAGTCACACCGACATCCTCACACAACGGGCTTTTAATTGGAGAGTAGCGGAAAGCTCAATGCTGGTTTTACAACTCGGGAAATGGAGGTAGCTGCGCACTGATTGGTTGAAACACCGCAAAGGGGGTGTGGCTTGTTGTCTTTCCTCATTGGTCCAACCCGGAAGCGCGTGATGTTTGTTGCTGCTTGATTGACGTGCAAAATTTCAATAATTTATACCAAGAATGAGTGTTTTTAATTATTTAAAACGAAGGGCGCGTTCTTCTCAACACCTAATAGCCAGACCTATCTTACGTGTCCATAATGATTAGCAACGATACTTCATAGTTAATACACTATAATATACTTTGTATTTGAAAATGTAGGCTGGTGTAAAATTGTTTGCTGTAAATGAAATTAGGCAATTAAGTAATAATACATATTTATTCAATCATTATTTGAAATAAAAACATAAATAAATAAAATACACAACCGGGTTCAACGTAGTCCCGCCCACAAATGTGCATCACCTTAATGTGTTCTTCAATGGTTGTCGGAATTTCTGAAGCTCCTTCCTTTTTGAATCTCACGCTGACATTAGGGTTTCACAACATTAAATTTGTGTGCGCAATGAAATCAGCCAAAATATCTGTATGTCTTTTGATAAGACCCGCTTGCATGAATTGCGGTATTGTTGAATCATGATCGAAAATTAAGGTCAAGTCTAAGCGGAAATTAAGTGAAAACACTGTTTTGTATAAAAACATAAATGCGTTACTTGCATAAAGACATAATATTGGAATTATATTAAGTATAACATGAACTCAAATCATTAGAAGATGGTTAAATGCTTACAACAAAGGCTAATTTTCAAAAAATAAATATAGATAAATTAAATGTTGTAATGGCGGCCCGGTAGTCCAGTCGTTAGCCCGTCGACTTCACAGTGCAGAGGTATGGGGTTCGATTCCAGCTCCGGCCTCCCTGTGTGGAGTTTGCATGTTCTCCCCAGGCCTGCGTGCGTTTTCTCCGGGTACTCCGGTTTTCTCCCACATTCCAAAAACACGCATGGCAAGCTGATTGAACACTCCAAATTGTCCCTCGGTGTGAGTGTGGGCGTGGATGGTTGTTCGTCTCTGTGTGCCCTGCGATTGGCTGGCAACCGGTTCAGGGTGTCCCCCCCACCTACTGCCCGAAGACAGCTGGGATAGGCTCCAGCACCCCCCACGACCCGAGTGAGGATAAAGCGGTTCGGAAAATGAAATGAATGAATGATAAATGTTGCAATTTTGAATTTTTTAAACTGCACATCACTTTATGAGTTGCATTTTGACGTATGAAAAGTGCTCTATAAATAGAGTTTGATTGATTGATTTGTTGATTGATTAAAAACAGTCCATTTTAGGCAATTAGTATACAGTATAACAACAGGTGGTTCATTCACGTAATACAAATCTGCTATATTATATATTCATATATTATAAAATGCAAGGGGTTGGCTAAATATGACCCAGGGGACACCTGCGGTCTGCGCTACTCGTTTATTAAACCCACTGAGCATTTACATTATTAAGATTGGTGCCAAGGACTCCCCTTCCTATAAAACCTAGCGACGCCCCTTCCAGACAGGCCGATCTGGTCGAAAGTGGCTTTCATTCTTTTGGAGATGCAATGAATTTGCCCAACGCCAGTGATACATAAAATTAAAATCCATGAAATATGTATACTGGTGACGACGATTCGAAGTAGGCCATTTGTTTTGTTGCACTGTCTCTTTAAGAAGCCTGGGCACTTGCGGGGCAGCACCAACCGCTCATCACATGATTTCTCTCTTGTGACAATCTAGAGAGGACAAAAAAAAAGCCCGTGTGAGTTGAACGGAGTTACAATGCGCTTTGGTGACACACGATTGTTGTCCTAGCGCCGGAGGAGCAACGATGGCATTTAGTTAAATGTCTGAACATTCCCGTCTCGACGTGAATGTTGTAAACTGGGGTTTGATGCGTCGCGAAGGACAAAGTTGGCGCATGGAGAGCGACCAACTTTCGTTTTTGACGCAGTGTCTTTTTTTGTGAACCACCGTCGTGTCTTTTTGTTTTTTTTACTTCTTCTTGGGGACTGACGGCAAACTTAAGAGTGCTGACCACACCTCGGCGTCCTTCCCGTAAAGTTACGTAGCACACCGGACAACTTTGGCTGATATGGTGGACAACAAACCCATTCTTCGTGACAGACCTCCTGCTTACAACGCCGTCCCCGGGGCTTACGAGTATGGCCCCCCGGCGCCGCAGCCGCCGCCACCGCCGCACGGCTATGGGGCCATACCGGCCGCAGCACCGCCGCCCTACCAGTACCCACCAGGCGGCCAAGGTGAGAAAGACTAGCCAGCGATTCTGCTCTGTGTGTCGTATCTTCGCATGTTTCAACTTTACGAGCGCTAACTCGAAAATGAGTCACCGACGCGCACTTCCGGAGTGGTTCTGCGCGGGTTGTGTTGCTTTCAAGCGTCACTGTAAAGGGGATAAAATATGCTGAAAACCTTCTCATTCAGCAATTGTAGACCCTGTAATGCCCGATATAATAGATGAAGAACACGTTTTGCCGTCAATGAGTAGCATGTTCGTTTTCGTAGCAATGAAATGTAAAAAAATATTGTTGATAGGGCGGAAGTCGTGACTGTATCCCGAAAGTAGGTTTGGGTGGAAGTTTTGATTAAATCCCGGATGTAGGACTTCGACGAACAACCACGACAACTGCTCCCTTCAGAGTTATTTACTCAAAGTTTTATTCCTAATCACTGTTGAGGGAATTATATATCATGGACTATATGGTTAACGCATCAGAGAAATAAACATCCAACTTTTTACTTCAAGTACCATCTTTAAAAATTGCTGAAATCACAATTTTTATTTAAAACGCTGTGTAATCTCCAAGTCTTTGAGTACCACCACCACGACCACTATTAAATGCAAAAGTAGAAGCAAGAGCTGAAAAACAAACAATTCCAAAAGAAATGCAATGCAGAGGACACCCTGAACTGGTTGCCAGCCAGTCGCAGGGCACACACAGACAAACAACCATCCGTGCTCACACTCACACCTACGGACAATTTGGAGTGTTCAATCAGCCTGCCATGCCTGTTTTTGGAATGTGGGAGGAAACCGGAGTACGCCGAGAAAACCCACGCATGCAGAACATGCAAACTCCACACAGGAAGGCCGGACCCAGTATCGAACCCACGATCTCTGTACTGTGAGGTCGACGCGCTTGACCACCGGGCCACCCCCTTAAGCATTTTAGTTGATATTCTAAAATATATAACCGGTATTTTTTTTTCCCAGTTGTATGTATGTATTGGTTGATCGCACTTTTAGCACTGAGAGAGAAACAATCTCGTAGCTGTCCCTGCAACGTGTTGAGGAACCAGAACGTGGCTTGACTTGTTAATGATTACAGAATGTACAGTGAATCCAAGTGTCCCTCACCCTACCCCACATACACACGTGTTATCAGTTATCGCATGTCTTCGTATCAAAGCTCACAGCAACAGCTCTTGAACCTAATCAATATTACCTGGAAGTTACTCACCCAAATTCAACTCCACTGTACAAAGTGCTGTACATGGAGCAAATATTGGTCACTCAACCACAGACAGTTGAAACCCATGAATAACATAAAAAGATTAAAACACCACAAATATCAATCAATCAAACTTTATAGAGTACTTTTCATATTGCAAAACAGCTTCACGTCAAAACAATAAAATGAATAATAAGCACAGAGATAACCCGCCTCATCACCCACACACATGTACACACACGCAAACACATACAAATTTAAGCACAGAAGAATTAAGAACTCGAAAGAAACTGGACACCAAAACAATACAGTGTCTCAGGCTGAGTCAAAAGCCAAAGAATAAAGATGTGTTTGAATTCGAGTTGTAAGGATGATCAGAGAGGGTGCTTTCCTAACGTCCCAACTTGATTAGGTCGGAAAAACTTGAAACTTCCTGTCTTTTTCACCTCTTCAAAGAAGTTCATTGTGCAATCATGTGTACGTTTGTTTTCAACCGCAGGCTACCCACCAGGCCAATTGGGAGCGCCCGTGTCCCATCAGCCCTACGCTGGAACCTACACGGTCATTCAACCGTCCGTTGTGGTCGTAGGGGGCTGCCCGGCCTGCAGGTGAAGACGCACAAATCACGTAGAGCTGATGTCACCACTTGTAAAATAAAAAAAAAAAATATTTTAAATCTGTCTGAACAAAGTGAGCAATGTGATTGGAGCATGGTCGCTGTGATGAATGGAGCATTTATGTCTGTTTACATCCCTTTACTGGTACAACCACCGTCATTATTGGTTGATGTGAAGTTGAGCAATGACACACACGCACACACACACACACACATTCATATTTTGTATCTTGTGAGTGGATATGGCTTTCACACTTTTTTTTTTTTAAAACCACACGGCAGACAGCATCCTGTTAGTCACAAGCCGAGCCGTACGGGGTTATAGGTAAATTGCTAATTCACTTGCAGAACAGCGAATTGGTGGTTGAATTTTAAAAAATCTTTTTCAGGAAATGGTTGTGTAAATATTGGAACATGACATGGCAGGTTGCGATATGTCCGTGTCCAATAATGCACCAAAGTTAGAATCGTTCATGAAACAACAAAAACTGAACTGGGGGATGGGGGGGATCTAAATTATTGAAATCAAATAAAAATGCTTGTTCATCCATACAGAAGAAGGAAGTTCAAACATATGTAGTTTACTTTATTACACAATACAGTGCTGTGAAAAAGTATCCCCTCCTTCCTGATTTCTGTGTTCATTGCATATTTATCACACCAAAGGTTTCAGTTCATCAAACCAATTTTAATATCACACAGAGACTACCCAAGGAAATACAAAATGCAGTTTCTAAATGCCAATTTAATTTATGAAAGCACGAAAAAAAAATCCCAAACTACCTGTCACTACGTGAAAAAGTCATTTGTGTTACCTGTCACTCCACAATTGGCTGCTACAAAGTTTTGAGTCTTTTGCACATGTTTTCTCTCATCGTTTTTAAACAGGTATAATGTGTTTAGAAGCAAATCTATGAATTCAGTTTCCAGGGCCTTCAATGTATTTTAAGCTCATCCTCTAGGTAGCATCGATCAGATGTGTTGATCACATTTAACCATTTGGAATTGTTCACTGTCAACATCAGTCCCTCTCCTGTAATATTGCTTTATTGTTGTTTTTAATCACAAAAATACCAAGCAAACAACAATGATTAATCAATTCTAAAAAAAAAAAAAAATCAACTGTGGCAGCCCTTAGTGCTCGCATAACTAAAGGGAGCTTAATCTGTCACTTTTCTTTCCTCCTCACTTGATTTGTCAGAGTTGGCGTTCTGGAGGACGACTTCACCTGCCTGGGAATCCTGTGTGCGATTTTCTTCTTCCCGCTGGGCATCCTCTTCTGCTTCGCCCTGCGGCAGAGGCGATGTCCCAACTGCGGCGCCACCTTTGGATAGACCACACAAACAAGTGTCAAACACACATACACCATACGCAAAAAGTTTGGGAGATCGGGCTTTGGGGTGAAATTTCAGGAGGAAACTAAAAATGCATTGTAACCTTTTCAGGTGAATTGAATTTGACCTTCGGGCAACTTGAATACACGCGTGCAACTGAAGTGGCGGTTTCTGGCATGTGCGGCCAATTTGTTTTAGTACTTTGTGCACACCTTGCTCTTCTCTAACAAGGATCTGAACGGCTAACTCCAGTGTTTAATCCATGAACGTTTCCACTTGTGCGCCTTTCTGTGACTCTTACAGTCTCTCTATTACAACCTGCTGATGACACCGGTGACACTCTGAGCTTAGTCGCTGTTTCCACTCTGAGTGTGTCATTTTTGAAGTCCCGATGATTCATTGTTGCTTATTTAGTGACTTACTCCCACTTCTGGTCCCATGTTTGGCAACATGAGACCAGAAGGTGTAGGGAATTGAATTTTGCAACCATGTTGCAAGGTCAGAAACACAAAATGTATCCTGTATATAATCGAGGTGAGTTGTTCTTCACAATAAATAAGACAAGGCTAAGGAGGATTAAAAAAATAGATTTCTGCCCATTTTCTGTTCACGCGAAACGAAAACAGGTCCCACAGAAGCGAACACCCTACAGGGTTTAAATACAATATCTAAGTGAACCAGGAAATTTATTGATCCATTCATGGATTCTTTTGCCGCCCAGCTCCTTGTGAAAAGACAGCAAGCTGTGCAAAAAAATACTGAAACAAACACTTGGAAGTGTGTTCAGAAGTTTAGAGAAGGTCAAATTCAAGTCTCAGTAGCTGCAATATGCCCTGCCAGGTTGTTGCGTGGCTTTTACACACTGTGGCTCAAAGGCCGTGTCTAAATGGTGCCTGTCAAGTCCGACTCCCCCCGACCCCACCTTTTTTTTTCCCTTCCCCATGCTTCCAACTTGCATACACTTGTGACTGACGACGAGGTGCTCTAAAGTGGCTACACCAGCACAGAGTTTTTGTCCACCCTCTGGCTGTCAAGTCAGGCTTATTTATTTATTTTTTTTGTTCATTTCCCATTATTTTCCCCTCACCGTCCTTCCACCTTTCTCATTGTGATGCACGCACAGTTGCGACGACAGTGAGGCGCTCTAAAGTGGCCATGCCAGGGCCTAGCCTCTGCACATTCACATTTTAGATCCATCCTGAAATTTGACCCTAAAGCCCAATTTCTTGACCCTTTTCTGAGGAATATATACAACAACAATCCAGTATTTTTATGCCTTTTTTGTTTTCTTATCACAAACTGCTGCCGCTGACATGAAAGATGCTAAATTGTAGACTCTGATGATTATATTTTAGAGACTATTTTCTTCATCAATCACGAAGTGATACTTTTTTTTTTTTTTTGACTTCACATTGAGGCTCAATGCTGCTGAACAATCCCATATTTTTGGATGGACAACCAAGAAGTAAGGATATAAACAAAATGGACAGCTGCCCGCAACGTATTTTATCATTTATTCATCTCCCGGGGCCATATTTGCACTGATCTTGTTGATCGTTCTGTTGGCTTTTTTTTCCCTTTTCTTTTTTTTTCCCTATTGCATCTTCTCCAGGGCCAAAAATGCCAACCTCAGGTACTTTCACCTCCAACACAGTTTGAAAAGTGGACTCCTTTCTTGTTGTGAGCCCAGAAATTATTGAAAAATGAAACAGCTGGATTAGATTTAGTTGGCCCCTTCTTCTGCAAGACAATCAAAACATGTTGTGTCTTCCATCCCAGCAAAGGTGTCCTCTTATATCGGTATACGAAAGAAGTTTTTTGGCTAAGAACTTTTTTGGTTTTGGAAACAAGCACTGTGCACGCTTGCTCCTGTGATTGAGCTTCTTACTTTTTTTTTTTTTTTTTTTTTACATATACTGTTATACTGCACTAGTTTCTGATATTAAATATATGCTACCCAAGTTGTGGACTGATTGTTTCCATAAAACTTTTCCCCATGAAAAGCTCTTTGAACTACTCTGAATCCTTAATGAAAATAGAAATTGAACTGTAACCAATGTGATTGTGTTTTATTTTCGGCATCTACTGTAATCAACCACAAAGGCTCAGATTGTTTAATTTGAGTCTTACGTTTTGTTCACCACCAAAAACAACTGGGGGGAAAAAAAAACGCCAAACCTGCTGAAATATTAAAAAAAAAAATCAAATACTTGAGACAATGATACATGTAATTAATGCAGTTGCCATTTAAAAGTAAGTAGCAAAGTGCTTCAGAAAGCTAAAAGGATACATTGTGTAAGAACATTATTGGTGCACCATGTTGCCAGCCAATTGCAGGGCACATATAGATAAACAATCATTCGCGCTCACAATCACACTTGTGGACAATTTTGAGCATTCAATCAACCTACTGAAGTCTGTATTCTACTCATATTTGATCATGCTATATAACTTTCCCATGCCCGCAGTGTAGCTTGGCGTCCTTGTAACAATCATCACCTGGAATTGGAATACTCCCTGCTGAAGACGCACACACTTTGGAATGCGCCAAGCTCAGAATCGGTTTTGGAGAAACGAAAGTTATGATATCACACTTTGTGTCTCGGTACCGCCCTTCTGATTGTATAAAAATGATGTGAATCTCTTCCTGCTTCGCACTCGTGACGCGCAGCCATTGTCTAATTCGCAGGTGCCCGGAATATTCTGTTATTAAAAGCTTCGAAGGAACTGTTCATCGACTCCAGCCTTTATTTGAAGAACCAACATTCTCCTCGTCCGAAATTCAACGAATACGCGGGGAAGAGGAGGCCGCTCTTACCCCAACACTACCATGCTTGTTTTTGGAATGTGGGAGGAAACCGATGTACCTGGAGAAAACCCATGTTATCTATCTATCTATCTATATCTATATATATATATGTAGAGGTGTATCAGAGATATAGATATCGATATATTGTAGGGTAAGCGGCATCATTCACTGCGGAGGGAAGATAGGCACGAGATAGATTTTGTGTGCTCTCGCGAGATGTCCATAAGAACACTTGGCGCTGGAATTTTGATTCGGAATATTCTGTTATTAAAAGCTTCGAAGGAACTGTTCATCGACTCCAGCCTTTATTTGAAGAACCAACATTCTCCTCGTCCGAAATTCAACGAATACGCGGGGAAGAGGAGGCCGCTCTTACCCCAACACTACCATGCTTGTTTTTGGAATGTGGGAGGAAACCGATGTACCTGGAGAAAACCCATGTACGTGGGAACATGCAAAGTACACACCGGGAAAGCCGGGCTCATGACCTCTGCACGGAGGTGGACTTGCTAACCAAACGTTCACCATGCAGCCCCATACTATGTGTGTAAACGTGTGTCTCTGTCTCTGTCTCTCTCCGTCTGTCTGTCTGCCTCTCTCTCTAGATAGATTTTGTGTGCTCTCGCGAGATGTCCATAAGAACACTTGGCGCTGGAATTTTGATTTGCAAACCAAGTTGTTTCTCCTGCACCGCTCACTGACTCGTCTTCTGTCACGTCGTTCGAACGTAAGGTACGCTGCCTCCGCATAATCGGAAAGTCACCCAAACCTCGTGAATAATCTCAGCGGGTAACAAACTACTGCTCGATTTTTGCTGTCACCGGACGTTTGATAGCTAGCGAATGCTAACGCTACCGTGTTGGGTTTGTTTGTGATGTGCAGTCAAGTTAAATACTGGAGACAATGTCGCAGTTTGTTTCATGGCCGGGCAGTGAGCAGCCAGCAGAAGCTCAGCCTTTTCCTTACTCCCTCTTTTTAGGTAAAAGAAAGAGCACAGAATGAAGAAAAGGAAAAGTAGTCCTGTGAACTTCACACCCCACAAACGGCTGGCGTCCGAGCCGCATGACGAAAACGAAAATGAAGACGAAGAGGGAGAGTCTCGACGTTGTACACAGGTAAACACGTTCATAGGCTACGTTCACACTGCAGGGCGTCCAATTTTATTTATTAGTTTTTTTACTTTTGTTCAATAACATCTTTTTTTAATGTGTACTCGTTCACATTGCAGAAACAAATGCGACTAATGGATACGCAACACATCCTTAATGCGCACAAAGGAGTGACTTGCACTAAAAAAACAAAAAAACCAAAAAAAAAAAACAAACAAACGACGTCACGTGGTTTGTGTTACAGGAAGTATGGTCCCGCGAGGGTGTGTGGATTCACCTTTTGCGCGTTACGTCACAGCTTTTGTAGGAACGCCCCCTCCGCTTGACGGAGCAAAATACCTGTAGCTATTTGCGCCTGTGGAAGCTCCTGTAAAGCGTACAGTCCCATATCCATTTATATAAGCTATTATCTTTTAAAATGGTCACATCTTGCTGTGTGGTTGGATGTCCTAATAGACAAGTGTGTAAAATTTGGCTTTTTATCACACACTTGCTGATGAAGATAAAAGACGCCGATGGATAGCAACAATCAACGATTGCTGAAGTGGTGGATGCTATGGATAGATTGGCAAAAATAACTGATGGTTGATCTACTAAAGATGATGCCTTGTCATTGCTGCGCATAATAAATAAACCGTTTTCGTAGCTTGTATTACTACTATCACCAATTTATGCATCATCTTTCAAGTGGGATTAAATTAAAGTCAAATGTAAATATGATAATTGTTATTCAAAACAACTTTGTTTGCCTGTTTAGGAGCAAAGTGTGGGTGAGGTGCCAAGTGACGCCGGCATAGTGGAGAGCATCACGTTGAAAAACTTCATGTGCCACTCTTTCCTCGGCCCCATCACCTTCGGGTCCAACATCAACTTTGTCGTCGGCCGCAATGGAAGTGAGTGGAACTTTTTTTTTTTTTTTTTTGCGGGGGTGGGTGGGTGTTTTTTATTAAAAATCGCCTGACCCTAATTGTATTTTTTTTTCAGGCGAAATGCTCCTTGTTGTCCATCTCTTTAGTCATTCTGCTTGAAATCTGCCCTTTTTCCATGCAGGTGGAAAGAGCGCCATCCTGACAGCGCTCATTGTTTCGTTAGGCGGGAATGCGCAGGCCACAAGCAGGGGATCATCCCTCAAGAGTTTTGTCAAGGAAGGTGAAAGGTAAAGGCCTTGGCCTGATCAAAATTTGCAATCTAGTATACAGTATTTTCTGCTACATCCCCTGTATGGATGCTTGAAAGTTGGATTTGCACTGCAGGTTCAAGTGGCCACTTCTAATATAATGTCGGTACAATAATTTGTGACTGTTTATTTTCAAGTGACACATCTGCTCACTTTTACCCGATTGATTTGAATAATGATTTGTAATCTCCCTATGTCTCTCTGTATTCATGTTTTGCTCTTTCCCTCTCCCTTCTCTCATCTCTTTTGCTCTCTTCTTTTTTGTTCCCACAGTTTCTTTTTCCTTCATTTCTTTTTCTTTCTTTTTCCTGAGCCATATTTGGAAGTGAATGTCAACGTGTTACTCAAAACAGTGCCCGTTGAGTTGAAGGTTTTCTTGTCCTTGAGCTTGGGAACAAAAAAAAAAAAATCACTGGACAATGCTTGCAGTGTTAACACATTTTGCCTAATGTGGCTTGTTAACTTGGGGTCGCCGTGTCCACGCATAGTGGCATCATCGGAATGATGTTAAATGACTCCGAACATAGCGGCACACCGCAGTGTTGGCTGGAGGAGCTATCTTCTTCTCTTTGAAACTTAGAAACATTTGATGCCATTTTGGCCTGATCAGCACGGGACATTGCAACCTTGAAATGAGAACAACTTGGAAGTCATAACACATTGCACTTCGGAGTTTCCACTGTATTTGTGTGTTTTCATGAAATGGGGCACACACATGCAGTGCCAATTAGATTAATACACCGTGATGCTCATTATTATTTCTCGGTTGTCATAGCTCGGCCGATGTGTCTATCACCTTACATAACCAAGGGAAGGACGCCTACAAACCTGAGCTGTATGGTCCTTCCATCATCATAGACTTGAGGCTCACCCACGATGGAGTGAGAACGTACAAGCTGAAGAGTCAAAGCGGTAAACTTGAGTCGACATCAAACACAACGCTAACACACGTGGTTCGGTCAGGTTTGATACTGTCGCCGCAGTTCATCTGCGAGACCATTTAGGTGCTTCAGTGCTGCTGTTTAGATTAGCGACTGACTTCAAAGGGGCTCAGTAGTTAATGTCTGTATGAGATCAATAAACTGCCATATTTACACATACGACCTATAAAATGACCTTGAAACGATCTGAAATTCAAGCCTCTTGGATTTTTATTCAGCAATCTGCCGCACCTTTGCTGCATTGCATTGTTGCACACAATCAAACCGCGGATAAGTGTCTCCTTTTTCGTTGTTTAATTTTCACAAGTCTTGGGTTTACTGGGCTAAACCTGCAACCCTGCGTATCATATTTCATGCCGTATACTGGAATCGTCTGTTGCCACGACGATAAAAAGCCATTGAATCCTTGAAAAACTCACCTTTCAATATAACTTGAGAGAAGAACTATGAAATAAATGAGTTAGGAAGAATCGACTAAAATAATAGCAATCAAAAAGCAGGGACCTGGTGGGGTGGCGGGTGACGTCAGCGAGTGTCTGGGCGTGAGCGAGGGTTGACAGCAGCGCTCATGCCTTTTATGTGTTTTATAGATTGTATACTGTAAAAACCCAATAAAACGCATCACGATTAACTGCAGATTTCTCCAATATTGCTGGGATTTCCGCAACAGAGAAGTAGATGCATTCCACAAAAGAATCTGCTATCCCTTCTTTGTAGTTGTAATTGTGTTTTTCTTTATAGGTCAAATCATCTCATCCAAAAAGGAGGAGCTTGCGTCAATTCTGGACAATTTTAATATTCAGGTAGCAGTTATACAAATGAAGAATATCGAATGGGTCGTGTATGAGAGCGTTGATCAACCTGACTTTTTTTTCTTACTCAAGGTCAACAATCCTGTGTCAGTTCTCACCCAGGAGATGAGCAAGTACTTCCTGCACTCCAAAGGAGAGGCAGACAAATACAAGGTTTGCTTTTCTTGAAGTTTGTGTTTTCTGTGTTCGAGAGCGTTTTCATCACTTGGCTTTTTTTTTTTTTTTTTTTTGGCTCAGTTTTTTATGAAGGCCACACAACTGGAACAAATGAGAGAGGACTTTGTCCACATCAAAGCCACCAAGCATATGACCGAAGATAAAGTGGCACAACACGGCGAGGTAACAATTGCTTTTGGAGGGTGTAAGTGGCATAAATTGCTGGGCATTAAAACAAATGATGCGTGAACAACGTATTTATTGAAAGGCTGTCAAAAGGGAAAAAAAAGTAGTCTTATAGCGGTTAAATACTTTTTTAATGTCAAATTAACTTAACATTGATTTCTTGTGCGTTTTTTTTTTTTTTTTTTTTTTGGGTGAGGAGAAATGAGAACATGTCAGCCAACCGGCGACTCAGAATGGATTGCGGTCATAATGGACCTTTCAGGCGTCGTTTGTTTGAATGTGTGTCACAGTACCTGAAAGAGCTGAAGCAAAAGTACATGGAGAGAGAGGACCGTTACAAGAACCTGTCGTCGACTGATGAGATGCGCACCAAGCTGGAGGAGTTACAGAAGCAGATGGCCTGGGCTCTGGTAAGCCCATTTGCTCTTGAATCACAGAAGAAAGTCGAGTGACCATATCTGAAATGATATTTTGGGGTGGGCGTGGTGACTTTTTGGCAGGTGATGGAGATGGAGAAGGAGCTCGAGCCAATGAAAGAGAAACTCCAGGCCAATCAACAATCCACGCAGAAATACGACGACAAAGTGAATGAATGGAAGGTAATAACGCCACAGAAGCCTCGAGCGGTTCCGTCCACATTGAAGAGCGTGCCTCCGCTTCCAGAACAAGGTCAAGGAGGCCGAGATGCAGTCCAAACAAATCCAGGAACAGCTGGAAGGCGTCACACAGCAGGCCCAGGAACTGGAGCCTAAATGTGCCGAGCTCAAAGCCGAGGCACAGAGACACGACTCTCTGCTTAAGTCCAGCGAGGTTAGCGGTTGCCCTTTAGCCTCTTCGGTTTCGACACAATGGCCGTCCAAGGCGTTGACTTTAATTGTGTGCCTCTTTCCAGGTTGCAGTCCACAGATGTCAGGTGAACCTGAGGGACCTCGAGAAGGACAAGGCTCAGCTGTCCTCGAAGATAAATGATCTGCGGCTTAGGTGCAATGTACGAACGGTACCGTCCAGCGCCTTCCCCTTCCCGGTGGTTCTCACTTTGCGCACCTTTCCAGCATCAACCAGGCAACAGGGTCGGCGAGGCAGGCCAAGGCCGAGAGCATGCAGCGCATCCAGTGCCACCTGGAAGATCTGAATCACCGGATGTCAACTCTGGATCAGCAGATTGGCCAGTATCAGCACGCCCGCACGAGTGCCAATGAGGAACATGGAAAGTTACGGTAAGAAGAAAAAAAAAAGTCAATGGAAAGCTATGAACATAGTTATACATGGGAATAATCTCTTGCGATCGTGGAAATAGTGTGTCGCTGCCCCTCGGCTCAATGAACAGGTGATGCGTTTTTAGATGGCAACAGTTTGTGATTGCCTCTTGATGTGCCTTCAGACAAGAGTACGATACGCTGAAGGGTTCCATGGAAGCCCGCAGTCGGAGCTTGCGGATGATGGAAGGCAGTCGATCCAATCAGCTGCGGCGCTTTGGCGAACACATGCCCGCGCTGCTCTCCGCCATCCAGGATGCTCACAAGCAGGGTCGATTCAAGCACAAGCCTCGAGGGCCCCTGGGTAATGTTAGACTCTATAATTCCATGCACCTCCAATATAGCGAGAGCCAAATGGTCCCCCGGTTCGTAGTTTGGATACCGCCACTTCAAGACATACAGATGAAAGCAAAGTTTACTACATATACTCTATACAGTGGTACCTCTACTTACGAACGTCTCTTCATATGGAATTCTCAAGTTACGAAACGCCTCGACAGGAAAATATTGCCACTTGTTACGAAAGAAATTTCAAGATACGAAAAGTAAAAATCAAGTATGGGCTGCTACTCGCAGATCCGAGTTTCTTGAACCCAACATACTTACTCTGCCATTGGCTATTACCGAGCATCTTCCTAGCATCCCATTGGCTAAGAGGGACCTCAACCATATGTGTCTTTGTGTGTAGATAGATAAATAGATAGATATGTGTCGATGCAGCGACCTTGTCATTGGCCTATGACGTGTTCCGATAGTTTTGTATAAATGTGAATCACCCAGAAAAAGTGTTCACCAG
Source organism: Hippocampus comes (assembly GCF_001891065.2). Classification (NCBI taxonomy): domain Eukaryota; kingdom Metazoa; phylum Chordata; class Actinopteri; order Syngnathiformes; family Syngnathidae; genus Hippocampus; species Hippocampus comes. Next base: position 130,979 of record NW_017805930.1, on the reverse strand, counting down.
TCGGGCGATCGCTCACTATGTTGATGTTTGCCTTGGACATTTTCAAAGGATTGTTAAAAGCCGACAAAAGCAAACATCCTTGGATGAATTTTTTACACAACGCCAGGCAAAAACCACTTCTGAGAGAACATGAACTAAAAAGGGCAAAAAAAAGATGGAGACACAGTTAAAAGTGAAATGACCATCATTTTTATTCTTTCTTTGTTTTTTACATAATGCACAACTGTCATTTATTGTGCAATAATCTAATTGTAACATGTATTTGTTATATATTTGGATGCATTTTTATGCTTTAGAAAACATTTATGTCTGAATTTTGGGGGGACTTGGAACGGATTAGGGCATTTACATGGAAAACGCACCTTTACTTTCAAAATTTTCTAGTTCAGAAATGTCTTCCAGAACCAATTAATTTTGTAAGTAGAGGTACCATTGTATCTGATTTTATGTCACAGTGGAGAGAAAAAAAAAGTGAAACTGTGATTTTTACCCGCTTTAAAACCATTAAACGTCTGCACTGCAGGTTATCTGTTCAAGCTGAAAGACCCGCAGCAGGCTCTCGCCATCGAGGTGTGTTTACAAAGTCTGCTGCAGACCTTCACCTGTGACAACTACGATGATGAGAAAGTGTTGAAAGGTCTCATGGCCAAAGTCCTGCCGTCCGGCCGCAGGCCTCCAATCATCACCAGCAAGTTTCTCCCACGCGTCCATGATACAAGAAGGAGGTGTGGGAGGCTTCAGCCGGAACTGAACAGCGAACGTGTACAAATCCAGAGTCGAGGTTGACTTGGTTTGTCTCATTTAGGGCTGTGAACCACCCGGACTACCCCTCTGTGCTTCAAACTCTAGAAATCGACGACCCGGTTGTGGCCAATTGTCTGATCGATCAAAGGGGCATTGAGAACATTTTGCTTATCAAGGTACTGTATCAACGTTATTTCTAGTGCTGTCAGTTTAACGCGTTATTATCGGCATTCATTTAAAACAATTTTAACTCGATTAATTTTTTTTCGCGCGAGATTAATGCGGCACCACATTAAAGCAGATTGCTCTAAAATCATAAAATGTGCTCCAAGTTTGAATAACTGCTCCAAGTGAAAAATGTTCATGTAAAACTGAAAATCAAAATTGTTGTTTCAGTAAATATTTGCATTTTGCACAAAGAAAACGGATCCACGATTCCGTGTTAATGAGAGCATTAAAATGGGAAAAACAGGAGAAAAAGAAATCAAAGGAAATTTTGAATAGATAAGAATCTGTGATTAATTACGGCGAATTCTGAGTTAACTATGAAATTTTACATTTGATCGCGATTAAATATCTTAATCGTTTGACAGCACTCGTTATTTCTATTTCTAAATGCCAGAATAATGACAGAAGGATTTATTATTTTTTGGCGGGGACAATTTTTCATAACTTTTGTCAAAGTCAGAAGTTGACGTACTGTTCAAATATTGTTTGCTACAGAAATAAATCCAATTTATTCCAAAGTTCGGGCCTCTAAAGGTAATATTAAATCAATGATATTAGTAGTAGTAGTGAAGCAGAAGCATACTTTAGTTTCACTTTTGATGCTTTAAGATATGCATTCAAGGACCTCGCAAATATAGACAAAAACTATCATTGTGTTAAACCGAAAGAAGCCATGTTTCCACCAGATGGTACCAAAGTAATACTTTAAATGTCTTGGACAACAAGTAGAGCATTTTTTCTGCACAGAACGGAGATGTTCCAGCAAATATGCAAATGAAGAACCATGAATATGCGGGGGCAGGGTTTACTGTATCTTGTTCTGAAGGTTTCTGCCACTTTGGTTAAGTTGACTGCGTGTTTGCGCGCTTCCTCTGTAGAATCGCGCTGAGGCTTGTCGCGTGATGATGTCCGGACACCCGCCCCCAAATTGCTACCAGGCTTTCTCCAAGGACGGCGATCAGGTTTTCACCAACCGCTGCTACGCCGCCGAGCAGACCCGAGCCAACTGCCTCTCGGGGGACGTGGAGGAGGAGATCAGGTGAAAATCTCCCAGGCGAAATATTGGCGCCCGTGTTAAGCATGCATAATAAGCAACGCCGCGTTGTCGTCCTTTGATTAACTGCTTTCGCAGACACCTTCAAAGAGAGTTGGAGACTCAAAAAGCGCAGGCGGCGAGCTTGCATCAACAAATGAAGAGGTTGGACGACGACATCAAACTGAACGAGAGCCTGGAAAAGAAAGCCCACGCAGAAATAAAGAACGTCAAAGTATTGCTTTTTTTTTTTTTTTTTTTTTTTGTCAAGTTGACTTTGTTGTGAAATGTTATTTAATTTATGCCGAGTGTAATCATAAATGTGGAACTCTTCATTTATTACAGGACAAAGCCACAAAGTATCGACTGGAGCTGTCAGACCTCCAGAATTTGGAAGAGCCTCAGTTGGAGGACCTCAAGCCGCTGGTTGGTTACCGAGTCCGCTGTTGGCAGGGTGGGGGCGCAGTCCCGCCGCTCGACTTAACTGTCAACTTTTCAGGAGGAGGACCTTCAGGAGATTGTCGCCAAGATCTCCAACAAGATCAGAAAGTGCGAGGAGGAAAAAGCCCGGACGTCGGAGCTCAAGGAGAACTATGAGAAAGCGGAGCAGGAGTACCAGCGGCACAAGGAGCGGATCAACATCATCGCCGAGGAGTTAGACGTGGTCAAGGTAAGATGCCTCCAACGCTCTCAAGCAAGCTTTTTTGCATGAAGTGATGAAAAGCCTTTTCGGATGAGAGGCGAAGCGTCTTCCAAAACAAACAGAGCAGTCCAGTTGCGAAAGATTCGGTGACCCGGATGAATGAGAATATCCACAAGCGTGTCCCAACAGCCTCACTTGTGACCCCCCCATCCCCCCGTGTCGTTGCAAAGGAGGAGCTGATCAAAGTGGAACAGGCGGTGATGAAGTGCAAGCATAACAAAAAGTACTACGACGACAAGCGCAACAGCCATCTCCAAAGCATCCAAGAGCTGGAAGCCACTCTGCAGAATAAGGAGCAGGAAGTTCAGGTAGGAACGTGCGCGGTGTACATTTCGGAAGGATTCAGCAGGCTGCCCCTCGGCGGATTCTGTTGCAGGTAAGCATTTCCAAAGCCAGAGAGATCTGGCCCGAGCGCCTTGAAGTGGAGCGCAATGCCAGGAGCTTGGACACGGAGATCAGCCGCCTCAAGGTGAAGATCACCACCCAGCAGGAGCAAGAGGGCGACCGCGAGGAGATTATCAGGTGCCTTTTATGCAGAAATCTCAAATAACACCTCACCCTCCATTTTGAGCCTCTGCCGGCCAATCCCATGGCACATATAGACAACCATTCGCGCTCAAAGGGCAGTTTTGTTATCAACTGTACATACTTTAGATTGTGAAAAGCAGAATCCCAAGAGAAATGTTCCCTTTTTCACAATGCTTCACTGAATTTCAGCCGCTTGTCCATCTTTTCCTGGACTGAGGTTGGCAGCTTCCAAAATCTTGAATGGCATAATAGACTTCACCCACTCTTGTTTCGGCGCAGTGTACAGATAAAACCAAAAATCTACATGATTATATATATATATATATATATATATATATATATATATATATATATATATATATATATATATATATATATATATATATATATATATATATATATATATATATATATATATATATATATATATATATATATATATATATATATATATATATATATATATATATATATATATATATATATATATATATATATATATATATATATATATATATATATATATATATATATATATATATATATATATATATATATATATATATATATATATATATATATATATATATATATATATATATATATATATATATATATATATATATATATATATATATATATATATATATATATATATATATATATATATATATATATATATATATATATATATATATATATATATATATATATATATATATATATATATATATATATATATATATATATATATATATATATATATATATATATATATATATATATATATATATATATATATATATATATATATATATATATATATATATATATATATATATATATATATATATATATATATATATATATATATATATATATATATATATATATATATATATATATATATATATATATATATATATATATATATATATATATATATATATATATATATATATATATATATATATATATATATATATATATATATATATATATATATATATATATATATATATATATATATATATATATATATATATATATATATATATATATATATATATATATATATATATATATATATATATATATATATATATATATATATATATATATATATATATATATATATATATATATATATATATATATATATATATATATATATATATATATATATATATATATATATATATATATATATATATATATATATATATATATATATATATATATATATATATATATATATATATATATATATATATATATATATATATATATATATATATATATATATATATATATATATATATATATATATATATATATATATATATATATATATATATATATATATATATATATATATATATATATATATATATATATATATATATATATATATATATATATATATATATATATATATATATATATATATATATATATATATATATATATATATATATATATATATATATATATATATATATATATATATATATATATATATATATATATATATATATATATATATATATATATATATATATATATATATATATATATATATATATATATATATATATATATATATATATATATATATATATATATATATATATATATATATATATATATATATATATATATATATATATATATATATATATATATATATATATATATATATATATATATATATATATATATATATATATATATATATATATATATATATATATATATATATATATATATATATATATATATATATATATATATATATATATATATATATATATATATATATATATATATATATATATATATATATATATATATATATATATATATATATATATATATATATATATATATATATATATATATATATATATATATATATATATATATATATATATATATATATATATATATATATATATATATATATATATATATATATATATATATATATATATATATATATATATATATATATATATATATATATATATATATATATATATATATATATATATATATATATATATATATATATATATATATATATATATATATATATATATATATATATATATATATATATATATATATATATATATATATATATATATATATATATATATATATATATATATATATATATATATATATATATATATATATATATATATATATATATATATATATATATATATATATATATATATATATATATATATATATATATATATATATATATATATATATATATATATATATATATATATATATATATATATATATATATATATATATATATATATATATATATATATATATATATATATATATATATATATATATATATATATATATATATATATATATATATATATATATATATATATATATATATATATATATATATATATATATATATATATATATATATATATATATATATATATATATATATATATATATATATATATATATATATATATATATATATATATATATATATATATATATATATATATATATATATATATATATATATATATATATATATATATATATATATATATATATATATATATATATATATATATATATATATATATATATATATATATATATATATATATATATATATATATATATATATATATATATATATATATATATATATATATATATATATATATATATATATATATATATATATATATATATATATATATATATATATATATATATATATATATATATATATATATATATATATATATATATATATATATATATATATATATATATATATATATATATATATATATATATATATATATATATATATATATATATATATATATATATATATATATATATATATATATATATATATATATATATATATATATATATATATATATATATATATATATATATATATATATATATATATATATATATATATATATATATATATATATATATATATATATATATATATATATATATATATATATATATATATATATATATATATATATATATATATATATATATATATATATATATATATATATATATATATATATATATATATATATATATATATATATATATATATATATATATATATATATATATATATATATATATATATATATATATATATATATATATATATATATATATATATATATATATATATATATATATATATATATATATATATATATATATATATATATATATATATATATATATATATATATATATATATATATATATATATATATATATATATATATATATATATATATATATATATATATATATATATATATATATATATATATATATATATATATATATATATATATATATATATATATATATATATATATATATATATATATATATATATATATATATATATATATATATATATATATATATATATATATATATATATATATATATATATATATATATATATATATATATATATATATATATATATATATATATATATATATATATATATATATATATATATATATATATATATATATATATATATATATATATATATATATATATATATATATATATATATATATATATATATATATATATATATATATATATATATATATATATATATATATATATATATATATATATATATATATATATATATATATATATATATATATATATATATATATATATATATATATATATATATATATATATATATATATATATATATATATATATATATATATATATATATATATATATATATATATATATATATATATATATATATATATATATATATATATATATATATATATATATATATATATATATATATATATATATATATATATATATATATATATATATATATATATATATATATATATATATATATATATATATATATATATATATATATATATATATATATATATATATATATATATATATATATATATATATATATATATATATATATATATATATATATATATATATATATATATATATATATATATATATATATATATATATATATATATATATATATATATATATATATATATATATATATATATATATATATATATATATATATATATATATATATATATATATATATATATATATATATATATATATATATATATATATATATATATATATATATATATATATATATATATATATATATATATATATATATATATATATATATATATATATATATATATATATATATATATATATATATATATATATATATATATATATATATATATATATATATATATATATATATATATATATATATATATATATATATATATATATATATATATATATATATATATATATATATATATATATATATATATATATATATATATATATATATATATATATATATATATATATATATATATATATATATATATATATATATATATATATATATATATATATATATATATATATATATATATATATATATATATATATATATATATATATATATATATATATATATATATATATATATATATATATATATATATATATATATATATATATATATATATATATATATATATATATATATATATATATATATATATATATATATATATATATATATATATATATATATATATATATATATATATATATATATATATATATATATATATATATATATATATATATATATATATATATATATATATATATATATATATATATATATATATATATATATATATATATATATATATATATATATATATATATATATATATATATATATATATATATATATATATATATATATATATATATATATATATATATATATATATATATATATATATATATATATATATATATATATATATATATATATATATATATATATATATATATATATATATATATATATATATATATATATATATATATATATATATATATATATATATATATATATATATATATATATATATATATATATATATATATATATATATATATATATATATATATATATATATATATATATATATATATATATATATATATATATATATATATATATATATATATATATATATATATATATATATATATATATATATATATATATATATATATATATATATATATATATATATATATATATATATATATATATATATATATATATATATATATATATATATATATATATATATATATATATATATATATATATATATATATATATATATATATAAAAACAAAAAAAAAACACTTGTATTTCTCACTGCCCGACATGGTTACGTGGTGGCCCCGGGCCATCGGGCCACTGTTTCTGTCGGACGCTGAAATGTATTGACCGTTGCAGAGAGTACCGTGATGCTCTGGCCAAGTACAAGAACACCGCACAGCAGATGAAGAACCTCAATCTGTTTATCAAAAGCCTGGATAGAGTGATGAATCGAAGACTGAAGGTTTTCGGTGACCTGAGGAGGTAAGCGAGGAAAGCAACCCCGCTCCCCACGCTTCAGATTCAGTTCAGATTCAGATTCAGAAAACTTTAATCATCCCCATGGGGTAATTGGACTTCTTTCTCCCAAGTACTGCGACTGCTTTTAAAGTCGCCGCACCTTCTTGACTTCAGGTTCCTGTCGGCGCGTTGTCAATATTACTTCAGCAGCATGCTGGCGCAGAGAGGCTACACGGGGACCATGAACTTTGACCACAAGAACGAGACCCTCACCATCTCTGTGAGAATGCCCCCTGAAAATAATTTTTCTGCAACCGAGGCAAGAACTTTTTTTTTTTTTTTTCCTCATCCCGGTACAGGTGCAGCCTGGAAAAGGAAGCGAGCACGATTGGGTCAACATGCGCTCCCTTTCGGGGGGAGAGCGCTCTTTCTCCACCGTGTGCTTCGTCCTCTCACTCTGGGCCATCACGGAGGCACCCTTCCGCTGCCTGGATGAATTTGATGTTTATATGGTGCGTGACGTTTTGTTTCAGTGCTCAGAGAAGAGCTCGTCTTGAAAGTGCGCTATGATGTTGAATTTAGGACATGGTCAATCGGAGGATCTCAATGGACATGATGCTGCAAGTGGCCGATGGCCAACGCTACCGGCAGTTTATCTTCCTCACGCCACAAAGCATGAGGTAATCGCTCATATCATCAATATCGTTCGATTATTTGGCTCCTAATGATTTTTGCTCAAGTGTTCCATAACAGCAACAACACCAAAGCTCTTAGTTGAGGGCTGGAATTGGCAATGAACAGCTTGAAGCCTCTATTTTGAATATTTATTTTGTTGTTGTTTTTAGTATGTGCCAAACTGCCACCATAGAGAAAACTCGTATGTCCAAGTTTTGCTCACAAGACAAAGCAAAAAAAATAAAATAAAAATCCTCCTCTGAAGGCACGCATCTTGAAAAACTCAGTCACACGAATCACAAGGCGCCACTGTATAGCGGGTTCGCTGTAATCAGACTTTTTTTTTTTTTTCTCATGAACTATTTCATTCTTCCAAAAACATTGTACATTTTCCTTCTCCTCTTTAAGTTCTCTTCCAGAAACGGATCTCCTCACCATCCTCCGTCTCAAAGATCCGCAAAGAGGCCAGGAAAACCAAGAGGAAGATAAATCCTAATGGGCAAGTTCTAGCACTAGCCCCTCCCCTTCAGTAACAAGTATTTGTTTTCAAAATATGTTGACCAAAATATATCTTAAAGGGGGAAGTCGACCCAACATTTTCTTTACAATATTTTCTATGCGGCTCCACTAGTAATATTGCGTTTCAGGGAGTGGCCATTTTGCTGCTTTTTTTTTTTTTTTTGTTTTGTTTTGTTTTGTCAAGACTCAGGTAATCACCAGTCACGGCTCATCTTGCAGATGTCACATGACCAAACTCAGAAAACAGGTGAGCGATGATTGGTCTTTACCTGAGCTCTGAGCAACGGTGATGTCATGGCCGCCCCCTGAGATGTGTAAAAACATTTGCTCCGTAATTCATATTCCAGACACGCAAGACTAATCAGAATGCCGTGTTTAGGCTCGTGAGGGCCCATTGTAAAGAGAATTTTTGGACTGACTTCCCACTTTAAAAGGATTTATTTCAAATGTGTTTCTGCGCACATAATAAAGGTTTGCACTTTCACATTTTGCATGGGTTTAGTAGTGTGGATTCTTCCATCTAATCTAATCTAGAATGATAGCTGATCTCTTGGTGCAAAAACTGCTTTCCAAACAGCTGTCATAAAATTACACTTAAGTTTTTTTAATATATATATATATAAAAAGTAATGATTAAAAATGGTATGACATTTTTGTGGCGCTTTGTCTTTAACAATGGAGACATTTTTTTTGTAAAATTTAAACTTTATTCTGGGAAAATGACTTTCAAGTGAAATGACAACTTTCAAGACTTATTCCCCATTAAAATCACTGTCCTACAGTACATATTTTTTGAATATGATGACTTAAAACAAGCGTAAAAAAAAAACACTACAGGACTTTGAAACAGTACATCCTTTGGCCTCACTAGTAGGACAATTAATAGGACAACTTTGGAACATGAGTAGGGCAACTACATGTTACTAGCGCAGCAAAACTACTTGTGGGCATTTTGGTGTGAGTAGTGTCCAAGGGCTACTAGTGCGTAACATATGCATACTATTTTGGTTTGAAGATTTATTTTGAACATGAAAACAATTAAAAAAAAAAACACACCAAACATTTGGCCTGGTAGTGATCGTAGTGCAATGCAGTCATTAACTAGTGAGGTTTAACTGAGCGCTAGTAGGTGCCGGTTGGTAAACTTGTGCGATGAATTGTCTTACTAGTGATGACAAAGAGCGTACTGCTACACGGACTTTTAACTTTATATCAAGACAATAGCATAAATGCTCAAACAGTTTTCCAGAAAGGTGTCTGAGCTTTAATGAAAGATCCTTGATATGAAGATTATTAGTGCCAAACTAGTTGAGCCGACGGTTAAAGTGAGCTGCCCCTCTCCGTTCCTAATGGCAACAATAACAATAAAACAAACCTTACAAATGTAATTTTGAAAATGTACTTTTTTTTTTTTTTTTCCTGGCTCCACATGTGCATGCTTGGGATGTGGTTATTTCCCAAATGTCACCACCGCAAACAGACCTTTTTGAGTTGAAACGGAGGGGGCGTCAGTCCTGTAAAAGCTCCCAAATACCCTCCATGTGCGCAGCATGTTCAAAGTTCAGCCCGGATCAGATGACCGGGGCTGAGCGGTCGTTGGTGACGGTCGGACGTAGTCGCACGGTGGAAAACGGGTTGCCTCCCCTGGATAACGCAGACCAAGGATCAGTGTGTGAGCTCGTCGACAAATATATACAACGTATCTTTATTCATATCGCGCTTTCACAACAGCTGCACTTGTAACACCGTAGCGTCTCCTTGGACCATGAAACGAGGATGAGCGCCGGACAGTCGAAAACGTCTTTAGTGTGAGAATGAACGGGGAATGTCAAAAACATCTGACTAGTGTTTTGCTCAAGCGTCAGCCTTCATCCTCTTCCACCATGCAATTTCTTTCACCGCCTCACAGACAGGCCGGAACTTTGAACTCCAGCAACAATTACCGCTTGCCATGCTACATTACACCTTTTGTGATTTAAAAAAAAAAAAAAAAAATTATTATTATTATTATTATTACTATAGTATCGTAGCAATCCTGTAGTTATGTTAACTAGTATTAAGAGTTCTTGAAGTTTCTGACTGTGAGCCTGTGAAGGTGTTTGAATGTGATTGGATCAGCTTGTGTTACTTTGGCGCACACAGCTTGTGAACAACTGAGAAAAATATCGATCAGTGATGCCAATTAGTTGACGTCGACTCAACTATCATCCCCTTATCATGGACTCAAGATAAATTAGTAGCTGTTCAATCCCTCCAATATCTTGAGTTTTGTAGTTTTTTGTCATTTTGAGTGGACTTTTTCAGGTCTCAATATAGAGACTCGGGAATAAGTGAATGATTCCAAACATAGTCCAGGTAAGGGGTGTCAAATTCATTTTTGTGGCAGGCCACATCGAAGTGACCGTTTCTCTTAGAGGGCCATTATGACTGAAAACATAAAGAAATCAGGAAAAACGGTTCACTGAGCAATTGTTAAGTTAGTGTAATGAGCGGTTTGATCACAAGAAAATGCTTACAATATCTCGCTTGTTTATTACATATGAGAAGTTGAAATCTTGGTACAGATTTTAGCAATCATCGTAGAAGTTGACATGTTAGATTTGCTCTCGCGGGCCACATAAAATGATGTGGTGGGCCAGTATCTGGCCCCCGGGCCTTGAGTTTGACACCTTTGGTCTAGGCGCATGGTCGAAAAAGCCCTAAATAATGATAAGGAAACCAGTAAATAATTTTGAACAACAGAGGCTGACTTACGCCAGGTAAGCAGGTGTCGGTCTGGAGGTGCCGTTGGTCTGGTTTGTCTGTGGAGAGGGAAACAACAAAACTCCTTATGAGTCACATGACATATTAACCAATACTTTTCATGGAACACCCTTAAAAAAAAACAAACAAACCGCAACAACAAAAAAAAACACACACTATGTAAACATTTATTTCTGTGTGGCGAAAGACAACACAAGGCAGCGTGTGGAATCTTGTCCGTCTGGAAGTGCAAGTCGGGCCCAGAAGTCTGCTTGTTTTGTGTGTTAACTTCATAAAGTGTAGTTATTATTATAACAAATTATTTGCTCATGTAAAATATTGAAAGTATCTTGAACTTTCGTGAAACAATGCTCAGTAACGCCCCACAAAAAGTCAATTAAAATAAAAATCTTTAATGTTTCTTTCAGAGATGCAAAGATTACAGCCGAGAGCCACGATAGCTAATATAAATTTACCGGTAGATTTTTATTTGTAATAAATTTGTTGTGTGAATACAATGGGGTCATTCCATGCCAAATCACCCCCCCCCCCAAAAAAAAATTATATTATAATACAAATTTAACCAAGCAAATTTTTGCGTTAATAAAACTTGCTGCATTTGTTGATTGAATATTCAGCTTTCAATGAATAGTCAGTAAATATTCTGATCATATGGATGCTTTGACTCCTTAGTTGCTGATAACCAATAAAGAAATTTGGAATCCTTGTTGAATTCCCTTTCCCATAACAGCGGTTTGGTGAAAATCGACCCAATCGTTCCTGAGATAAAAGGTTCAAATGAAGGAGGCCACGCCCCTTTTTTGACAAAAAATGTCCAAATTCGGTCCCCCTGTCCTATTTGACCTTGAAATTTGAGATTTAGTGTTGTGCCATCACTATCAACAACAGCAAGTTTGATCAAAAATAATAAATAAAATAAAGAAAATTCACTGGGTGATTTGGCATTTGATTGACGCAGTGTCAAACCCAGTTTATTCCAGATGACATTCAAGATGTACATAGTGTTCGGAAATTAAAATATTCTTCCCGGTCAAGTTGTAATTCGGCACTGTTTTTATGTTTGAATGATTATGGTACAGGACTCTTGGGAATTCTAAATGTGAACGAGGTTTGACACATTCTCTGTTCATTCCAAGTTGTTGTTGATTCAACCTGCAGTCCTCAACAGTGACCACAAGATGGCAGTCAAAGCACAGAGAAAACGGCTTGCACAGTTTTGGCGCAAAACGATTTCAAAATCATGTGGGACTTGCATGTCCCCCTCAGTCTATTTCAGAATGTCACATACATGTGATTGAAAATCCATTTGAATTGTCTGAAACATGAAGATTATTCTTTCACGTTTCAACTCTCCCCAGGGGCACACTAAATTGACCCTTGAGGTTATTCTTTCCGTTTGGTGCCGATCGTTCTTGATAGCAAACCAGCATAGTTGCATTTTTTTTTTTTTTTTTTTTTTGCTCTCGATGACGGTGCATTCCAGAGAAACCACACCCCTGCGTTCTCCTGTTCTATTCATGTTCTATTGTGTAGATCACAGGTGTCAAACTCAAGGCCCGGGGCCCAGATCCGGCCTGCCAGATCATTTTATGTGGCCCACCAAAGCAATTTCAATTCTTTCTAAAATACCAAAATTGCAAATTGTCTTCACTTTTAAAAGCATTCGGCTATTGTTACCGATCCCTCTTTAAAAAGAAATGTAATAATATTTGAACAAAAAATGGTTTCTGAGGACAAAATTATGATTAGTCATTAATTTGCTGTATTTATGAAATATGAGAGAATTTGGGTTTACAAGCAAAGCCTAACTATGAAGTGGCCCGTGACAAAAAATAAATTTTGACACCCCTGGTGTAGATGTTCAACATAGACCTCAGGTGTCCCACAGGACATCATAGCAAGCACCGTCCTCAACCAAAATGCCAATAAAATACATCATACTCAGGAGAGACGCTCATTATTTTCCATCACGACCGATTTTGAAGGCTCTGGGGCGGATTAGATTGAAATGGCAACGCAGAGGTTTTAACTCTGATTGACCCAAAGATCAAACATGTTATGGGAAGCAGTGCAGTGAAGCAACAACAACACAACAACGTGAAGAGAAATCGACTGCCATGTTCGAGCCAAACTCCAGAATGAAACGCAACATGAAATTGTTGCCTCTTGGCAATAATAACATTTAAATTATTGCTGTTTTTTTTTTTTTGATGTGAGAAACCGTTTTAACAATCTCTCAAATATCTAATCCTCAAATGTCCATAGAACATAATTATAACAATTCGTTTCAACCGCTGCATCATCCTGCCCATGCTAAGTTTGATATGGGTATAGAAAAACTAAAATTACTTCAAGGTTGTGGCCGCGTAAGCTGTGCTGACTGCCACAGTTGGCGTGCCTGCGTTGAAGCATTAAAGCTTCAGTCAAGGAGTCGCTGGTGTTTTTCTCAGTAACTGGGCAACAGAGGGAATAACAATGCTGCCTTTTGTGCACGCAACAGTAAATAATGACTGCCTTTGCATGTTCCTCAAAATAGATTGATGAGCCGAACGTGTTCAATCAACTGATATCATTCAAATTACAAAACGTGTGGAAGAAAAAGAAACACGATGACCCCCAGCGACCGCAGATATAATTGAAGAACAACAGGACGAACAAATTCTGGTCAAAGCCGAGGAAAAAGTAGCAGTCAGCATTAGCAGAATCATCTGAACTTTATTTGGGGGTTGATCAGAGGCAATTTAAATGGTGGCGTGTGTGTGCTGACTCCTATTCGACATGCCTTTGAATGAATTGGTGTACCCCTGACATCTGTATTATGGCCTGTTTTACTGCCACTTCTCCATACGGCTCTACTGCGGGCAAAGCAGCATTACAGTCAGCGTAAAATGTGACGGAAAAAAGTTTGTCTACCAACTTGAGAAATGAACAGCGCAATGTGAGCGGGAGACTGACCGTGTGGTGATCAGATGATGATGAGGAGGAGACGGCGGAGGGCGTGGGGGAGTGCTGCCAGTGATTGTTGGTGGTGACGAAGGTGCCGGCGTTGGTGGATGACGGGTGGTGGGTCTTGACGGTGGCGCGTTTCGGGCTGTCGGTGTAGTCCTCCGGGGGGAGGATCATGGTGGCCTCGTCTGTTTCCGTGTCCTGGTGATGCAGGTTGACCACGCTACGGCTGCGGTACGGCGCCGCCGACACACTGCGTCACGTAGGCAACGAATTTGAAGTTAAAAAGCACATATTTTCAATGCACATGGAGCCATTCTGCACAAAATGGAGGTTAAGCATTGTTTGGATTTTTTTTTCCCCACACACCATTTGGCGCTACATGCAGTTAAGTGGTCAACATTTGTTATTGGTACGCCACAGAATCTCTGCCTATGTACAGTTCAGTTGTACTTAACTTTTAAATTCCATCCATTTAATCTTTTTGATTCACATTATTCAATGCCTTTTGTTCTTTATTCTTTTACGGATAGTGCCTGTTGACATTTTGGCAATACTGTACAGTGATCCCTCGCTACTCCGCGGTTCATTTATCGCGGGTTCAGTGCATCGTGGATTTTTTCAAATAAAAAAAAAAAAAGGTTGTATATGTTGCTCTATGTGACTTGCTGTTGTTTTGCAGCTTCTCGCATACCGTTTGCGGACTTTAAAAAAAAAAAACGTTTTTTTTTTTACCTGTTTATGTTAATTGGTCGCTACTTCGCGGATTTCCGTTTATCGCGGGTGGTTTTGGTCCCCATTAACCGCGATAAACGAGGGATTACTGTATATGATTCATTTTAATACGCCACACAGAATTTTTTATTGTTGGGAAACTAAAGGAAGGTCTGCTAACAATATAGCTGCTTGCAATGTGAAACCTGTTTCTGTTTGTGTGTGTGTGTGTGTGTGTGTGTGTGTGTGTGTGTGTGTGTGTGTGTGTGTGTGTGTGTTCGTCGGCGTCTCCTTACCTGTTGTTGTTCGCGGGCGGCTCCGAGAATGCACGGCAGTATGACGAAGGGAACCAGCCCCTTCTGAAAGAAGGAAAAAGACACGTGATGTATTTCATTCCTGCCTAATCGGCTTGAGTCAACACAAAATATTTCCGATCAACGTATGGAAGTGGGAGACTGTCAGGGAGGTAACATTGAAACCTTCATTGTGCTCCAAACAGATTTTTCCTGTTTTGGTGCAGATCTCGGATCTATTTTTCACTTTTGCGCAAAGTCTCACTTGTCTTCATTATTTAGTGCTTCGAAAAGCTTGTACAGTAACCCCCCCCACACACACACACACACAACATTTTGAACAGGATGCTCGTTTTCACTTAACACAAGAGGTTTGGGCTAGGCCACCAATTTTACGCTATTCAATAAAAGTTAGGCACATTGGGCTGTGGTGGAAATTTCAGGATGAATTTAATTTTTTTTTTTTTTTGCAGAAGGTCAAATGAAGTTCAATTGGGTGGCAAGCTTATGTAGCACTTTGAGTTCATCTGAACACCAAATATCCCAACTTCTTTATGAGTTGTAGACCACGAAAATAGGTCGTCTGAGGTCACCATGGCAACAACAAAGAGACCAGATTATTCTGGAGGTAAAAATATTGTTTTATTAGGGTGAACCAATACTATATGCATCATTGTTCCTGTTTGGCCATCTGAGTTCTCTGTACGTGGCGACTGCACCACTCCCTCCATCTGTGTCAATATTTGCACACTCGATGAAAATACATGTTCATGGGAAGTGTTCCGTGTGTTTCCAGCGTGGCCGAGTTTTTCACTTCTTGTTTGCGTTTGTGTAGCCTGGGTGAGTTGCCCAGATACATTATCCGTGCCAAAGACAAAGAAGAAAGAAACTACAATGTCTCAAAGACAAACCCCTGTCAGAAGGTGCACGCTGATAACAACCGTGACGCCTCCATTTATTTATTTTTTTTAACTTCTAAATTTTTGGGCTATGATTCATCTCAGACCTTTATTTTTTTTTTCTCCCCCAAATAGATCAGACATGATGACATTTTGAAAACCATACAGCTCAGGAAAAAAAAAATCTAACCCTTTAAACAACAGATTTGAACACAAATGGTGGAGAAACACATGTAGACACACAATATCACAATAGTTCAGTCATAGTCTGTATCCTCTATGAAAAACCAACTATTAGTTTTGATAAGCTCCAATTTATACTTTATGCAATCTGTATGTATGTATTGGCCAGGTGGTCAAGGTGCGAAACGAGAGGGAGCAGCACAATGTCCAGTGGAGTGACGCAAGAACGTGGCAAAAACTGTTTGAGTCTTAAGATTCTCTTTTATGAGTGGCTTGTGAGACATGAGGGAACCCAGATTGTTTTTATGTTTCACTCCATACTCAGATGTTCAGCATTCTTACGACATGACGGGACCAAAATATCAAAGCACTCACTTTCCGTTCTTCTCCATTTCGCCATACATCCACCCGTCTTTCTCTTCGGGTATGAGCAGGATGATGATGTCGCCCTCATCAAAGCTGAGCAGGGTGTTGTTGTTGCCGGCCGTATGGGGGAAGATGGTGCGAACCCGTGGCCTCTTCGCCGCCACGTTGTTGAGGCCCGTGGCCACAGACACCGACCGGGCGAGATTGTTCTCCCCGTTGCTTTCAAGGTCTGGTTGCGGCAAAGAATTTGAAGGGTGTCAATGGGATGCCGTTGAGGTAGCGAGCACTCCAGTAACTTATTTGTACGACCTGTGTTGCTGTTGCTAGTCGCGGTGATGCTGGCAGTTTGTTTGTTGTCTGGAGTGAACATGTTCACGAGTGGGCTTACGTGAGCCTTCTGAGATGGAGCAGGTGGAGCTGAGATGTTCTGTCTCACACACACACACACACACACACACACACACACACACACACACACACACACACATAAGCAATGCGAATGTTAGCATGCAAATAAGCACTTGCGTTGAATTGTGACGGGCTCGCTGGAGAAATACTCAATCAGCAAAACAAAACTTCATCATCATTGTATCTACCATGTAGGTCCATTCAATGACATCCCATTAATTCAATGACATAATTGTTAAGATGTTTGGTCGTGGAAGTGATCTTTGAACAGCAGATTTAACGATTAAATGTATTTTTTCCACGAGGTACACATCAAAGATGGCCAGTTTTTTTTTTTTTTTTTTTTTGGGGGGCGGGGGACACATATGGCCCACCAACATACCAAACTGTGTCGTGAGGGGCTGGGAGAGGGCAGCGGCGTTATGGAGATCGGTGTACGCAGTCCCTCGATCATGCTCATGACGCTTTGGGGCATGTCCGTTGCGTCGTTGCACTGGTCCTGCCAACTGTTCATCTTGGCCATCAGGGTATCCCTTGCCTGACCAGACAAAAAAACAAAACATGTAAAGCTGTAATTTCATCGGTATGAGAAACTAATCATTACGTCCATTTCGGGCCCTATGGTATATATTTGGTACCTGGGCCTTCTTTGGGGACTTAGCCGTCTTAATTCCCCTTAAAACCACTATGATATAATAATTCTACAAACCTTTACTGTACAAAAACCGCAATATAACAGCACATAATTGTGCCGTGTAAAAATCACCAGAAAAACAATTCACTTCTTGAAAGTAGAACGTCCACAAGAGGGCGCCAGTGACTGATATCAGCAGCCTTCGCGAGGACTCTCTTGAAATAAGGATGGTGTCGGTATCATACTGAGCCAACCTTAACTAAAACACACAGCACCAGAGATGCTTAATATTAAATTTATTAACATGTGTAGATGACTACACACGTTTTGCTGGTTCATGTTGGCTAAAACAAAGCTCTGGCCATGTCCATGACAACTATAGTTAAAGTTACATGGGCAAGTACTACAGATTCACGTGGCAACACAGCGGCTAGTATGTAAGTGGACCAAAAATAAATAAATTAACAAATAAAAATCAAACATACATTTTCAGGAAGCAGAGCAGCCAAAATAAATGCTATGAAAGAAAGACAACAGACCTTCGGGAATAAATGAATATGATTTCATGGAAGAAAAAGAGGGTGGTTAGCGCATCGACCTCACAGTGCAAAGGCACCGGGTTCAATTCTAGCTCTGGCCTCCCTGTGTGGCTTTTGCATGTTCTCCCCGGGCCTGCGTGGGTTTTCTCCGGGTACTCCAGTTTACTCCCACATTCCAAAAACATGCACGGCAGGCTGAGTGAACACTCTAAATTGTCCCTAGGTGTGAGTGTGAGCACGGATGGTTGTTCGTCTCTGTGTGCCCTGCGATTGGCTGGCAACCGGTTCAGGGTGTCCCCCGCCTACTGCCCGAAGACAGCTGGGATAGGCTCCGGCACTCCCCGCGACCCTTGTGAGGATCAGCAGATCGGAAAATAGATGGATGGAGGAAAAAGAGAGCTAGAAATGTCTAACTTTGTGAATGTAGGTCAGCGCTTCTGTCTTTGCCTCGTCTTTCAAAGGGAATGAGTTTGGACGTGTCTGTCATTCACTAAGACAAGCTTTGACAGTCATAACCTAGCTCAAGCGATAGCAGCCCGACCGCAAAATGAAGGGGGAAAAAAAAAACAAACAAAAGAAAAAACGCCAGGTGTGTTGTGTAACCTTGTCATGAAACGATGCGATCTGATAGGAAAACATGCAGTGTTTGTCCACCAGGAAACAGAAGCGGCGCTTCTCCTCCAGAAGAGCCTCTTTGCAGCCGTCTGCGATAAACAGCTGCATGTCCATTTGGCGGTTCGTCAGCGTCTCCACGCACTGAGGACAGACAAACACACGCACGCGTTTACAGGTGCGCCTTACACACAACCGCTTCACACTCGCAGGGGGTTATCGGTCCGGAGGACAAAACAGCTTGTGTTATCCAGCAACTTGATGGCGATTGATCCTCGCGTTGCCTTATCTTGCTGCTCCGTATGGTTGACAGCCATATAGCCGTTGTCAGCGCTCAGCTAACCTCTCAAGATCAAGCGATTCCAAATGAGTGAGCTTTGTTTTTCAACTTTCTAATCACGGCCAGGCAGCGCTGAGAAAAAGACGGCGGTTTTCGGACAAAAAGATCTCGTGAAAGGACGGACAAAGGGGGGCAGGACACATGCTGTGTGTTATCTACAAAAGCAGACGACACTTCAGTCAAGTCTGTGTGTATATACGGTATAGCATTGTGTTTGTTTCCATAATCAGAATCGATTAGCCCAAATTAAAAAAAAAAAAAAACATAACAAAACTACCCATGCATGTTTTGTAAATGCCAAAAATAAATGTATCCCACAGGACACTCATGCTCTCAGGTAATTTTAAAATTAGAGTGTGGTCAACAATTTAACGTACATTTGACAGCCCCCATGTTATTAGCATCCTCCATTTCGAATTTCATTTCATTTTTAGTTGAATTTGACAGCATGATGCCTTAAACATTTATTTTGTGCAATGAAACACTTTATCCCCCCCATTTTGCTGCTGTAAACTGCAAATTTCCCCTGTGTGGGACAAATAAAGGTTATCTTATCTTAAAAGTCACGACCACATATTTTTGCACCAGAATCAGTCAGTCCGTCACATGATTTGAAGTAGCCGATACGGAGTCACGATGAGCCCGCATTGCATTAAGATGATACTAAGTCCCTAATACACCAAATGATTGTTTAAAGCAGGGGTCCCCAACCGCCGGTCCGCGGGCCGGGACCGGGCTTCTGTGTCACGCTTGACACACGTCAAGCCACGCTTCTCCGTAACGCGACCAATTAGGCTAAAAACAAACACCGGAGCTCGCAAAATGAGTAAAAAAACTGCTGGAGATCGCAAATGACGGCGGCCTTAAAAGTACGTTCGAGACAACTGGATTAAAGTTATGTCTGAATACTCTGAGATCGCCACAATAGCACTTTTGCTATTTCCGACATCCTACCTGTGTGAGGCGGGGGGGATTATGCAGCAACGGCGACGAAAACAAAATTACGAAGTAGACTGGACATAAACCACACACTTGCGGTGTCATTGTCTCTCCTATTACCCCGAGATGGGACCGTCTGGTTGCAGAAAATCAAGCTCGGTGCTGTGGTGAGTCGTCATTTTCATGCACTTTGAATTTGCGTTGTATCGTATTTTGAAGGCATTAAACATTGCCATAGCGATTGGAGTGTTGCGGCCAGATTAGACGCTCCTTGTGTTTATTATTATATTTCGAAAACACCACAGTTTTCATGCAGCTCATACCATATTATTTTGTTGTATTATTTCCGCCACACCTTAAATGCCGGTCCCTGAAAATATTGTCTGACATAAACCGGTCCGTGGGGCAAAAAAGGTTGGGGACCCCTGGTTTAAAGTAGCAAATCAGACGTCATTTTGTTCCAAGCTTTGGGCTACCGTGAGCTATTTGTCAATTCAAATGAGAAAAAAAAAAATTAATGGCCACAAGGTTGACTAAAACTTGACAACTGGCACTGTACAAAACATCACGTTTTTCTCATAACTCGAAAAAAGGCAGTTTAGTTACATAGCGTGGGTGCAAATGTGATATTTTTCACATGACACATATAATTCCAAAATTCTGTTTGAAGTACCTCAATGAATCTCATCGGTTGGAGGTACCTTGCCTTGTGTTTTTTAATTTGACATTAACGGCAGAACGACACGTGCAGAAATAACATAACAAATCAACTATGGAAGGTGGGTGGAATATTTCCCACCAACAAGTGGAAGAGGGGAAAATAAAAGGAGGTGTGTGTGTGTGTGTGTGTGTGTGTGTGTGTGTGTGTGTGTGTGTGTGTGTCTGAAAATCTCTCTGTCGTACATAAACAGCACAGACAAAGCTTTTCACTTTTCACCCGTGGGCACTGTAACAAGCCTGTTGCTATGGATGCCCTGCGTTTTACGTAAGGAGAGAGCGATCTAGTCCAACACGAGCAAATAACCATGAGCCACGTTATCATCTCTAGTCAATAATACACTGCCGTCCGGTCCGTGCTTGTACGTCTTCAGTCAGTTTGTGTCACCAGGGTCGTTCCACCAGTCGGTATTGACAGAATTCATAACACCCCCCCCCCCCCCCCCCCGCAAAGATTAGCCGCCAGTCTGACACGATCGATGCATAGAAGCTTACATAAGCGCTGGACTTTTCAAAATAAAATGAGCGATTCGCTGTGGCCGCAACTGTATGCGCGCTTTTATTTTGAAAGACAAAGTGCGCCGCTTCTGGGAGCGGAAGTCATTGAAATGAACGCCAACGCCCGACCTTCACGAATAAGCATCACGCAAAACGCTCGAAGAACACGCCGCGAGGGAAGAAGTCACGGCCGTTGCAAACGAGGCACTAAACGGTCTACTTGTGCCGTTGCTGACGATCTTTGATGCACACAGCTTAACAAAACTTGCCGCAAATGCTCTCTTCTGCTTCCGGCCAGTGAGCGTGATGTCACTGCCCATGTCCAACAACAGATGACCTTTTGACCTTTATTTTATTTATTTATTTATTTATTTATTTTTCCCCAGGCTGTCTGCGTATCATTAGCCAGGAAACAAATCCCAGTCTACTTGTGTAACATTTTTCAATTGAGGCCCCCCCCCCCCATGCACGTGCGCACAAAATGGATCTGATGCCGCCAATCCGCAATTGGCTTCTGGATGTCGATAAGCGCCGTCGTCACAGTCTCGTTTGTGCTAACAGAAGTCTTTCCATGTGGGCCAGCGTGAAGGCAAGATGTTTTTTTTTTTTTTTTCCTCCATTTTTGCCGCATGTCAGATGACTTGCAGTCTGGACTTGGTGTCTAAATACTGCTCCACCTGTTGACGTGGCTCAGGTGGTTTCAAGAAAGCGTAATTAGATCTTGGCAAAAATGTATAGTCCTGTGTGTGTGCGTGTGTGTGTGTGTGTTTATGTTAAGGGGCATTCACGAATGTGTCAGGTGTCTCAAAAGGTGCGTCTGCATCCGTCTCACCTCGCTCTCTTTGTTCTCGTACTTGTTGGCGTTTTTGCCTTGGCTCTTCCTTCGGAGCTTCTTCAGGTCCGCCTGGGATTTCTCCAAAGAGTCCTGCTTCATCTTGTGCTCCATCTGGTACCTTTTATAGGTGGCCTGGAAAGAGCCACGGTGGCGGAATCTCGTTATCCGGCAGCAATCAAGCACAAGCTTGCCAGCTCACTGGTGGTGGGTTGTTGTTGTTTTTTTTGTTGCAATTTCTAGGCAATGTGTTGTTTGTGCAGATTGGTGAGAATTCATCTGCACAACATTACTTTTGGGGGCTTGAACGCTGCTACTAAAAACAATCCACAGAGATGAATGGCAGCCACTTGCGTACGCTGAACCGCAATATGTAACTGCTCACTTGGTTTTATGTCGAAGCAATTAGTGAATTCATTAACAAGCACAATTAGAGTTAAGTAATTACATGATGACTGAAATGTCAACTTGGCTTGCCTACCTAGTCGAAAGCCGTTTGGAGAGTCAATCAACATACAAAGTCGGTTGTGAGTTCGTTCAGCTGGAGCTTTTTGTCTTCTCTCGTCACCGCTGGCGCAAAAGTTACTTCAACGCAACTTGCTTTTTTGCTAAGCAAATCTTGCACCTGCCCGACGACGGCCTCCTCTGCGCTTTTAGCATTTGATCAAGTTTCTCCAAATAAATCCCCTTGCGGTTGTGACAAATCAACTTTCTCCTCTTTTAGATTTTTAAATCTATGATGACATCATTCTTGGTGACGTCGAGGTACATCGATGTGATGATCAACAGCATCTATTATTACCTTCTACCTCGTCGGACGTCAAAAAGGTTCTCGTTGAAGAGTTCGAATACAAAGGCAGATTTTTTTTTTTTTGTGTATTAAGTAAAACTAGTTTATTTCTGGTTCAAGCTAATATTCTTGTATTTATTCAAAGGATTCTGTCAATGAAGCAATTAGAGGATAACTCCATCTCTCTCGAACTGTTTGACGCAATCAACCATAGACAATACGGTTTGAAGTTACAATAGTTTCCACTCACTTTCAAGCAGCGAGCGCGCAAGAAGTCATCAGCCCGGACATGTTTGAGGACGTACGTGCGCTACATTGTTTTTCCAGTTTTATGGAGGAGTTGTTTAGTTTTGCAGGATTCCAAAATCCAACATCAAATGATTTCATGCCGGGCAGTCGGCTGGCACGAGTTGCTCAAAGAGCAGACATCAGCTTTGGA
This sequence comes from Hippocampus comes, assembly GCF_001891065.2. Lineage (NCBI taxonomy): Eukaryota > Metazoa > Chordata > Actinopteri > Syngnathiformes > Syngnathidae > Hippocampus > Hippocampus comes. The sequence goes on along the minus strand of NW_017805930.1, from coordinate 106,077 downwards.
GTTGAAACACATACTCGCTTTTAGAACCGGATTCTCATCTAGAACTGGGTCAGGATTTCCGGCCCTAACAACTAAACCTAAGCAGGTTGAAAAAAAAAAAATAATTGCGATTTATTGCACATAAGACACAAAAGCGCCACATCACTCACGGTCATGTATTTCACATCCATGTCCGTCTTTCGCTCCAGCTCGGTTATAATCTCCCTGTGGAACCTCTTCAACTTCAAGTGGAGAGGAGGACGGATGAAAGGGGAGAGAAGAAGATGCAGAGCCAGTTAGAAACCTGACGGCAAGATGGCGCATCGGTTATTGACTAAGACGAGAAAAAAAAAACAAACGTGTGAAATAAGAGAAATGCATTTCCATCGGCTTGCTCCATGTGTGCGGGGGTGTGCGCTTGGTTCAAGGTTGCCCTTATGAATGAGTCAGAAACAAAGCGTGGGAATGCCCACAGACTTCTCCCTCTTCCTCTTCAGATGTGACTCGCGCTCATTAGTGCGAGGGCGGCCGAGCCTGCGGCATCCGCATGGGGCGCTTCGGTCCGCGCTGAAACTACCCCTTCTATTAACCGCATGCTGAAGACCACACCGATGGCCACCGGTT
>NW_017805930.1:101562-105355 GCF_001891065.2 Hippocampus comes | reverse complement strand
GGCGGGGTGGGGAGGGGGGGGGGTTCACTGCGTTGCACTCGGGTTCTGCTCAAATCATTTTCGACTGTCGTTTGTTCACATCTTGTCCCCGCTCAACTGTTCTGCCTTTGCATTGCAATCACGGTCACAGTCCGCATCATTCACAAAAAAGTAGCAGCACATGCAGGTTAATGGCGCCACACAGTCACCTGCTTGACAGTTAACTAATGTACAGTAGTCGAAATATTTTCTTTGCCCTCCACACCTTAAGAGTCAACTTCTGCTCCGGACAGAGCCCCAAAAGGTTGGGGCGATGACTAAGAGTCAACTGAACACGTTGCCAAGTGAGCATGCCAGAGGCAACATATTGTGATGAGGCAACAGTGGAAGACAATCATTAAGTCAGACTTGAACTGTCAAGAAACAGTGGAAAGAAAAAACAAAAAAACTAACTTGTACTCACATTGTCCTCCCATTCGAAAAAAACTTTCCTGTGGACTTCCGAGATTCCCATTAGCACCATTCCTGAAAGAACAACAACAACAAAAAAAAGCATGAAAGTTTTCCTATGAATGAAAACGCAATGCTTGTAGAATAGCAAAAAAAAAAAAAAAAAAAAAAAAAAAGCAGCAAACGCATTCATTTGGTCTTTTTGATCGGCGGATGAACTTTGACATCGGTGCACAGCGCGCTGGCATTCGCTAATGTTTGTTAGTGCTGACTCGCAACCTCAGACCTGTCAACGGCTTGGGATTATGCTACAAAGGATTCATCTTGAAGAAAAAAAAAAAAAAAAGGAAGTAAATGCATGCGCCTGAACCGGAAAAACTGGACCACCAACTGTTTGCTGCTTAGATGGTAGGTGGTCATATGTTGCCACCGCATGCGCCTCATCAAAATAATCATTTGAGGATTAGGAAGTCTGCGGTCTGAACGCCGTCTTTAAAAATCCTTCCCTTTCTAAACCGTTGGCGCTTGGCCTATTTTCAGGAAGGCGGATCTTTACTCTCAGAGGTCCGTCGTTCAGATTGAAACATACAAATAGACAAGCAAACCTTTTGAAAGAATCAAAAAAAAAAATATTGAAATTGAATGGCACCAAAATCAATACAAAGGTCGTCGTGGGGCATCAGAAAAAACAAAACAAAAAAAAAACCACCAAAACAACTTGAGAAATAAGTGCCTAGAAGCAGACGGTGGGCCGGCTGACTTGAGTCTGTTTTCAACATACTCTGCGTTCTGGATAGAGAGTGTTTGTCTATTACACAGTTCCGTGACAGACACCATTTTATAAACACTCCACAGATGACTGTTAGTCATGGACAGACTGTGTGTGTGTGTGCGTGCGCGTTCCAATTGAAATGCATCTGCTCTGTGCTTGTTCAAAGGGTTCAACTGAATTTTGCTTCCATTCACAAGGAAAAGATACACTCTCACATAACTGAAGTTGATGCTACATTCTTTGAAACGAGTGTTTCTTTATTATTTTAATTTTGTGTTTAATTTTGTGTTGAGTTTCCATTTGTTGAGGAGAAATGACAAACTTGTAAGCCTTAAATGGAGTGTGAGCGAGTACTGGAGAGCAAGCTAACAACACGTTCACCTTCAAGTAGAAAGCAGAGAATTGTCCAAAGAGTGTCGGTAGAATGAAGACTAAATCGAAAGATGGATGAATTTAGAAGGCTTCGGACCAGCGTGTGAATGGTGAAATGATTTGGAGGAAGTGTGCCACCTGACTTGCGGTGCATTTAGTTCACTTTCTTTCTCTTGTGCGGCTGTGAGCCAACTGGCGCATTTCATGGGCAGTTGTCACAGCAAAAGGACCTAAACTGATATGATAAACATGAGCTTTTGATCGAAGGAGCAAAGTTGTCATCATGTTGGGGTATTTTGGTATCCCAGGAGGAGAGATTGTGGGCCCGCGGTACCTCTATTTACGAACGCCTCTTCATACGAAATGTTCAAGTTACGAAACGCCTCAACGGGAAATTATTGCCTCTTGTTACGAAAGAAATTTCAAGATACGAAAGGTAAAAATACAGGATGGCTTCCTCGGTATTTTGGTATCCCAGGAGGAGAGATTGTGGGCCTGTAACGGAGGTGTCGTATTATTGTATAATTGTATATTGTATTGTAATACTGTATATATGTATATACAATGTATATACATTACTTGTTTCTGGCATCCCATTGGCTAAGAGGAACCTCTACCGAATGTGGAGATAGATAGATATGTGTTTATGCAGCGACCTCGTTATTCACCCCTCGGGCCATGAGGCGTTCCGATAGTTTTGTGTAAAAGTGAATCACCAAGCGAGTTTCCTGAACGCAACATACTTATAGCTGCTCTGCCATTGGCTATTACCTAGCATCTTTCTGGCATCCCATTGGCTAAGAGGAACCTCTACCGAATGTGGAGGTAGTATTCGCCCCTCGGGCCATGAGGCGTTCCGATAGTTTTACGTAAAAGTGAATCACCAAGAAGTGTTCACCAGTCGGGCGATCGCTCACTATGCTGATGTTTACTTGGACATTTTTGAAGGATTGTTAAAAGCCGACAAAAGCAAACGTCCTTGCATCGGTTCTTTACAAAACGCCGGGCAAAAAATGATGAGGACGCAGTTAAAAGTTAAATGACCATTTTTATTCTTCTCTACTGTTTTCTTTACATTGTGCACAACTCTCATTTATTGCTCAATAATCTAATTGTAACATGTATAAGTTTCATATTTTGATGCATTTTTATGCTTTAGGAAACACTTATGTCTGAATTTTTGGGGGAGTTTGGAACGAATTAGGGCATTTCCATGGAAAATGCGTCTCTACTTCCAAAATTTTCTAGTTAGGAAATGTCTTTCAGAACCAGTTAATTTCCGAAGTAGAGGTACCACTCTGCAGCATTTACTCATCCTTCGAGCATAGTGGCCGGCTGCATCTGAGGGAAGAGGTCCTTATTTGTACAAACACACAATTAAAACAGTAATTGATCTGAAAGTGGTTTCTAGTCCTTGTGGGTGCTGCCGTTTGGATCAGCAACAGCGTTTCAATAAGCTTGGCGCGTTTGTGTGTGAACAATAGCAGCTATGAACTGACGTAATTCACCATCATCGTCATTTCCTGACGTGTTTCCTTCAAGACTGAAATGCCAACAAGAGGAAATAAAAATGCTTCTTCGGACGCAAGATCCTTGCTCGTGGCGATGAGTGACAAAACCTACAACGAAGGGATGGGCCAACTTGCACGAAAACATGCGATTGGCGATGAGTCGTCGTCGAGCTCTGACTTTAGCTCTTCGACGCAACGACGACGCCTTTCGTCGGTGACAGCTCGCCCGATTGACTGACTGTATCTGACCCGTCACAATTTTAAACAGCTCTACATGGACGGCGGGCATTTTGGATGGCGTGAATGCAAGCTTGGTTTCGGGAAGTTCAGCAAAGTCAGCCGAGCAGGTTGGAAAGATGACGTGAATTTTGAAGCTCACAAGGTGTGGCATCAAGCCAAACGCCAGACAGATTATTCGTTCATAGTCAGATGGTGACTCATTAACACGCCGACGCATCTGTAAATAAAACCGAGCCAAAAGGTGACTGTGTCACGTCATGAATGGACCGAGAATGACGTCGGTGACGTCATACATACCAACTGTCCTTTTTTTTCCCAGCAGTTGGTTTGTTTGTTGGTGTCGGCCTTTGAAGAATGTTGCCAGGCAGCAGATGTTAAGCCACGTCTGACAGCTCTGTGTGTGTGTGTGTGTGTGTGTGTGTGTGTGTCATGGGGGTGATAGTACAGGGGGGGCGATTGTCTGTCCCGC
>NW_017805930.1:30000-99208 GCF_001891065.2 Hippocampus comes | reverse complement strand
TGTGTGTGTGTGTGTGTGTGTGTGTGTGTGTGTGTGTGTGTGTGTGTGTGTGTGTGTGTGTGCGCGTTCCAATTGAAATGCATCTGCTCTGTGCTTGTTCAAAGGGTTCAACTGCATTTTGCTTCCATTCACAAGGAAAAGATACATCCTCACATAATTGAAGTTGATGCTACGTTCTTTGAAGGGATCGTTTCTTTATTATTTTAATTTTGTGTTTAATTTTGTGTTGAGTTTCCATTTGTGGAGGAAAAATGACAAACTTGTAAGCCTTAAATGGAGTGTGAGCGAGTACTGGAGAGCAAGCTAACAACACGTTCACCTTCAAGTAGAAAGCAGAGAATTGTCCAAAGAGTGTCGGTAGAATGAAGACTAAATCGAAAGATGGATGAATTTAGAAGGCTTCGGACCAGCGTGTGAATGGTGAAATGATTTGGAGGAAGTGTGCCACCTGACTTGCGGTGCATTTAGTTCACTTTCTTTCTCTCGTGCGGCTGTGAGCCAACTGGCGCATTTCATGGGCAGTTGTCACAGCAAAAGGACCTAAACTGATATGATAAACATGAGCTTTTGATCGAAGGAGCAAAGTTGTCATCATGTTGGGGTATTTTGGTATCCCAGGAGGAGAGATTGTGGGCCTGTAACGGAGGTGTCGTATTATTGTATAATTGTATATTGTATTGTAATACTGTATATATGTATATACAATGTATATACATTACTTGTATCTACTTACGAACGTCTCTTCATACGAAATTTTCAAGTTACGAAACGCCTCAACGGGAAATTATTGCCTCTTGTTACGAAAGAAATTTCAAGATACGAAAGGTAAAAATACAGGATGGCTTCCTCGTCGCAGCTCAGAGTTTCCTGAACGCAACATACTTATAGCTGCTCTGCCATTGGCTATTACCTAGCATCTTTCTGGCATCCCATTGGCTAAGAGGAACCTCTACCGAATGTGGAGGTAGTATTCGCCCCTCGGGCCATGAGGCGTTCCGATAGTTTTACGTAAAAGTGAATCACCAAGAAGTGTTCACCAGTCGGGCGATCGCTCACTATGCTGATGTTTACTTGGACATTTTTGAAGGATTGTTAAAAGCCGACAAAAGCAAACGTCCTTGCATCGGTTCTTTACAAAACGCCGTGCAAAAAACGATGAGGACGCAGTTAAAAGTTAAATAACCATCATTTTTCTTTACTCTATTGTTTTTTTTCCATTATGCACAACTCTCATTTATTGCGCAATAATCTAATTGTAACGTGTATACGTTACATATTTTGGTGCATTTTTATGCTTTAGGAAACACTTATGTCTAAATTTTTGGGGGAGTTTGGAACGAATTAAGGCATTTCCATGGAAAATGCGTCTCTACTGACAAATTTTCCAGTTAGGAAATGTCTTTCAGAACCAGTTAGTTTCCGAAGTAGAGGTACCACTGTGCAGCATTTACTCATCCTTGCAGCATAGTGGCCGGCTGCATCTGAGGGAAGAGGTCCTTATTTGGACAAACACACGATTAAAACAGTAATTGATCTGAAAGTGGTTTCTAGTCCTTGTGGGTGCTGCCGTTTGGATCAGCAACAGCGTTTCAATAAGCTTGGCGCGTTTGTGTGTGAACAATAGCAGCTATGAACTGACGTAATTCACCATCATCGTCATTTCCTGACGTGTTTCCTTCAAGACTGAAATGCCAACAAGAGGAAATAAAAATGCTTCTTCGGACGCAAGATCCTTGCTCGTGGCGATGAGTGACAAAACCTACAACGAAGGGATGGGCCAACTTGCACGAAAACATGCGATTGGCGATGAGTCGTCGTCGAGCTCTGACTTTAGCTCTTCGACGCAACGACGACGCCTTTCGTCGGTGACAGCTCGCCCGATTGACTGACTGTATCTGACCCGTCACAATTTTAAACAGCTCTACATGGACGGCGGGCATTTTGGATGGCGTGAATGCAAGCTTGGTTTCGGGAAGTTCAGCAAAGTCAGCCGAGCAGGTTGGAAAGATGACGTGAATTTTGAAGCTCACAAGGTGTGGCATCAAGCCAAACGCCAGACAGATTATTCGTTCATAGTCAGATGGTGACTCATTAACACGCCGACGCATCTGTAAATAAAACCGAGCCAAAAGGTGACTGTGTCACGTCATGAATGGACCGAGAATGACGTCGGTGACGTCATACATACCAACTGTCCTTTTTTTTCCCAGCAGTTGGTTTGTTTGTTGGTGTCGGCCTTTGAAGAATGTTGCCAGGCAGCAGATGTTAAGCCACGTCTCACAGCTCTGTGTGTGTGTGTGTGTGTGTGTGTGTGTGTGTGTGTCATGGTGGTGATAGTACAGGGGAGGCGATTGGCTGTACTGCGCTAACAAACCAAGTCCTGATAAAGTGTGAGGGAAAAGGTCCTGCTTGCCAACGCAGCTTTTTAAAATGTTTTTTTTAACCATTTCGGAAAGTTTTCAGAAATATTGCAGAGCAAGATATTAAGTAAGACGGCCCAAAATGGACCTGAACCCTGTCAACAATGTGGTCTTGTTCAGCTCGGAGACAGCGGAGCACTTTGATCAAAATGCATGCACAGTTTCTCGATGCTCGTGTGCAAATGCTCATTCAAATGGTCGCTCATAAGAAAAAGAGCCAAACATATTCTGGATACACCACACCTCAAAAAAAAGAAAAAAAGAAAAAAAAAGAAACAAACCTTTCACCCTTAAGCTGATTTTAAAACAGGATTTTGCAGGGAAGATGCAAAGCAGCCCACAGTCCTTGCAGTTTTGTTTTTGTGGGCATAATAATCCTGAAATGAGCGAGAGCCACCTGACGCGGCATGCAAACGCGCTGGGATTATGTAAACAAAGCCACGTCAACAAACTAGCGCATGAAAGGACATTGTTGGCTGCGTTCGTTCTGTCAAAAAGACCAGATGACCGGGCGAGTTGACTTTTGGTAGTTGAAGGAAACAAAAACACAACACGGGGTCGCACGTATTCCATTTGAAATCCATCCTTAACTGTCAATTTTTGCAACGGTCAACGTCAGTCGCCTTTGCTCGGCGCGCGGCGGGCCTGATAAAGTTTTGACGACTTCTACGGATGAATTCCCCTGCCATGACTGTGCATGAGAAATACCGCGTCTCAAATTGGAGGTCACTGTCCTGGAATGCATTCTGTTCAACCTCAGCGGTTCAGCTTTATCTTTTTGCATTTGGTCTCAGCCGGCCTTGGTTCAACCGCAAACCCAATACAAAGATATGAACGCTGATAACGGATCCTTGTTCAGTGTTGGGCCGAGGAGGGGGGAATCCGGTCAGAAGCGTCTGAATGAACGAACCGGTGACATTTGAACTCTTGCGGTGGAGGAGGATGACAACGAGGAAGAAGGGGGGAGGCCAAAGGAATTAAAGGGAAGACTGCAACAGTACAAGATGCACCGGTCCTCCGATATCTCTCAAGGGTATCCCGTTTCTAGTCGGCTACGCGTCACTGAAGCTCAGGTTTCTCACCGGGCAGCCTCATTGCATCCTTGAGCAGGCTCGGAGTCAACAGGACTTTTTGTTCTTTGGAGTAAAACTTCATGAATCATTCTTTGGTCCAGTCCAGAAATCTCGACTGCTTGTGTTTTCATTGAACAACAGCAGACAGTTTGTGATTTGTGTTTCGACGATTCTACATAATGAGTCACAGGGATTAGTGGAGTCTATCCATAGGTTCGAGTCAGACAGGAAATCATGTCAACTGTCTCGAGATGGCTACGATTACACTCTGCAATTTACTTGCATCCCGCCCCTCATTTCCTCAACGCTTCCTATCACAGGATTCCGACAAGCGTTCGTTCACAATTTACAAAGAATCCGAATCTTTGCTGTTGGAAGTCCCGTTCCGTCCTTCAATCGCAATGCATCGTCATCAACAAGAATACAGGCTGACTGCTCCCTTTTTGTTTTTTTTTTTATCCCTCAAGCTAAAAAAAATTTAAAAAAATGTTGAAAACTATTTCAAAGTGTGTGGTATATGATTCATCATTTGGCTGATGCCTCCGTCTTGGTGCGCCAGGAGGCCAGCCTCACCCGTTAGCTCCCATTGTGCTGCTCAATTTAATTAACAGCTTTTTTTCTCTACCCGCAGGGGAGTTGAGAAACATACAGTGGTTACATCAAAGTGTTCCACAGGTGACGCAGATATCTTTCCACCTGGGGAGTTGTCCCGGCCAAAAAGGGTGTGCCATTACACAAGCAGCGTGCTGGACTTCATCCACGTACAACGGTATCTTGACGTGCGAGCGCTCCTAACGTGTACGTTTTTTTTTTTGGGAGGCTTGCAAGCTGCGGCTTTGGTCAAATTTTGGCTTTGTGTTGAGAGTCAAAATTCATGTAAGGAGCGAGTGAAGTGAGGTGGGGCAATTAATTTACCGTCTGTTTAGATACAGTAAAATGTCGAGGACCAACATTGTAATGCCCGTTATCTACAGGATTGAAGTGGAACTGTATTGAAAATTGGTCAGCCTTGGCAAAAGTTGGGGCACTACTGAGCACCATTCAAGCTTTTACTTTAAGAGTTGCAGGACATACTAGAAGGCATTTGACAAAAAAATTCAAGATGCCCAAACATACCGGGTAATGGCAATACATACTTCCCTGTGGAAAGACTTTTGGTGATATATATATATTTTTTAATTAATTTTTGTTGCAAACTTGAGACTTCTGTAGGTTATAATTGAAAAGAAAATGAACCAATTGATCTACTCTCACTGCGCGATGCTTCAGAACAGGACCCGACCATCGCAAAGAAAAGGCCACTCACTCCTGCACATTGGACGATTTAGCATAAGGACAGCTTGCGATGTGAACTGCACGCAACATTTTTTTTGAGATATATTGAAAGGCAGGGCACGTGGTATAGTATGTATGCCACTCGCATGTATTTTTTTTTTAACCACAAAGTTTGCTATTTCATCCACAAGTCCAGAAGAAATTCTAAATATGGTTGAGTATTGTTGTAAAACACAGTATCTATACTGTATGGGCTAAATTTCTATTGGTTGGTGGTGCATGACGAGCGGCTGTATCGCACTCGCTTCGAACCCGGAAAGTGATTTATTTCCCGTGTGAAAGCTACTATGTAACAATTTGCAACGTCACCACATCCTGCAACTGCGATTCAAATTTGGAATCGCCGCAAAAACAGTGGCCGAGACTCTACGCCAACTATAGATCCATCTCAATCCGGCACTGCTGACAATGATTGCTTCTGACACCCAAATGAGACATACAGATACTGGAGACAAGTAAAAATGAATCTCATTCAAGAATGAAAGGACTCACAGAACATGAAAACGTACCTAATTCTCTGGATACAGGAGACATCACTGCACTCTCTCCAATTTTAGCCATGGCATCAAAATACAATCTTCCTGCCAAAGTCATTGCTGGGGAAATATTCATGGAACTATGATCAGTGTTTATCAGTTCACACATAAACCGATACTTTACCGTGCACAGAAAAGTCTTAAAACTACTCATCGGTGTAGGTGTTCATCTCGGCGTCAAAATGCTTACCCGCGACAGATTTCTCGTAGTTCTTTCCCAGGTTGACCAGGTTTCTCAGTCCTGGGTTGAACTGGTCCATCACATTCTGAGTGGCCAGCCATGGAAGAAGAGAGACTTTTATTCCATGATTCAATGTTGGATGATGAATATTCTTGTTAGTTCACTTGAGTAAAGTTCTGCCAGTGCTTTGTTTGAAGGCAAAAGGAGAATAAGCCTCCTGTATGGACAGCCTGCGGATTTATTTAGGACCACTCAGGATTGAGCTGAATGGCAAAAATAACAACGATCGATGGAGTACCAACATAACCTGCATCGCATACAGTAATGGAGGACAGTGAAGTTTCCCAAAGTAGCACACGAGTAAGTCTGCATCCCGGAAACTTCACGGCGCGAGGGCTGGATATTTTCAGATGCTTCGCTGACTGTCACCTAAGTGCTTTAAATGTTACGGTTGGCTTGCACATATGAACATGAAGAGGTTTAGCTGTGTGCTTCCAGACATTTACTGTCATCCTGGTCTGCTTTTCAGCTAGTTCCTTTTGTTTAACCAAGCAATTCATAGTCAGTTGTTAAAATGTCCTTCAGGGAGGTTATGATGGGCATTACGAGCAATTGTGTGGAATTGATGAATTGTGTCTTGAAGCGATTGAGGCAAAAGGAATTGGCCACCACCAGCAGAGGCACTGTTGATTCCGTTTTAAAGTTGAGCTACTCTTCCTTCTTTTACCACCAGTGCGGTTTCAAGAAATTGTGGTTTCAGTACAGTTCGGCTCCGGCGCTTATCTCTGTAAATAGTGTCATTTAGCAAGGTTTTTCTCGCATGTGACCTCAGTGCATATCCATGCCTGGCTCAATCACACCCACACTTAGAATGCAGAATATGATGACAGCACAAGTCATGAGCGAAACGTTTCCGCTGTCTTAAGAAACCTGTTGTCAATGAATGACATGTAAACCGGGGGGCCACTGCAGATAGCATTCTTTAAACGGACTCGTGAAGTAACACAAGCATTAGGTGCTCTTGCTATGTAACCTTTCCAAACAAGTCAGATAAATAATTAAACCTGGAGTCATTTCTGTGCTCCCACCAGAATGCTGTGACGGGAGGTTGAGAAAACTACAGGAATTAGTTTAGCTGTTTTTTTATTGACTTGAATGGAACGGTACCAAAGGTGGTAAAAGTACTTAAGGTACACTCTGTACTTCAATAATCGTGTGCAATACAGTATATGGATACTTCTCTGGTCTTGCTTACGCTTAAAACCCTTAAACATTCTTTTTTTGAAAGCTCATGCACATTTTTGTTGGACTGTACATCATGTTGTCATCTGCGGGGATTGAAAAAGTTAAGAGTTGAAAGTACAGAAATCTGTTTTTAAATGCAGTGATGACAAGTAAAAAAGTTGTCAGAAATGAAAAGATTCTACTGCAAATACCTGAAAAATAGTAACTACAGTGACGAAGCATTCGGGCTGCTTGGTTACTTCCCACCACTGAGCAGCCGTCATCCATTATTGTTGATTCGGTGGATGACCCCAGTTTTCTTATCAGCATAACATTAGCCCAATAGCATAACTGTACTCACTTGGATAGATAAATACTTTATTCATTTCGTGCTTGAAGATGGATTGCCATTGCAGTAACATTCAAGCAGTAAAAGAGCAATCATCACAGACAAAATCATTTTAAAATCAATTTGTCAGTCATCATGGTCGTCCACAAACCAGCAATGTATGCCAAAGGTTGAATGGAGGCAACGGGATTCTTCGTTTGTTTCCCCCCCCAAAATGACTTGGACAATTTTGCTATTAGGCTCAAGGTAAAAAGCAAGTGACTTGCAGGATGAAACAAGTGACGCGATATTAGAACGTGTATTCCTATTTTAGAAGACACGACCGGGTTCAAGCCAGTTTTTCCTTCTTTCCTTGCTTTTTAGGGGCACACCTGTTGCACACTACCCACCTTGTATGTAGTTTCAGTCAGCTTGTTCACCTCCTCCGCACTCCTCGACATCTTTAAATCCCTTTAAACAACGATGGAGAAGGAAGAAAAAAAAATCCACCAACGCGACGGCTGAAGATGTCCACCCTCAGTCGACAACAAAAAGAACGAAAGGAGGGGGAAGAAAAAGTGGGCGACAAACCTTCGGTCGAAAAGAAGTCCTCATTGCTAACAAGAGAAAGCGAAACGCGCGCATACGACAAAAAAACAATAAAATTATTTTTTTAAAAAAGACGTCCACAAACGGCAAACCCTACTGTGTTGCGTTGCCAAGCAGGGAAATAGAACTACTGTCAAACTTGTTGCAGGAGTTGCTGCGAACGGGGAGGGAGGTTCAAGTAAAGTTTGTCAAGTCTGTGCATCCTCTTCCGGGTGTAGACTACGAAATAAAACAGAACTACTTTCAAAAACAAAACGTTTTCATCTCCATGGTGGGATGTAATGAAGTACAAATACTTCGTTCAAGTATTTAAGTAGATTTTTCATCTATCTGCATTATATTTGAGGTTTTTTTCTGATGACTAAAATTTACCCCCTGGAACGCAGCGACAAACCTTCGGTCGAAAAGAAGTCCTCATTGCCAACAAGAGAAAGCGAAACGCGCTCATACGAAACACAAATAATAAAATTATTAAAAAAAAAAAGACGCCCAGAAGCTTAAATCAACGACTGAAATAAATACTTCTATTTGTAGTATTTTTCCACACAAGTATGCATCTGTACTTAAGTACAGAATGTAACTAGCTTTGTTTTTGTTCAAGTAACCGGATGGTATTTTTCCTGAAGTAACAATAAAATAGCGAGGTTCAAGTAAAGTTTGTCAAGTCTGTGCATCCTTTTCCGGGTGTAGACTACGAAATAAAATAGAACTACTTTCAAAAACAAAACGTTCTAATCTCCATGGTGGGATGTAATGAAGTACAAATACTTCGTTCAAGTATTTAAGTAGATTTTTCATCTATCTGCATTATATTTGAGTTTTTTTTCTGATGACTAACATTTACCCCCTTGAACGCATATCAGTGTCTTTTCATTGTTCAAGGTTTTGTATGAAATTAACAATAAGGCTTGATTTTCACTTTTAGCTGTTTTGCCTCGGTACATTTCAGAAGTACGCACTGTACTCTGTTTTACTTCAACTTAAATCAACGACTGAAATAAATACTTCTATTTGTAGTATTTTTCCACACAAGTATGCATCTGTACTTAAGTACAGAATGTAACTAGCTTTGTTTTTGTTCAAGTAACCGGATGGTATTTTTCCTGAAGTAACAATAAAATAGCAGTGAAAATGGGTCATTAAACGTTTACTTTTTTTTTAAGCAGTACTTCCGTTTTGTTTAGTTGATGTTTCTGTAACTTGACTCAAACTGCAACGCAGGTGTACCTCAAATTCGGACAATGAGGCGAAAAAAATGGAACGGCGCGCTCCCTGGAGGCAACTAATCGTTAGCACAGTCACGCTCAAATGGGAGTTTAAAGTCCAGTAAAATAAGGTTTTTTTTTTAATTTAAGACGAAACTCTCAGTTTTAACTTGTGGTGATTACAGATAATGTGATACAATACAGTCCACAGCCAGCGCGTCGTAATCTCATTTTTCTATTTGTAGTATTTTTCCACACAAGTATGCATCGGTACTTAAGTACAGAATGTAACTATCTTTGTTTTTGTTCAAGTAATCGGGTGGTATTTTTCCTGAAATAACAATAAAATAGCATTGAAAATGGGTCATAAAACGTTTACTTTTTTTTTAAAGCAGTACTTCCGTTTTGTTTAGTTGACATTTCTGTAACTTGACTCAAACTGCAACGCAGGTGTACCTCAAATTCGGACAATGAGGCGAAAAAAATGCAACGGCGCGCTCCCTGGAGGCAACTAATCGTAAGCACAGTCACACTCAAATGGGAGTTTAAAGTCCAGTAAAATAAGTGTTTTTATTGAAGACGAAACGCTCAGTTTTCACCTGTGGTGATTACCGATAATGTGATACAATATAATCCACAGCCAGCGCGCCGTAATCTCATTGAATTGTATTTGTTGTTTCTTATTGTACTCTATAATCCCTCATGGAATAGAAATCCTACATAGTAATTGTTTCTGAATACAACCTACTTTAATATAATGCCCGTATTTATCAAGTGCTGGAGATTATAAGTAGCTGTGCCAATAACTACATTAAATTTTGAGTTATTAACATTAATCTCTTCATTGCTCATTGATTGGTGATTAAAAAATTAAGCACTGCAGTATTGCGCGTGAGTGTGGCCCACCGCTAGATGTCACTAATAGTCAACAGTTAATTTTTTTTCTCACAGAGATTGACAGTATCATCCCATTAAAAAATGTTTTCTAAATGTAACTGATGTGTTTTGAATTTTGAATTCAACCTCACCTGTTTTGAAAGTTTACTGTCGAATGTGGATGTGCAAGCTGTCAAACAAATATCATCCTGGTGGCCTACAAAGTGCCATTTTATGTTCCACCTTAGCAGCGCTCCCCGCTGAGAAGTGACACTCCAAAAGAAAGTGAAACCACGCGGGTTTATACATGAATGGATGCACGGAGACACGAGCCAAGTGTGTCTCATCTACGAAGACGGCACCAAAGTAATTGCATGCATATTTATGTGAACCTTTGCTTACACTTAACAGTACAAACTATTCAAATTTGCTACTTAAGAGAAAGGGCAATTCCCTCAGAAATGGTGCTTGAAGAATGGGAAACAACTAAGAAACATCAATATGGATCGTAATGTGGCCTCTAATTCTTGATTCGAAGGTTATTTTGACAGGAGACATCTGAGATTTGTTTCAAAGTTTTAAAAAAAGGAAGCCCAATACGTGCCCTGAGTCTAATGCACTGTTGCCTCTGTTTGTAGACAAAAGCAGAACGCAGCGATCTCATCCAGAAACCAGACGGAATTAGCAACATTTCTGCTCGACAGGTACGTTTATCACCTCTTTTTGTTTTTTAATTCCGAGCCTTTACATGCTCAAAAATAAAAACTGTAAACAGAACGTTTAGTGTCAGAGTAACGCACCATGACGAATAATTCATGCGACCAACATAGCAGCTGTGGCTAACGTTGGCCAGTTGACAAGCTAGCTAGTGCTGCTATTTTGTTGAAGCTCGATATGCGTTTGATCCTTCATCATTGCATGTCGTCCTACATTGCAGTCTTTGAGAATTTATGAGATTTGAACATTGAGATTGCAAGAGATAGTGTGCCTTCAATCGGTGAATTAAATACTACCCACCTGCACTTGACGCAGATAACTCGCTAAATTGCATGGTTTGCAGAAGATAATTTCTGCTCTGACGTTATTCCTTGAAACCAGAGAAGACCAGAGAAGCAGCAACACATTTTCCGAGAAGTAAATGCTTTTGCTGTTGTACAGTTTGGTTGTATTGGGGAAAAAAATCTATTCTTTATTCTCTTTTCTTTTTTTTTTATGTGAATGTATACAAAGCACATTCAGTGGAATGACAATGTGGTAATTTCAAAACGGCACATTTTAGAGCTATAATTGCAATCCTGTAAAACAGCAATATTTTTTATATCCTACCGAATGACAATTCTGACAATGGCTTATGCCTACATTCAAATCTTGCTAGGGTTTGAAATCTGCTCATAAAAACTTCTGAAGGTCATTAAAACTCATTCAGATTAAGCAATTTCACGAGGCATCAACCTTAATTGGAAAAAAAGTATCAGTATTGGTGTTGATATCGGCAAGACTGGCCTAACTGCTCACATAAAAAAAAAAAAAATCAAAATATCTGTGATACAATACATCTTTATTTTTAATAGCGCTCTCACAACATCTGCAGCTGTAACAGAGCGCAAAACAGGACATCTAACATAGAATAGCAATAATTCAACAGAACGTTATATACATTTAATTTTTATATCATATACAACATGTGCGAAATTAGCTCCTCTTCTGAATACGTTGTTTTCTGCACTCGCTGGAGGAGAAATGATCAACACTGGTGAGTTCAAGCTGCGCACAGTGTGTTGCAAAACAAATACTACATGATGCAATATGGAGTGGAACATTGCACGCTGGCATATTTGCCGAGGTTCTGCACGGACTGATTGCACCGCTTGTCCGCATTGTCCGAGCTACAGGATTTATAACCCCTCGGTCATCGTTGCGCGCCCCCTATCGGCTCTCCCCCCCATATGTGTTGTCAGAACAGCTGAGTGGCTTTCACAAGACAAGAAAAGAAAAGGACACTTTTCTTCACAGTATATTTTCAGGTTGAAGCTCTTTCGCATGCTGCGGCATTGGACCACAAAGCTCACTCGAGAATATTTTTCTTTACCCTTGAGAAGGATAAAGAAATGGTAACTGGTTTTGTATCGGGAGTTTACAACCAATCACGTCAAGATGTGCCCAAGGACATTCCAGGCCGAGAAAACAAATAATAGACCACGTAATTACATGCAGACGGAGGCGTACTTTCAAAAAACAAGAAAGTGGTCGGGAAAAAAAAAAAAAAAAAGAAAAAACAACAAAAAAAAAAAAAAACATTGAAAATATACCGATGTCTGCTATTTGGATCCAAACAGATGCTGGTGAACGCGTGGGAGGAACTTTTAAGCTAAACTACAACACAAGGAGATGATGACTGACTTTCACTAAGCAAGACTTTAAATCGAGTTCTCGTATACTTAGTCAACACAATCTGCATCTGGTGTCACATTCATTTTTGTTCATTTAGCGGCGTTTGTTCTACTTTTACCTCATGTGTTTTGAAACGTTCTTTCACAATTATATAAGCCACATCTGGTCTTTGACTCCTGCTGCTTGGTCTGCATTTGAGCCCAAAAGTAGATAAGTGAAATTAGGAAATCATGAAATCATTTGCTTTAAAAAAATAAATGAGCCGTTCACTTTTCTGCACTGAATACTTTTGTCGATGTCTGCAGAGTAAATTACAAAAGCTCCTCTTCTTATTGCAGAAGTACCATAAATGGAACAAAAGTTTTTTTTAAATCTGCATCTGGTGTCACATTCATTTTTGTTCATTTAGCGGCGTTTGTTCTACTTTTACCTCATGTGTTTTGAAACGTTCTTTCACAATTAGATAAGCCACATCTGGTCTTTGACTCCTGCTGCTTGGTCTGCATTTGAGCCCAAAAGTAGATAAGTGAAATTAGGAAATCATGAAATCATTTGCTTTAAAAAAATAAATGAGCCGTTCACTTTTCTGCACTGAATACTTTTGTCGATGTCTGCAGAGTAAATTACAAAAGCTCTTCTTCTTATTGCAAAAGTACCATAAATGGAACAAAAGGTTTTTTACCAATAGTTCTGCCCTTCCCACACACTTCAAACACATCTACCAATCATTCAAAGACACTTGTTCATACACGGTCGCTCGCACAGTTCCCCAAATAAGAGACATGTTTGCGTCAAGCTGTTTGATTTGCCACTTCCAGTTGGTTTACTGTCAAACCAAACCCAAAACAAAGAGAATTACACGATCCTTATTTAAAACAACCACACAGCTTAGCCTCTCAGTCTGTTAGCTTAATCCTAATGCTAAATAGTCATACACTGAAGACAAACGGTGTGGTACCAGCGGCCTTCTAGATTACGTTGAAAGACTTTTTAAAAAATTATTATTATTATTATTATTATTTTACCAGACAATGGTCTCTTTTTGGTGAAGAGAAAAACTCTTAGTATTAGCCAGGTTAGAATTTTTCTCTTCACCAAAAAAAAAAAAAGTACCATTGTCTGGAAAAAAAAAAAAGAAACCTTAAACCGAATTTAACATCGTGGTAGGTGAATATTTGTGAGATGACGCCATATAAAAACATCTTTTCAATAGTTCTGCCCTTCCCACACACTTCAAACACATGTACCAATCATTCAAAGACACTTGTTCATATACGGTCGCTCACACAGTTCCCCAAATAAGACACATGTTTGCGTCAAGCTGTTTGATTTGCCACTTCCAGTTAGCTTACTGTCAAACTAAACCCAAAACAAAGAGAATTGCACGATCCTTATTTAAAACAACCACACAGCTTAGCCTCTCAGTCTGTTAGCCTTCTCCTAATGCTAAATAGTCATACACTGAAGACAAATGGTGTGGTACCAGCGACCTTCTAGATTACGTTTAAGGACTTTTTAAAAAAATATTGTTATTTTTTTTTTTTACCAGAAAATGGTCTCTTTTTGGTGAAGAGAAAAACTCTTACCTGGCTGAAAGTTTCGGCTGTCACGTCAGCCTTCATCGGTTGTCTGTCACTACTTCCTGGTGACGTGTCTTAAAAACAACTCACTGGGTCGAGAAACCTTCAAAATAAGGCTTCACCATCAACAGGGACAAGGATGCTTACATGCTCCCACACACAAATTCAAATTACTTCAGCGGCGGGCGAACGGTTGGAGCGCACCTTTGACCGGGTCGAAGAACCTTATTTTGAAGGTTTCCTGACCCGGCCAACTGTTTTCTTCGATGAAGGCTGAAGCGTAAGCTGAAACTGTTAGCCAGGTTAGAGTTTTTCTCTTCACCCAAAAAAAAAAGAAACCTTAAACCGAATTTAACCATAAGTAGACAAGATGAACGTCACAGGGCCTTCTAGATTGCCTCCAATTCTCTGTTTACACTAAGAATTCATCTGAGTACCCAGTGCCGTTAGCATGAATGTCAATCCATACAAACACTTTTTTTTCTGAGACGCACATTTTCAATCAAACTAAACTGCGTCGCCCACGGATTTTTCTCGGAATAAGACCCGAGCTGTCACTTTTACGCAAAAGGAGCCCGGGGACCTTGATGCAGGCGTGAAGAGGCCTCGCATAGGAACAAACATAAGCGTACAAACTCGCTTATTACGTCTCCTGTCATCACCCACAAAGTGCTGAAATACTGAAATACTTTGCCTTTGTGATAATGACACCTAATCCGACACGTTCTGCACCGCTCTTCAACTCTGCTGACAGATGGGCAGCAATGTATCTTTGGGAAACGAGTTGCTAAATGCGTTGTCAAATGTGTTTTTCTCTTATGCAATTACGATGAAGGGTATTAAGCGCAACGATTTAATAGGCTTCACGATCAGACAGGACATTCATACTAGTGGGAATTACCAACATGAAAAAAAAAAAAAATTCCACTTCCTCCCACATTCCGTAACATCCACGTTAGCCAAATGAGAAACATCCTTTTCCATCATCTGACTGCGCAAAAAGACATTTTTAGCTTGCGTTTGGCTTTTTTTCTTACCGCTCAGTGCTCACATATCAAGCGGCGGTCATATAAAAAAAGAAAGTTTGTTGACCAAACAAGTCGGGTTCAAGACCCACGCTTGCCCACGCAACGAGCTGACAAGGCTGTTTGCAAACCTGACGACACTTGTTGTTCCTCTTCAGTGAGATACGACTCCCTCGCAGCGCTGGTTCCGCAGCGGTTGGAACACAAATTTACTGCATCTTATGTGAGCAACCTTGAAAGGCGAGTGGAGCTACTGGCGGTCTGCACTCAATCTTGGCAACTGCAATACGTTGCAAATGACTTTGCACGTATAGGTGATTACTATCTTGTCATTTGCACACGCTTGAATAAAAATACACCATTAGTCGCTTAATATAGTTTTGCCAGTAGTAGAGTGAGAATCTCTGGGTCCAAGATACAAACTGAGAGGAAGTGGAACGGTCAGGAAGAGGTCGATGGGGCAGTCAGCAGGTTGAAAGTAGGTGGCAGGAAGATCGAGCGGGATTTGTTGGGGATAAAACTCCCGTCTTCTGGTCAAAAGCCTCCAAAGAGGTTGGGGTGAGGGGATTCACAAAATCAGCTCATATCACGGTTCTGTGGCTTTTCAGTTCGGTTCGTTACATCAACTGGAGAAGACATTCTACGTCCAACATGCTATTCATTTATTTGGAAAAGAAAGATTCACTTAAGAAATGCTGAAAATCAGAATACAAACCAGTCACATACAGCAGACCTGTATGTGCTGCTGGCGCAATATTCTCGAGCCAATTCTTATCCACTCACCACGCAGGAAAAACACCTTTCTCCACTTCTGCATCTTCATCAACAATTGGCAGTTGTCGTTTAGTTTTTGGTGCATTGGTGCGACGTTCTAACGTGGATTCTACAGTTCTTCACCCTGTTAGTAAATCCATCCATCCATCTTTTCCGATTAGTTTATCCTCACAAAGGTCGCGGGGTGTGCTGGAGCCTATCCCAGCCGTCTTCGGGCAGTAGTTTGGGGACACCCTGAACCGGTTGCCAGCCAATCGCCGGGCACACAGAGATGAACAACCGTCCGCGCTCACACCTAGGGACAATTTCGAGTTCACTCAGCCTGCCATGCATGTTTTTGGAATGTGGGAGGATACCGGAGTACCCGGAGAAAACCAACGCAGGCACGGGGAGAACAAGCAAACTCCACACAGGAAGGCCAGAGCCGGGATTGAACCCATGACCTCTACGCTGTGAGGTCAACGCGCTAACTATTTGACCACCGGGCTGCCCCCTGTTGGTCCATGAGATAAAAAAAAAAAGAAATGAGCAACTATGAATCAAGGTGACAGAATCAAACCAGACCGTTGGAACAATTTTCATAAACCGTTCCGCCCCTATAAACAAGGATGAGCCATGGTGGTGGTGACACAAATGACAATGAGCCTCTCAGACAGGCCCTCGTCATGGTCTGATCTGCTGCAGATCCCCCCAAGCCCGCCTCAGCATCCTGATGGCATCCGCCAACGATACTCGCCCCTCCTCCTCAAAACCTCCATGTTAGTGCTGAAGAGAGCACTCGCCTTTGCAATAGCATCAAAACATGCAAGACAGCCTCGTCCGCTACTGGCCGCGACACGATCTGATGTCGACCAAGCTAGCAGAGTCACGTAAACCGAAGGCTAACAGCCGACTTCCCATCTGATTTACAAGCCCCCCCCCCACCCCCCATGTCTCTCTGTAACAGTCCGTATGAGGTCCATGAGGGTCACCTCAGGGAGACATCTGAAATTCCCCAGGGAGGTCGTAAAAATATCTCTCTGACATGACCGGATCAATGCGTCAGAGCCTCACAAGGCCCCCTTGTGAATGGAACTCACTCCCTCATGGGAAGAGAGAGTTTGAAAGTTGTGTTCAGAGTCTGGAGACCTGGAAGAAATTGTAAAAAGAAACGGTGGCTTGAACTCAGTGTCTCCTTGGAAACGCTGGGGAAATTGTTCTGCAGCTTAGTGAAATAAATGATCTGTGATCAGTCCAGCGTCACTCCAGCATCTTTTTCCTTTAGACTTTGCTTTCTTCCCTCTGCTTCAAAGGAATTTCGCGATTGGAAAACCTCAGCCAGAATTTGACCCAGGTCGAACTTAGCCTAATTTTATTTCATGTTTTATGCTATGTTTGGCCCAACCTTTGGACCAGGCGATTTTTCTCTGTTCGAATAACCTCTGTGAAAACCATCATTAAAACAAGAACGCTATAACGAGTGAAGGTTTTTTTCGGCATTGTATATTAGTAGATTTTATTTTATTTTTTTTAATGCAGCAGTGCCGTTTATCTTGGCTCCTTGTGCTCTTACTGTATCCGAAGCGTTCCTCTCATCCTACACAGGCACAGGCACAGATGCTTATTTGGCCATCTGTCACTTCTTGTGCTCCCTCTGCAACAAATGCTCATTTGTTTTGAACCGGTCGCAGACTCAAACCGGGCTCCGTTCTCATCCACTTGCGGTGCTCTCTTTGCAGAAGTAATAAACTATACTTTGTTGCCTCAACCAAAGAAGGATGGACTTAGCGGGGACAGGAAGTCCATATGCATAAATAGTAAGCAGCCACGGAGGCTCTATAAATAGTGAAGAGATTAATGTTTAAAAAAAAAAAAAGAAGAAAAACATTGGCTTTATATCTCTAGATCCGTTTCCGGGTGAGGGTCACATGATCTGCTCATGGCAGCAGAGAGCGGGACTTAATCACACCTGTGTGTGTGTGTGTGTGTGTGTGTGTGTGTGTGTGTGTGTGTGTGTGTGTGTGTGTGTGTGTTTGGAGGGAGAGTGGGTCAATGGGAGGGTGGCTTCCTCTCTTGGGTAGGAAACACTGGCTGCTGATGATTTTGTTAGCAGCAGTGGATGAACTAGATAATACACTTAGCGCAGCCCCTGTGGGGGGCAGGGAGAAGCGGAGTTGGTGAATGGGGGCGGGGCTGTTATCATCAAATTAGATTGCACAAAGATAAAAGGATCACTACCATTCATGTTACATGTCTGCCGTATAACTGGGTTTCGGGGGGGGGGGGGGGGGGGTTGGTGACCCTTTAATTGACATCAGATCATGAAATGATACCGAACAGTGAAGTGCGTTATGATTTGGCGCCACATTTTAGCTACTCGCTCCTCCTATCGGTCCCTGTGGATCACGTTAAGAAAGCAAATGGGGACCGTGGGTGCGTTCGCGACTGATGTCAGGTCAATTGTTCTTGTAGAATCCAAATCAAGAGAGACGAGATGAAGATGTAAATTAGCAACTCCACAACATTGTACTTTAACATAACATATAACATGTAAAGATGGCAACAGTTTTTGCCACATTTTTACTTTCTTTCAGTGGTCATCGTGCCACTCCTTCTGGTGGACACACCGTAGCCACCTGGGTCGGTATAATTAATACTGACAAACAGAAATGAAGACGGTTGCTTCTCAGTAAGCCGCAGTAGTAGTGGTCATTCTTTGTAGAGCGTAAAGAATAGTAAAAAGGAGAACAGAATATCTGTTGCTTCAAGGGTTATAACTCCGCAACAGTGATGCTATTTGCTAGCCCGCTTAAGGGCGTTTTGCATTGTTTGCTAGCATGAAGCTAAACGCACTTTACAAAGGCAAGACTCCGTGTTTGTTTGAAAATTTAAGGACGCAAATGTCATTCTTTTTGTTTTGTTGTTGTTTGTTGACAGTAAACTTAAACTGGGAGTGGCAGAACATTTTTAAAGCCTTTTTTTTTTGAAGATTTGTTTGCTATCTGGCAAAGCTAAGTTCACTACCAACACACAGTACATGTATAAAATGTTCTAATTGCAAGTTAAAGCAAAAAAAAAAAAAAGTCGTCCAAATGACACTTTGTCTCTCAAAAAACTTGTAAGTTGGCTCACTCGTCCCACTGCAAAGGTTTTTGCTGTGACTGCCCAAAGACAATTTCTAATGCTAAGTTTTTTGTAACGGTTGTTAAAGGATTAACGCTTGTGGTGAACTTGAGGTGAGTTTTCCCATCTGACTCACTTCGTCTTCTTTCATAACAAGTTGGTGTGTCCTCTTTTTTTTTTTTTTGCTCGTGCTGATGGTGGGAGTGGAGTGTTAAGTGCTATATTATCCCCAGATGGACTAATCCACACGGGGACGTATTAAAAAAAAAAATAGCTTCATGCTCTTTTTTAAGACTTGATTCAAAAGAGCTCAATCAACTTTTTTTTAAATTTTAACAGACGTGATCCAATAAGTTCCCATCTTTCCCATCAAAGTCAACAAAGGCCCGATTAGCTACAAAATTATCATGAGCGATTATCCCGATTTGCTTGGAGCCAGTTGCGGATGACAATTTTAAATATTAAACCTGCTCAATATTTAAGATGTCAAACCCTTCTGTTAGCGGTCAATTCGGACTTGGGTCGAGCTGCTGACTCACAACCAAAATTGATTGGTTGCGCTGAGCAAAACGTGTCACCGCAAACTTCCACGAGCAAAACTCGTCCGTCGCGCACAGGAATTTTTTTAGTAATCAGTCAATCGTTAGGGAGTTGGATGTATTGTATTTAGACTTATATTAAATACTGTGTGTATATATATATATATATATATATATATATATATATATATATTTTTTTTTTTTTTTGGTCATGTTTTAGATAAATCCTGTCACTTGTGTACTGTTCAGTTCCATTTCCAATTTTGAACAAAAGGCACCAAATGCACGGCCCGGCACTGAATTTGTTCTGCTATGAAAGGTTCAAGGATTGTCATTTGATTGTTATTCAGAGCACATTGGTAGAAGAATCCTATTGATTTAAAAAAAAAAAAAAAAAAAAAAACACATTTTTTTTTTTTTTTTAAAGCTAGTCGCAATTTTCCAACTTTACAAGTAATCATTTGATGGGTCCTAACCAAAGCCCCGTGCCTGCTTCTCAACGTCTAATAAATCAAAGAGATCCAACAGTCGTGTTAGGCACTTAATATTCTGCTTGTGAATCTGCAGTGATTTTTTCTTTTTCTGTCAAGACATGAGGAAGTTTGAGAGGTTTCATCATACTTGGAAAACTATCTTTGCATTGCTTCGCTGAAGAAAACACAAATGATTGTGTTCATCTCGAGTCCGCACTTTGATCCTCTTCGAAGTGATGTTTGAGATTGTCTCGGCATCTGATGCCTCTGATCAGTTTGATTGCGGAGCAAATATGTGCACTCTCGCTCGCCTTCAAAAAAAATGTGTGACTATTTCTAACAGGATTGTTATTAATAACAAATCTATTCCGGGGGCGATGGTTGGCAACATATTTTTGCCCGAATTGTGACAACACGAGAGGGTACTCGTGTGCCTAATTTAAAACTAGCTGCTAGACAAAAACCGACGCTAGGAACAGAATATTCTATTCCTGATGCACAATTTTTTTGGAGAGGAGTGATATAAGCTCAAGGGTTAGTCTGTGACATCCTGGAAAAAAAAAAAAAAAAATCCAATGCCTAGCAGTGACTTCTTCATGGGCTTTAATTACCGACTGAAAAGACTTATCTGGACTGAGTTCTTCAACTTGTTTTTCACAGTCGCTCCTTCTTCGGGGCTCCGTAGGGACACGATGGCGCTTTAATTCTACCCCCGTCGCTCCCCTGCACCTCCTCTCCCGCAGATGTGCTCATTTGATTTTGGGCGGCTCACACTTTTTGACACGACCTTGGGCGACGCTGCAGAATGTTCTTGAGTACTCGGAGAGCTGCCAACGGGAGCTTTGTGCCGAATCATCTCGCGCTGTCACTCTCCTGACATGGACTCGGATGGAAATGCGCTGACAAGCTGGCAACAGCCCTGCATTGAATATTTCATTTGATAAACAATGTTTAAAAGATGCGCTGCGGTGGAAGAAAGCAACAAAATTGAGCAATATCACTCTTAGCGGTTATTTGAGATTCCCGAGAATATTGCCGTTTTATTAAAAAAACAAAACAAACAAACAAACATATTTGCTGTCATTAACCCTCTCAGGGACAGCGGTTACTACAGTGGACAGAAGATCATGAAGGGGTTCAGGCAGTGGCTTCATTAAAAAATAAACAAAACCAATAATTAAACAGGCCTCACTGAATAAGATGTTAAAAGTCAAGTCAAGTCGACTTGACTTGACTTTTAACATCTTATTCAGTGAACTTGACTTGACTTTTAACATCTTATTCAGTGAGGCCTGTTTAATTATTGGTTTTGTTTATGAGTTTCAAGTTACGAAACGCCTGAACAGGAAAATATTGCCTCTTGTTACAAAAGATGTTTCAAGATGCGAAAGGTAAAAATACAGTATGGGCTGCGAGTCACAGCTCCGAGTTTCCTGAACGCAACATACTTAATAGTTGCTCTGCCATTGGCTATTATCGAGCACCATCCTGGCATCCCATTGGCTAAGAGGGACCTCTACCGTATAGGTCTATTTGTGCGTGTATATAGATAGATGTGTGTTTATGCAGTGTCCTCGTCATTCGCCCTTCGGGCCACGAGGCGTTCCGATAGTTTTACATAAATGTGAATCACCCAGAAAGAGTGTTCACCAGTTGCGCGATCGCTCACTATGCTGAGCCTTGGACATTTTCGTAGGATTGTTAAAAGCAGGCAAAAGCAAACATCCTTGGATCGTTTTGTGACAAAGCGCCAGGCAAAAAACACTTTGAGAGAGAACATGAACTAAAGAAGGCAAAAAACGATGAGGACGCAGTTAAAAGTTAAATGACCATCATTTTTATTCTTTACTCTATTTGTTTTTTTTTTTTTTTTACATTATGCACAACTCTCATTTATTGCGCAATAATCTAATTGGAACCTGTATTTGTTACATGTTTTGATTTGGTTTTATGCTTTCTACAATATTTGTTGGAACGGGGGGGACTTGGAACGGATTAGGGCATTTACATGGAAAACGCGTCTCTACTTACAACATTTTCTACTGGCTGCGGTTTTGTGGCGTTCACACGGAAGGAAATTCTTTTATCCTTCTTGGACATGATGACCTGCCTGGCTTGGGAATGTTTCAGTCGTTGCCAACGCAAAGCGCTGAAGTGTTTGCCATCTTCCAGCAGCCGCTTGCAGTCATGTCTCCTCCTGCCTTCCTGCATGCTGGCCATCTTGTCTGCGGCGGTCAAACACAACCCACCACCCACACTTCACTTCACAAAGCACTCAACTCAACTCCACTGAACTTGACTTGCGCTTTTCTGTTCACACTCCACCAGTGGACTTTCTTCCTCCATTCGTACTTTTTCAGAGCTTCTTTGTTGCAGTCTTTCATTGTGGTTGTTTTTTTTTTTTGACAAAAGTAGCTGGACTTATACTTAAAGGTCCCATGCCAACATGTTTTTTTAATATAATCGTCTTTTTATTGGTTTTGGTTCTTAAATGCCTGGCGCGCAAGACAGTTGAATTTCTCAACAACATTCAAGATGTAAATACGCTTTGCTCTGATTGGTAATCGCCTTGCAGTCACCATGTCTCTTCATTGTGTTGGCCGCGTTGAAATCCGGCTGGCCGGCGGCGGACTTGCGGCAGGCCACGACAATCCACCCAGAGCCCAAAGTTTGACGTCATTTCCACTTGACGGCGGAGGCTGGCATGATGTGAAAATAGTTGCACGAGTTGGATGAAAACCGGTTGGATTCCTTCTGATTCCATCATTTTACTGTAGCAACTTGATCCTTGGTACTTGATCGTTAGTTGTTGATCTTTTTGTGTATTTTTTTAATTATTATTTTTTTTGGAAAGAACTATATATTTTATGTGCAGCCTCAAAAGCCGATACAGGCTTGACGTTCAGGGTTTCCATATAAGAGCATAGAATATTTACACACTGAATATAAATGAGGGCCGTCCAGTATTCGAGTGGTGAGTGCGTCGACCTCACGGTGCAGAGGCCGTGGGTTAGATCCCGACTCCGACCTTCCTATGTGGGCTTTGCATGTTCTCCCCGTGCCTGCGTGGGTTTTCTACGGGTACTGCAGTTTGCTCCCACATTCCAAAAACACGCATGGCAGGGTAATTGAACACTCTAAATTGTCCCTTGGCGTGAGTGTGAGCGTGGATGGTTGTTCGTGCCTGTGTGCCCTGCGATTGGCTGGCAACCGGTTCAGGGTGTCCCCCGCCTACTGCCCAAAGACGGCTGGGATTGGCTCCAGCACCCCCCGCCCCCCGCGACCCTTGTGAGGTTAAAGCAGATCAGAAATTGAATGGATGGATATAAAAGAGAATTCCAGCTAGATGTTTGGCAACTACAATACCTGAAATGGGCATCCTGGGCATTTCCAACTGAAATAATCTTGCAAACCTCATAAAGGAAATGAAATAATAAAATACCAAATAGTCAATGTTCAATAAATATAAAATATAATAGTTTGTGACAACAGCAGTCATTTTTTTTATGACACCGTATGTGTGTTGGGTCAGCAGCAGTGAACAGATGTGCTTTCTGTGCAGAAGAAATCCACTTTGGAATGTGAATATTCAAGAAAATGCAGCAGGAACCTTCAAAGGCTTGTTTGGAGCAACTCGCTTGTATCTCCGCCTAACGTTTCCCCTCGTAAACCTCAGAAAAAAGATGTTCGCTTTAATTCATTCATAGGTGCAGGTTGGAATGGTTTGTTTATTGAGCGATCTACAGCTGACATTTGCAAACATCGGGATGTGCAGAGAATGCAATAAAACTCAAAATGAAAACAAGACACGCAGATGGAGTGTATCAGAAGCCAGTGATTGGGATGAATTCAGGGTTGTGTTTTTTTTTTTTTTTTAACAAGGCAAACATGGTTGTGGCTCCCACGAAACACATTTTTTTGTTATTGTTGTTGACAGATTGGTTTATGAATGTGGTTGCTCTCACTCGTGATACGGCTAACACACAATTCGATCTTAAAAAATGTGATTAAAACTGACAGAGCACTGATTTTTGTTCCTCTGCATAAAAGATTGATGCACGGATGAAATAAAAACATCAAAGTGAAAAGGGTGCCCTCTTGTTCAGCTCTTTTGTAATGTTAAAAAAAAAAAAAAAGATCTTGTTCTTTTTTTTTTTTTTTTGTTAACGAGTGCAAATGCCAGGTTCAATACCGAAAAGATACACCTAATAAAACAACAGAATTTTTTTTTTCTTCCAAAGAAAAAAAGTTTTTCGAAAAAAGGCCATTTGTTCCACTCTGATCAACTTCGATTGAGCAAAAATCAAGAGCGGAGAGTGGCAGGAAAATGTGTTCATGGGAAGAAACAATCTTGCATGATTTTACATTGAAGCGTGACATACAAAATGGAGGCAAATCCCAAAATCCCTAATCGAGTGCCTGAACAACAACATTCTGCGCTGTCTCGTACGATAAGGTTCAAATTGTGCCGAGGAGTAGATAAGATACAGACAAAAGAAAAAAAAATGTAGCTCCACTGAGAAGAAAGTAGGACATTTATGACAGTCATGCCATTGTTTTATGCAAATGATTTCAATTTCTGTAACAAATTGCTAATCATTTACCGAAATTATTGCTTTTACGCTCGGAATTCTTACGAGTTTTTCTTGAAAAAGTCTGACTTTGTTTTTTTAACATTACGTCTTTTCCCGAAGTATATCTATTTCAACTTTATTCTTGTTTTTTTTCTTGTGGGGTTGTAACTTTATTCTCATAATAGCATTGTCTTTCTTCTAAAAATGTGATTGATTTCAATTAATATTCCTTATTAATATTTTTTTTCCTTTAAGTTATAATTTTATTCCCTGAACATTTCCCATCATTGTAATGTTCTTTTCAGTGTCTATTGCTCCCACGTCATATCCATAGACATAAGCATGAATGAAAAGACACCAAAAAAACCCCATCTTTGATACCTCTATTTGATATATTTGCTTCATAAAATCTTGCTTTTTATCTTCTTGCCTCAAATTAACCTCAAAGGCATCTTACAAGCCAAGTTTTAGCAAAAACAAAAGTACAAACAAAAATGAGGCTGCAAAAGTACAGGGATCCCCCGCCATTGGAAAATCGCGAAAATCCATGAGTTACTGACCCCCACTCATAAAGATTTCTACTGCCTATAGATGCCACAAGAGGGCGACAAAGCACTTTTTTTAATTTAGACACGGCTTTGGCCTGAGCACAAAAACAACTGTGAATATGCGGGTTTTAACTTTAGTCCATTTATTCACCAAGCGGTGCGAAGATTTCACTTCTCCCGAAAAAAAAATATAGTACTGTGTCATTCTTCGACATTCATAATGTCCTTAGGGTGCTGCTCATATTTCAAATGCGGATTGGGTCAATGATGATTCATTCCAGCATCAGAAAGGAAAAAAAAACATCCATTCATATTGTCGACATCATTTCAGTGGTACCTTGACTTCCTTTACAAGCGGATTTTTGCTTTATCTTGTGAGCAAAAATTTGACTTTGCATCATTGCCACTCGCAGTTGAAATTTCCTGTAAAACTTCACATAAAACAACAAGAAATTCGACTCTTTGTTGATTTAACCAAACCACATCTGTCTCATGACAGTTTGCTAGCTTAATGCTAACACGTAATATGAAGCATTATAGACGGTGAATGAAACGAGCATTAGTACAGCAGTCCTTTATAATAAATCTGTTGAAGTATGAACTCATGATGCAAAATCTGTTTCATTCTTTATGTTCTACTTGTGTATTAATACATGTTTGTATTAATTAGAATACTGTATAACAGGGGTCCCCAACCGGTACCGGAGACAGACCTGTGAGCTGTGAGCAAATTTACTCCATCAGACGTGGCGGAAACTTGGTTTGCAAGTTGAAATGAACAGAATCCGCCAATAAATGAACAAGAAGCAGTAAACAGAAAGTAAAAGTAACAAATTGTCCAAACGTACAGCTAAACTCGCAGCTGATGGGCAGCCACGATTTCCGAAGATGAAGCTATTTTGACGTTCCTCCCCTCATGGTATCTCCAGAGTGACGTGGAGGAGAAAGCTGTTGTTTAGTCGCTAATAACTAGCCGGCAGCCACCGGATCAAGTAGCAATGGTGCCAACTCCGTATGTAAGATCGTAACTTCAGAATTAATATGTTTACATTATAAGGCGCATTTATTATTCCTGATTGGTCCATTTCTTAGTAGTTCATTGCATTATCTTATTTGCTTCTACATTTGAACTTAAGGAATCTTTGTTGTCAGTACCACTGCATTAAAACTCGCAATGAAAAAAAATGGTTGCCGGTCCGCGAGCAGCATGCGCTTGTCTCAACTACTTCGTGACACGAAAAAGGTTGGGGGCCACTGCTGTAGAGTACTATTTTTCTCATTAAAAACCTGTTACATACTTTTTGGTAGTGGTTTTGGGGGGAATCTGGAACGCATTAATGGCATTTGCATTCATTTCAATGGGAAAAGTTGATTTCGGATACTTGTGATTTGCGTTACGAGTGTGCTCACCTAACGAATTAAACTCATAAGTCAAGGTAGCACTGTACTTCATGACGGAGGAATTAACGTTTGGCCTTCCTGGTCAATCCCTTGCTGTTCCCTCTGGCACGTCGGCAGCCGTCCGCTGCCAGGTTTTCGCCAGCTCTGGGCAGCTATTCGCTATTAACCTGAGCGAAAGCGTCCATAAAAAGCTGTTTGGAATATGGCAGCTGCTCAAGGAGCAGAGAGGTATTAAGCATAGATTTACAAGAATGAAAATGTCCTCCCTCGCTGGTAATCTCTGGTATTGTAACACACAAGACATTCGCTTACGTAATAATCCACACTCTGACTTGTTTTGAATGCACACACACACCCTGCGGACTAAAAGAAGGCATGCACTGTCTTTCTTTGACTTCCGCTCTTTGCTCGCGCTCATGCATTATATAGCCAATCAGCCGCGTTACGATGCTTCACAATAATAACAATGCCGCCGATTCCTGAACGCCTTCTCCTCATTGTTTTTTTTCTTTAGAAGTGTGCCACGTGGCACCGTCTAACTCGGGACTCATGTTTGCACAACACATGAAAGCCGGCTGGAGCGAAACACTCACGGACGTGCACGGTGCAGCATTGTCAGCGGAAGGAATGCATGAGGAGTCAAATGAGAGAAGAGAAAACACACAGGGGCCTGATTTACTAAGATCCCAAATATCGGGCGCTGAGTTGCGGGTTCATGCTAGCAAATTGTGCTATAAAGATTGCAGTTGATCTCAGATCATTCGTGCTAAATTGCGTGGTCAGATTGCGCCCACGGTTTGGCAGCAACATTGTGTTTAAAACTTGTCGCAGCACCCCTGAAAATCTGCTCTGGGAGAGAATAGCACCAATTGCCACAGTGGGCTAAAATAACCTAGACACAAGCAAATGAAATAAGAGAATTTAAAGAGGTTTTTCTCAAGGTGAGAGGGCATGATTCAATCCCTCCATCGTTTAGAAAGCTCCAAAATTCGAATCAATCGATGGAATGTTGTGGTCATTTTTGTTTCTGGCATTTCAAAAGTGTACGGTTTCTCTCCGTTGCCTCTCATTTTGCCCGTACTATGCTAGCACTGATGTCTGTGCGTGGCGATTTGTAAGTCCCTTATTTAAACGTGCAAAATTAGCCAATGGCGATTCACCTTAGGTTTGATCATTCACATTTGTTCGAGTTAAATGATCAATTGACATATACTCCTTCCAAATGAAACGTGCGGCCATTGTAGCCATTAAGTAGATGCGGTCCTGTTAGTAGATCGGCTTCAACATCTGTTTGTGTGACTTTGAACGTACAAATTAGTAAATCAGGCCTCGAATGTCAACACCATCGCTTTCTTCTCCATGTGGTCATGAGTGCAAAGTCTTCTCCACGGTTAAGACTGGATGAACACACATTTAAGCCAACACAGGTGAATCTTAAGAGTGACCGCACAATATTGATATGCTTGCCGCCTTTGCTTTTGAACAATAAACAAGGATACTTGGCTTTTTTTTTCTTTTTTTTCTGATTCCGACGACATCTCACATTAGGAATCAAACGCACGGTCCTCGCATATCTCCAGAGGGGCTTTGGTCGCCCCGCCGAACACTTCCACGTTGGCGTCTATCCAAGGGACCACGTTGCCGGGCATGTACGCCGAGCAATTGGCCAGGCCTACGATGTCCATGGGCCGCAGTACTCGGTCCCACATGTTGAACTGGCTCAGCTCGCCGACGAAGGCCTGGGTGGCGTCGAAACGACCTCCAACTATGTCCTTCGCAGAAAGAGAAGCACGAGTTGAGGTGGCATGATGCAAGATTAGGAAAACATCAGCAGACTTTAATTCGTATGACTGAATTCCTTTTGATTTTTTTCATCAAACTGCCGGGACAACATTGGATTTCTTTTTCATCGCCATGGGTTTTGTCTGCGTGAATATTTTTTTTTCTGTGGAATTCTACAATGTGAGCTGCACCTTACGAGTGGAGCTGAGAGCTGTCTCCGAGGAAAATAGCACATCCTCATTTATTTTAAATCCGGTTTGAAGCAATGTGAATGAAGCATCTTCACATTTGAATTTCATCCAGATTTGGTCCCGTTCGTGTCTTTGGTACTAAATTAAAATCCAACTGGCTCTTATGCTTATACTTGGGTCCTGAAAAAAAAAATGGATTCACGCATTGAGCATCATCGCTTTAGATATGATTTTGTGGCGTATTAATACATTTTGTGACCTTGCGGCCTGAAGAATTATGATTTTTATTGATTTTTTTTTTTTTTTAATTAAATTGTGAGTTCAATTCCAGCTCCGGCCTCCCTGTGTGGAGTTTGCATGTTCTCCCCAGGCCTTCGTGGGTTTTCTGCGGGTACTCCGGTTTCCTCCCACATTCCAAAAACATGCATGGCAGGCTGATTGAATACTCTAAAATTTAAATTGTCACTAGCTGTGACTGAGCACGGATGGTGGTTCGTCTCTGTGTGCCCTGCGATTGGCTGGCAATCGGTTCAGGGTGTCCCCCGCCAACTGCCTGAAGACGGCTGGGATAGGCTCCAGCACCCCCTGCAACTCTTGTGAGGATGAGCAGATCGGAAAATGGCTGGATGGAAATTGCGAGTTCACAGATCACGCTCTGACTGTTCTTGTTTTTCATTTTATTCTCCTTCAGCAATCCCAATCTATGCATCCATCTCCCTTTGAGTGTGCTTTTAAACCAAACATAATCCAATAGGAAGGGACTTCTGACTAAAGATTATTAAAGCCAATTAGTCATCCGGCTTACCGCTAATGAAATATATGACATAATGCTTCATTTTTGCAGCTGATAAATGAGGCAACACAATAGCGTGAGAAGACTTTATCCCTATCCCCTTTGCACCGTACTCTGGGCGCTAAATCCAGAAGGAAAATGCCTTCTGCGATCTTAGTCATGCATGGAAAACACACACACACACACACACACACACACACACACACACACACACACACACACGCTGTGTGCAGTGTGAGCTCGTCTAAAGCCCTCACCTGCTCCTGGCCCAGAATGATCACCCCGCCAGATTTAATTGGGTGCCAGGGGGCCAGGTTGTCCCCGGTGCCGAGTCGCTCGCCATCCTGGTAAGCCTCCCAGAAGCCGTCTCTGGTCGTCCAGGTGATGCAGATGTGGTGCCACCGTCCGTCACTCACCGAAAGAGGAAGCTGTGCCACCTGGACTCGAGTTTGTTGGGGGGGAGAAGAAGAGTGAAAGGGTGTCAAGATGAGAGACGTGAGTTTAATTGCCGCACCAGTAACAAGGACGGCAATTAAAAGGACTGGGGTGGGGAGGTGGGGGAGGCTTCAAAAGACGGCGCACGAATTCTCTCGATGAGCCACCCGTATAAAATATACATTACCCAGGTGACGCACTCAGCAAAGGCATGAAGGAACTTTCAAAGCAGTCAACCTGCCGACAGCAAAACTGTGTCCTCATGCTTTTGCTGACGGGATGAAAGCGAAACGACGACCTAACGCTGTGACATCACGGCCCGCTGAGGATCGCGCAATACTAGAGCTGATCTCTTTATTAGCATTTCCAAAGGATGACTTCACAACCGAAGAGTCCAAGTCCATCCATTCATCCATCTTCTGTACTGCATCACCTTATTCGGGTCACGGATGACTTTTGTCGAGAACTGGGTTACATTACACCCTGAACTGGTCACCACCCAATCGCAGGGCACATGGAGAAAATGACAAGCATATTCATATGATCGATTTTCATGAAAAAGAAAGAAAAAGATGGATAAAATTTGCCCAAGGTTTTATTTAGATGCACAGTGAAACTCCTCTCCAACGAAACCTATATGGGCGAAAATACCCCCTAGTGTGAAAAAAATCTTCATGCATTAACACCATTCCCACTGTGTGTGTGTGTGTGTGTGCGTGTGTGTGTGTGTGTGTGTGTGTGTGTGTGTGTGTTTACATCTGAGATCAAATTTGCTACAGTGAAAAACCCCTTGTGAAAAATTTCTTGCTGCAAACATGATTTTGTTGTAGAGGAGTTTCACTGTACTTCACTTAGTTGTCAGTCATATGGAAGGATTTGTGATTCTTGGTCTTGTCTCGGTCTTGGACCGGCCAGATTTAGGATTTTCCATTGGAGACCAGCGCTGATCTTGCTATTCTTCAACTTCATTAAATGATAGGAGAAGCACTTGGTAAAAAAAAAGAATATTCTTCAACTTCATTAAATGATAGGAGAAGCACTTTAGAATTTAATCATAATAATACATTTCATTTATAAGCGCCTTTCAAGACACTCAAGGACACTTTACAACCATGAATACCTTCAATTCATGTGATTGCAACCCCCATAATGACTGCAACCTCTGCAGTGTTGGGACCGCGGGATTTTAGACGAGACCCCACTGTGCACGTATAAGTCACAAAATGCGGCTGTCTCTCACTTTTCTTCTTTAAATCTCCATTTTTTTATGACATAGAAGGAATTGTGTTCCTCAAGTTTTTTTTTTTTTCTTTTAACATTTGAGTTGCTGTGCTTTGAAAGAGTTGCAGAAAGAAAATGTTCTTTAACTGCCCCACCTTGTCATGTTTTTTTTTTTTTTTTTAAAGGAATTTTTTCTGGTTTCTGCTTTGTCGCGGTCTCTGCTAGTCTTGGTCCTGTCCTGGCCTTAAGCTTGACACGCTCTTGGCTTTTCTCAATCTCAGTCTTGGTTTTGTTTTGGTGAGATCTGGTCTCAGGCAGGTTTTGGTTTCTGATAGCGTGGTTTTGAACACAACACGATTTCTGTTTGAGATTTACAAGCAGCATCAGAGCTCTCATTCTCTCTCTCTGTCTGTCTCACTCTCTCGCACTCTCTCTCGCCCTCTCTCTCGCCTTCTCTCTCTCGCCCTCTATTGCTCTCATTTCCATCAGAACACCGTCTTAATGTAGAACAAGACTGACCCAACCCGTTGCAGATTAAAGCCCTGACAGCTCTACCCGATGGTTAAATGAGGCGGTATTCCTGTATGCAGTTTTCACACAAAACACACCAAACCAAGCCGTGATCCATTATGACCACCGGTATGCTCTATAGACCCCGAACCACACAGCTTTATGTACTCTTGAGGTGACTTTTATCTTAGCTCCGTGGAATCGAGCCCGTTAATACATGACAGCATGACCGCGGTCGTCTTATTCACCGTCCTTCTTCGATCTTTCTGATCTGTCATAACTTCCTCTTCTTCTTTTTCTCCCCACACTGTGAACACCCCACCCCACCCCACTCGCTCCAAAGGTCTGCAGCCCCCATAGTCTGGTTTTCCTTTGTATTGGGGTTTCGCATTTGCCACCCTTACTCGCACCATCTTCCTCTCATCTGTCTGACTTGAGCGTATGTATAATGCATGACGGAGGCAAGGCAGTGAGGAGAGCTGACTGACTGCGCCTTAGTATGCCCTCCAAAGTAAGCAAACCAGCGGGGGGAAAAATACTTTTCTCTCTCCGGTTTAGGGAACATTCGACTATGTACCAAACAAAATCAAAACGGCCAAATTGGCTCGATGCTACAGAAGCAGCGTCAACGAGTTTGGTGTCTAATGAAGTACAAAGTGATGGCATTGTGTATATTGGAAGTTAAGCTACTCTACATCCATCAATCTGCTCAATGCTACTTGAAATGCGAGTGAAATTGAATGGAAATCTTGATTTCAAACGTGTGTGCGAGTAATGCGAAAAAGAATGACAAAAAGGGTGAGAAGGAAGTCAAAGTTCACAAGGTCAAAAGTACGGTACGTTAATTGCTAGCACACTGGGTTTAATATTTGTAGTGGCAATCTGGTTTGTGTTTC
The DNA here is from genome assembly GCF_001891065.2 of Hippocampus comes. Lineage (NCBI taxonomy): Eukaryota > Metazoa > Chordata > Actinopteri > Syngnathiformes > Syngnathidae > Hippocampus > Hippocampus comes. The sequence continues at coordinate 67,186 of NW_017805930.1, read as the reverse complement.
TTTGCAGGATTTTCCCACAAATGTGAAAAAGGTGGCATGATTTTGGTGTGGTAGAGTAGCACCCCGAAAAGCGGGGAGGCAGGACGAGCAGGGTGGGCTGAACAAAATGTATTATAAAAATAAAAAAAACACTTGCAGGGGTACACTAGAAAAACTAACTCAAGTATACAAACAAAGTCCTGAAAACCCACAAATTGATGACTCACAAGAAGAGAGGGAGCGAGAAACAAGGCGATGCAGCACGGGATGCGGCCACGCAACGCTTTAGCGAGCAGATGCGTCAATTATGTGGGTCCAAATTACAGACAGAGGAAGTTTGGGGCATTAGGGGAAGAGACATAAACAGGCAAAGACGGCGAGAGGGCTCAAGAAGAACGAATCAGGAGGGGAAGCCATTGGAGGGAAACAGTGCGGCCAAATGAAGGGACGGCCAATCAGCGGAGGAGATGGGAGACAAATTGCTCCAAACAAAGCCGGGCCAGCTGTCTCCTTGGAGACCGCGTCCGACATGACCCCGTTGGTAAGAGCGCAGAGCAGATAACGGCATCAACCTCCATTTGATCTTAATGCGAAAACGGCTTCAGGGGAGGATTGAAATGGCGTTTTCAGGCTCAGGGGAGCAATGGTGGCGTTGCCGCCGCCGCCGCTCGCACGTCGGCGTCGCGCCGCACCGCCGTTGAAAGCAACAAGTGGCGTGCTCCATGGGCAGCCATGAAAACTTAAGGCAACGAAGCAATCCGCTTCATGAGCTCGCGTTTCGCAGAGGATGACGTACAGCAGCGCGCCGCGCACTTCATTGCTTTGCTCCAATAGCCAAACTAAAACTTCGAGGTCAAACGTGATCCTCATTGTGGAATGACCTCCCACTGAACATTCGGCAAGCCCCCTCGCTGCCCATCTTTAAAACCCGTCTCAAAACTCACTTGTATTCTTTGACATTTGACTCAGCATGACTCAGATTCGATCTTCGTTTTACTGCTTGGTGCTAAGACGTCTTACAAAAGGGTGAAAGTCAATTCGTTCATTTTCTATACCGCTTTTCTTGTTCATGGTCACAGGGAGCTGAAAACCATCAGAGATGACTTTGGGCGAAAGCTGGACGACACAAGCCGTTGAAACAGACAACCGCTTCCGTTGCATAAGAACTGATCCCACATGAAGTCAGACGAGTAAACAGCGAGCGCACCCACACTATTTCAGTTCATCATTGGGACCCCCATGATTACAAGTTTTTTTTTTTTTTTTAAAGGAATTTTTTCTGGTTTCTGCTTTGTCGCGGTCTCTGCTAGTCTTGGTCCTGTCCTGGCCTTAAGCTTGACACGCTCTTGGCTTTTCTCAATCTCAGTCTTGGTTTTGTTTTGGTGAGATCTGGTCTCAGGCAGGTTTTGGTTTCTGATAGCGTGGTTTTGAACACAACACTATTTCTGTTTGAGATTTACAAGCAGCATCAGAGCTCTCATTCTCTCTCTCTGTCTGTCTCACTCTCTCGCACTCTCTCTCGCCCTCTCTCTCGCCTTCTCTCTCTCGCCCTCTATTGCTCTCATTTCCATCAGAACACCGTCTTAATGTAGAACAAGACTGACCCAACCCGTTGCAGATTAAAGCCCTGACAGCTCTACCCGATGGTTAAATGAGGCGGTATTCCTGTATGCAGTTTTCACACAAAACACACCAAACCAAGCCGTGATCCATTATGACCACCGGTATGCTCTATAGACCCCGAACCACACAGCTTTATGTACTCTTGAGGTGACTTTCATCTTAGCTCCGTGGAATCGAGCCCGTTAATACATGACAGCACGACCGCGGTCGTCTTATTCACCGTCCTTCTTCGATCTTTCTGATCTGTCATAACTTCCTCTTCTTCTTTTTCTCCCCACACTGTGAACACCCCACCCCACCCCACTCGCTCCAAAGGTCTGCAGCCCCCATAGTCTGGTTTTCCTTTGTATTGGGGTTTCGCATTTGCCACCCTTACTCGCACCATCTTCCTCTCATCTGTCTGACTTGAGCGTATGTATAATGCATGACGGAGGCAAGGCAGTGAGGAGAGCTGACTGACTGCGCCTTAGTATGCCCTCCAAAGTAAGCAAACCAGCGGGGGGAAAAACACTTTTCTCTCTCCGGTTTAGGGAACAAGCAGCGTCAACGAGTTTGGTGTCTAATGAAGTACAAAGTGATGGCATTGTGTATATTGGAAGTTAAGCTACTCTACATCCATCAATTTGCTCAATGTTACTTGAAATGCGAGTGGAATTGAATTGAAATCTTGATTTCAAACGTGTGTGCGAGTAATGCGAAAAAGAATGACAAAAAGGATGAGAAGGAAGTCAATCTCATCTGTCTGACTTGAGCGTATGTATAATGCATGACGGAGGCAAGGCAGTGAGGAGAGCTGACTGACTGCGCCTTAGTATGCCCTCCAAAGTAAGCAAACCAGCGGGGGGAAAAATACTTTTCTCTCTCCGGTTTAGGGAACATTCGACTATGTACCAAACAAAATCAAAACGGCCAAATTAGCTCGATGCTACAGAAGCAGCGTCAACGAGTTTGGTGTCTAATGAAGTACAAAGTGATGGCATTGTGTATATTGGAAGTTAAGCTACTCTACATCCATCAATCTGCTCAATGCTACTTGAAATGCGAGTGAAATTGAATGGAAATCTTGATTTCAAACGTGTGTGCGAGTAATGCGAAAAAGAATGACAAAAAGGGTGAGAAGGAAGTCAAAGTTCACAAGGTCAAAAGTACGGTACGTTAATTGCTAGCACACTGGGTTTAATATTTGTAGTGGCAATCTGGTTTGTGTTTCTTTGCAGGATTTTCCCACAAATGTGAAAAAGGTGGCATGATTTTGGTGTGGTAGAGTAGCACCCCGAAAAGCGGGGAGGCAGGACGAGCAGGGTGGGCTGAACAAAATGTATTATAAAAATAAAAAAAACACTTGCAGGGGTACACTAGAAAAACTAACTCAAGTATACAAACAAAGTCCTGAAAACCCACAAGAAACCAAAGTAACAAAAACAAAAACAAAAAACTATGACAGGAGCGCACACACACACACACACACACACAATGACAACGACAGACAGAACCCAGGGAACTAAATACAAGCAAAGTGATGATAGAACAAGAAACATCGACACAAGGCACAAAGGGTGAAGGGAACTGATTGGTTAAACACAACGGGCCCACATAGGTGGAAACAAAAAGGGCACACGAGGGAACAAAACTGTCATGATTCGGTTTGGGACCAACAGGTGGCACTGTAGGGCTCTCCCTGCAGCTGCACACCTGTTGGTCATTATGTAATTAGTGTTTTAAAAAGACTCCCAACCCGAACACAAACAAAAGCACACACACACACACACACACACACACACACACACACACACACACACACACACACACACACACACACACACACACACACACAAAATGATCCGGCGACGACAGACAGAACCCAGGGAACAAAATACAAGCAAAGTGATGACAGAACAAGAAACACAAAGGGTTAAGGGAACTGATTGGTTAAACACAAGGGGCCCACATAGGTGGAACTGCTTTTTCGGGTCCACCACCACCTCGCTACGTGATAAAAACCAAATGTAATCTAAACAAAAACATAACATCAGGCTATAGGTGTTTACAAGATGGCGGAAAAGTACACCAAATGTAATCTAAACAAAAACATAACATCAGGTTTTATAGATGTTTACAAGATGGTGGCAAAGTGCTCCTTTTGCCCAAATGAAACTCCTCAACTCACTTCGAGTTGGTTCCTCGGCACCAAGATGAGCACAAAATCGGAGAAATGTTTAATTTTACGACAATTCCCATCCCTAAAATATAAGTAGTACATATGAACAATAGTACAGCTGCAGTTTGGCTCCATGAAAGGATCCCCGGAACCATTATCTGACTAAATTTGCCGTATTAGCATTTACAGGAAGGAAAACACAAAGCAGATGCCCTTAAATCAGCACAGCGAATCTCCAGTGAATTACTGTTATTGTGGAGCCAATGCGGAATGTGGGTTAGTCGCATGAAATGTTCATAAGATGCTAATTAAATAATCACCGCTGAAGGTCAGAGACTCTCCTTTATCGCTGTTGTGCTCAAAGGTACATACGGGTGCTATAAAACAAGCGCGCAAAAACGCTTTTAATGAGCATCGCCGCGGTCATTAGCATCATCACATCCACAGGGCTTCAAATAACCGGGACGCAATAAGAAGTCTTCTCCCCCCCTGGTGAGAAAACAACGGACCGGGCCTACCTTGTCATTAACCAGCAGTTCAATGGGGTTGTTCCCCCATTCGATCAGCACAATCTCATTCGCCTGGCCCGCCACGCCGTACGAGAAGGGGGTTCCGATCCCGGGACCGGCGCTGGACTTGAGCCACATGCACACGGTGAAGGCGTACATCTCGGGGAGGCTCTTCTTGATGCGTCCGTACAGGTAGTTGGTGCGCAGAGAGAGGGACACCTTGAAATCCTCAGGTGACTTGAAGGCGTTGTTATCTGGGGACAAATTGGCTCCAATTAGACAGCGGTCGGGAACCTTTTTGACTTGAGAGCCATGAAAGCAAAATATTTGGAAATGTATTTCAGTGAGAGCTACAGTGAAACTCCTCTACAACGAAATCATGTTTGCAGCAAGATATTTTTCACAACAGGGGGTTTTTCACTGTAGCAAATTTGATCTCAGACGTAAACACACACACACACACACACACACACACACACACACACACACACACACACACACACACACACAAACGTATGTGTAGTCTTTATTTTTTGTGTAGTCTTTATTTTTATTCCAATAGTGTATGAGCACACACTTATTTGACACTTCATGTAGTCAGTATAGAAAGGGAAAGAAATTGCAAAATTGATGATCAGTATTCACTTTCACTTACATCAATTTCTTGGATAATGTCTTTTATTTTGCTTCCTCCGTCTTTCATTTTGATCACTTTTACCCTCTTCCAGCGTCAGAGCTCCTCTTGTCTTAGCTGCTAGCATCCAAAGGTCCGTTTTGTAGCCATTTTAGCAATGCAACGTTCTTGCTGCGTCTGAAACTAACAATAATAAATACTTCCTGGACCACTGCGCATGTGTCAACCAGTGTGGTGGTTGCTGTTGCCGTTTCCGAACGAAGCAGTAGAGGTCGCTGTCGGATTAGACTTCGTTGTAGTGAATCTCTTCGCGAGGCAAGAGCAGAGAAAAAGATTTCTTATAACGCAACAGGGGTTTTTATTTCGTTGTATGGGGGTATTTCGAACAAATCGGTTTTTGAACAGCCTTCTGGAATGGATTACGGTCGAAAACTGAGGTATGACTATATATATATATATATATATGTGTACCGGTATATTAAAAAACTCTATTTTAACTGAATTCAACAAAATGTCAATATAATAAGCCTCTGAATGTATTCTTTTCAATAATTTTGTGATAATACTCACCATTAATGTGAATGGTTTTCCGTTCCTCACCTTTGCTAAAGATCCAGCAAAACTAGCGGAATCATAGTTAGCTATGCCGGGTCCATGCGCAGAGTTGCTGCTGGCTCGCTTGTAGCCTGCTCAGTAGCTTGCACGCTTCCTTTCTGCTGTCTCCCGCAGGATATTTTGATGCGAACGTAGCATGGCACGTGTCAAAGTGCCGCTTTACATTCGACCGTTTCATCTATGGTATTTTGTAATTGCAAATTAGAGATCTCTCCACAAAGGCGAATCTTTCGGTCCATTCGTCCTGAAATGCTACCATACTTGTCATCTTTTTTTCTTTTTGCCATCTTATTCGTCGAAAGATTAGCTTTGATCTAATGACCGAGCGTGCTGATTCAAAAGGGGGCGTTTACCTGTTTCCCCAGCAACGGCCAACGTAGGCCAGTATCATCCAATTAAAATTGCTCCTGCCGCCAACATTAATGTGAATGGTTTTCCGTTCCTCACCTTTGCTAAAGATCCAGCAAAACTAGCGGAATTATAGTTAGCTATGCCCGGGTCCATACGCAGAGTTGCTGCTGGCTCGCTTGTAGCCTGCTAAGTAGCTTGCACGCTTCCTTTCTGCTGTCTCCCGCAGGGGATTTTGATGCGAACGTAGCATGGCACGTGTCAAAGTGCCGCTTTATTCGACCGTTTCATCGATGGTATTTTGTCATTGCAAATTAGAGATCCCTCCACAAAGGCGAATCTTTCGGTCCATTTGTCCTGAAATGCTACCATACTCGTCATCTTTTTTCTTTCCGCCATCTTATTCGTCTTAGGATTAGCTTTGAGCGAATGACCGAGCGGGCTGATTCAAAAGGGGGCGTTTACCTGTTTCCCCAGCAACGGCCAACGTAGGCCAGTATCATCCAATTAAAATTGCTCCTGCCGCCAACTGCAGCCCTCAACAGGACATGAGCAGTGAAAAATCGATGTATGGATTAAACAAGCGAGAATATTTAGTTTTATCTGTGAGCCAGATGCAATCATCAAAAGAGCCACACCTGGCTCGCGAGCCATAGGTTCCCGACCCCTGAATTAGGAGGACGTGAAAACGCACGGTAACCTTTTTCAATTAGACGTGATTTGACCTTTTGAAGTTGTTTCATGTCCCGCTGCTCTGTGCACAACTCGCTGCTCTCTCACGAGGAGATGAATGGCAAAGTTTTTCAAGACCGCGGCAACAGAGTGAAAGCATTTCAATCTTTTTGTACAAAATGGTGACAGATTCCCATGTTTTGAGCAGGTGTAGTCCCTGCAAGTGTTGGTTTGTGATTTTGACAAATTTGTTTCTTTGTCAGAGACACACACACGCCAAAAAAAACAAAAAAACAAAAAAGACTCCATCACAACATCAGTGCACTCAAATCGTAGCCAAGCGGATTCTGAAATATTGACTCGTTAAACAGGAAAAATCAAACTTACACGAGTTAAGAATTTAAAAGACGTGGAAAGTAAGCAAGACATATGGTAAATATCAACAACGCTTGACTGAGCATGATCGGAACAGACTCGGAGGCTCATTCGTGAGAAACGAGAATAAAAGAGGAGCATATGAGTTTCGAATTCTGCTCCCAAAATATGGACCGTATGATGTTGCTGCAGCAAAATACGATGCATATTTTAGTAGGAGTGAGACACATTTGGAAAAGATGACACCGTCTTCGGGAAAAAAAACAAAAAACAAAAACATTTGTTTGTCTTCCCCCGTTGGTGAGACAAAATTACACTTGACATTCATTTTGTTTCAGGTGGATGTGTTTATGTATTCACCTGCCTCAATTGGGAGAAATTGCTTCGACTGAATCAATCAATCAAGCCTCAGATGCTCTACAGCCTGTTGAGGCACACCGAATACAATTATAACGTTATTTAAACTTTTTTTTTTGATGTGTGCTTGTCTGCCACAGCAATGTGTCAATTTATAATATTATTAAAAAAAAAAAAAAGACTTTAGCTTGTCGTCTCGTCTTCCGCAAGGAGTTGCGCATTACTGTGCCAATTGTGTTAGTCTAGAAGACAAAGTCAAGGCCCGGGGGCCAAATCTGGCCCCCCACATAATGTTATGTGGCCCACGAAAGCAAATCCATACCTGTTAACCTCGGCTAATAGCTGCCCTTATAAATGATTACGATTCCCCTTACAAAGCAACAAAAACTCGTACAACGGTTTACCGCGCATGCGCACATCTTGCTTTATCAATCCGACCGTACGCAGCGAAGGAAAAAAAATATACGATTGAGGATTACTTTTGCAGGTTTGCCGTGACAATAGTAGCGATCGACGACGGCATTGTCGTTGGCTACCAGCAGGTGAGACCATCTGGATTTGAGCCAAAATGGTCTTTGTGAGATCGGTTCACAATTCCTTTTTTTTTTTTCCGTATAAAAGTGGTAATACGCCGTACATGATTTGAAGTGATACAAAAATGTATTAAATACGGGGAAAACATACAAGTTGACAGGTATGCAAATCAAGCATGTCAAGTTCCATGATGCTTGCTAAAGTCTGAACCAAAATTTCAAATTGTCGTATGTAATCCATAGTAACATGATATTGTAATTCCAGCAGAAATAAAAGCCAGAAGAGGCTAGTGAGGGTTGTCGTTTTTAAGATTTTAACAGTACCGCGACTCTTTAACGGTATTCCTATCGAAACTTATTTATGTTCAAAAACAGCACCAAAAGAAAAATATTTGAACTAACACTGCTTTGAAATATTTTTTTGAACCCTTTCAGGGGCAGCGGTCACTCCAGTGGACAGACTATCATGTTATCAGGTTACAGGTTATCATAGTTGGTGCATGAAAGGGTGAAATGAAAAATTAGCTTTTCTTGCCGCGACATTTACGCAAAATCAATGTGTCAAACAACAATTTAGAGGAAAAAGAAATTATCTGTGCGGAAAAAGTGCAATTAAAGTACGTGGAGCTGTTGATTCACGAGCAACTTCAACTGGGGAGTGACCGACACCTTGAAGCAAGCACTCTTATTTGGAGAACTTCTTTTTTTTTTGTCTGCCATGTCTTCACAGCGAGAGCCTGAGAATAGGTGACGAGGAATACTTTAAAAAGTGTTTTTTAACCAAACCTTCGTCATCACCATCATCACCTTCCACTTGCAGAGGCACTGACTAATTGCTGCTAAATGTCTCTGGCGTTGAAAGTAAGCGGCATTTTCACAGCTCCGTCTGTCTCACTTACTTTTCTCCAGCTCTGTGATCCTCTCCAAAAGCGAATTGAGCGCATTCTCGGTGCGTTGGCGATGGGCTGCCGTTTCATTGTAAAGCTGGCTCTTTTCCTCCTCCAGCTCGGCCACCTTTCGCAGCAGCTGCGTCTCCAGAAGTCCCAGACGCTGCCCGAGTAGCTCCCGCAGCTGCGACGGCAAAGGGGTCAGTGCCGGACCACTGCCAGCTGACACATTTATGCCGGGGAGTTGCAAACTCTGCTGCTGGAAGGCATAGGAGGAAAAAAAAACTATTAATACATATGGAGAGACAGTATGCACCTGTGCCTGCTTGCTGATATACCAAACACCCACGGCCGGATTGAGGTTGAAATAAAATAGAAGAAAAAGTGTGTGTGTGCGTGTGTGCACGTGTGTGTGCGACATGACCTAGACTTCACACCAGGTCCATGCTCGAGCTTACCGTTGGACCACGCCGCTACAAAACGTGTCATTTTGTTGTTGATCCCGCCCATCTGGCCCGTTCCCGTTCGCCGAGTTTGATTAATCCTTTCTTGCGCGATGCCGCTATCCAATTTGCTTCTGCCGTAAGCTGGCAATAAAGTTAAGTATTGTAAATATCAGCTGTGTGCAAGCAACGTGGCCTCGATTAGTGAAAGGGGGAGCCACGTGTTACAGTCATCATCATAATCACCTGCGCGATTGTTCATTGCGTTTGGAAGCTGATGACCTTTGCCATATAAATGCAGCGTCAAAATGTCCTTTCATAAAGCCTTTGTTAACACCACAGAGGATGATTCGCATTCAAATATTCTTAATTGTCATCCAGTTGTGAAAAGAAGTTCAGCAAAGATGCTTTATGATTCTACATTTTTCAGGTATGTGTTCTTTGCTTCACATCCTTTTGCGACACGTCAATCTATCCATCCGTCCATCCATTTTCCGATCCGCTTTATCCTCACAAAGGTCGCGGGGGTGCTGGAGCCTATCCTAGCTGTCTTCGGGCAGTAGGCGGGGGACACCCTGAACTGGTTGCCAGCCAATCACAGGGCACACAGAGACGAACAACCAATTCAGGGTTCCCACGGGTCCTTAAAGTTCATAAAAATCCATAAAAAAGAAGTTGTAAAATTATGTTAAGTGTCCTTAATTTTCAGGGAAAGCTTCTAAAATCAATAAAAATCCATAAAAATTAACATGTGGTCTTCATTTCATTTGTGTATGTAATTTTCCCCACCCTTTCAATTAATAGTTTTGTCGGAAAATGCGCCTGGCGCCCTTCCCCTCAAACCCCGCTGTTGAGCTACATGCAATACAGCAATGATTTGAACACCAGCTCAGTGATATGTGGCTTTCTGTTCATTAAATCCACCGTGAATCCTCTGCTCAATGGCGAAAGTCCTTAAAAATGGCTAAATTAGCCCTCAAAAGTCCTTAAAAGGTCCATAAATAAAAAGCAAGTGGAAGAGTGGGAACCCTGACCATCCACGCTCACACTCACACCAAGGGACAATTTGGAGTGTTCAATCAGCCTGTCATGCATGTTTTTGGAATGTGGGAGGAAACCGGAGTACCCGGAGATAACCCACGCAGGCCCCGGGGAGAAGATGCTAACTCCACACAGGGAGGCCGGAGCTGGAATTGAACCCGGTACCTTTGCACTGTGTGGTCGCTAACCACTGGACCACCGGGCCGCCCACGTCAATCTATAAAACAACAAAAACAATCTTTTCTCACGATTGCGACACATGCTCTTTTTATCCCATATTACAAACTCTGATTAAGTGTCCGGTGTCTAAACATGTCCAACTGCCATTTCTCATGAGATTTTGTTGAAATCCTGTGAAATTTTCCCCAAGTCCCATCACTTCAACCCCCTGAGATTTCGCTTCCGCCGCATTCCATTTTGCATTTTCAACAGTGTGCGGACGAGCTTTGATTGCCGAGGGGAGCCTCCTGTTCTCATTCGTCATTAAATCAAGCTGCGATGGTTCGATTGATGTATAAATGTAACGAAATATTGTATCTATTATGTAGTGGGGAGTCGATATGGGCATTAAAGCTTCCAATCAAACCAAAGATGAAGAGGGATCAGCTCAAGCAGGGGTAAAAAAGAAAAAAAAAGACATGTTATAGTGTTGCAGCACACAGTATAAGCACTGAATTCAATCAATCATTGAGAGTATGTCTGACCAAAGGTAGCAGATGGCAAAAAAATGCACTCTCAATACCAGATAAAGCCAGTTTGTATTTCTACCTTGTCCAGCGCCTCACTTTTCAGTGACCTGTTAGCAGTAGTGGAGATTTTTTTTTTAGTCCGTATCTCACTTGATGTGTTATCGCACGGAATGTTGTGTAACTCGACCCCAGTCTGCTCTTGTGTCTGAACGTGCTACTCTTTGAGATTAAAATCCCTCCATGAGGATGGATGTGTAAAACCGAAAATAAGCTCATATAAACACCACTGCCGCTGAGTACAGTGTGAAACTGGCTGCGATGAGATTTGTGAATAATCATCAATGGACATTATCGGCAGAAACCGAGGGCCGCTGAAATCCCATTTATCTTGGGGGGAGGGGGGGCATGGAATGGCGGACCTCTCGACATGAAACTTCCTTCTATTTGGAGGTGTCTTCATCACAAAAGCAGTTGTGACATTGGCATGACAACGCTATGAATCACACACATCGCATGACTCCTTGTGCACCGCATGTATGATTAAGCCGGACGAGAAGCAGTTGTTCACCGCTCAAAATCCAGTGGGGCCCTTATTGACGTCATCCCCCGCTTACGTGCGAATGCTTCAAAGTGAATTACAGCAGGTGTGACAGTTGCAGGCGGAGACGCCGCAACAGGGCAGCCAACATTATTATTATTATTGCCTCGGGCCCGGAGCTCAAGCGGGACCTGAGAGGGGGCTAATACTGACCCATATCAATGATGACACAATGGCTGGTGGCTAGCCGGGGGCCCCGAAAGACAACCACGCAACTGGAAAGGTAGACACTGTAGTGACACGTCGAGATTCTGGACACTGCTTTAACCACTGCAACGATCCCCTTCCTATTGCCTGCTGGTGGCTGGTCAGGGGCCCCCGAGAGAAGGGCCCCTGGTCCTCATCAACGGCACAACTGGAACTCCCCATCACTGCAATGGCAGGTTGAGTTTCAGGAATGTCCCAAATGGGGTTCGGAGATACGATTAGTATTGGCTTCTATCAATGATGAAATGATGGCACGTACATGCTCTTTAGACAATGAAATGTCAAAGTGTTGGGAACATCCTGTATAGTGTATCCGTACTAGCTGTCGCTAGCTGGTGGCTAGTAGGGGGCTCTGAGAGGCAACTCATTTTGATATAGTTTGGTGATTAAAAAAAACCAAACACAATTTAAGGACAATTAAGCAATCTCTCAAGCAAGAAATTGATGCATTCACCAATCATTTTGAAACTGATTGTTTTCCAAATTAAAATCGGATGTTTGCAAATGACTGGTTCCACAGTAATCAGAGAATAAGTTACTTTTGAGAGGCAAAAATCTGAGTTTTAAGTGGAACAATGGGTCTGAACGATTAGTGATGATCGATTTCTTGATTTATTTTGAGACCTTTACAAAACATTTATTTTTAAAAAGTTGAACTGATTGCATCTATCCTCGCTTATGGGGGCAGTGATTTTAAGGTCTTTTTACTCTTGCGAGAACGTGAATTTGCAAGAATGCAAACGTATGCTCAGTAATTTCTACCCGCTTTTCTACCCCCAGAAAACCAAGCAGTTGGTAAATACCTTGCAGCGACAAGCTACATATTCAGTTTAATTACGTGTACACAATGATTTACAAAATCAAAATATTAAATTCGTTAGAAAAAAAATATTGGTCATATTGGTGATATTGGTCGTCAAAGCATTTTTGAGCGTTCTTAACATTTTTCACCTTTCTGGTTTATTTTTGTTGTCATGAATACATTGTGTGTGAATATTGTTTTCAGTGGTCAATCATTCATGTATTCATATCAACGCACCACACAGGATGAATGTTTAGCTAGCTACCCTTCTGCTAGCGACATGCACGTTAGCTTCATTGCAGACTTTACGATAGAAAAAGGTCTGAATGAAGTGTTGCTTGTCTTGATGTGCTCCGTGACCGTTTGGCAACTTGTACTCTGCCTCTCGCTCAAATTCAGTTTGGATGAGAATGTAATGAGGACAAGCTGTATAGAAAATGCATGGATGGGTGGATAGTTTTGCTTAGTTCTTGTCCTAGATTCAGATGACTTGGTTTTACGCAACCACTTGACAAATTAAAATGGATTACATTCAACAGCACCATTTTTTACAGTGTAGGGATTTTGGGTGGGGTGGGGTGGGGCGCACACTGTGTTTAGAAACGCCCCTGGCTGCTCTTTTGCACATTTACGCACCGGCATGCGTCTTACCTCCAAGCTCTCCAAGCGCCCTTTTAGGCTTTGCATGGTCTTCCCAAGCTGATTTATGGTCTCTCCGGGGTCCCGCGGCAGGTCCCCCATGGTGTTCTTGCCGTACTCCTTCCTCCTGGAGCCGTGACCCCGCGACTTGCCCGGCTGCGCCGAGTCGTCCGCCGCCGCCTCGCAGCGCGCCAGTTTGGAGTTGAGCTCCTTGATGGTCCCCTGCTGGCTGACGATGGTCTCCTTCTGCTGCAAGATTGTCTCGCGGAGCCGGATGATGGTGTTGCGCAGCTCGTCCTCCGCGGGGCTGCTCATCTGCAAGCGGTTGCCCGTCGGCGAGGAGCCGCAGCCGGGCTCGGCTCCCGGGGGGATGGCGTTGCAAACGAAGCGGCCACCTGTGGCTGCGGCCGCCGCTTCCTGCTGGCTCGCAACCGAGCTGAGCAGGTAGAAGAGCGCGACCAGTTCGGCCAGCATTCTCCCTCACACTAATTCCGAGAATGAAAGCGGGGCGGGGAATACTCCTGCTACAAACAACTTTTACCCAAAACGCACTCGCCCATTCAAGTGTTTGTTGAGCTCAAAATATACGCGGACCTATCACAAAGCATACATCCGCGCGCCCTGTTAAAAATGACCATCGCGTTCATTTAGAAAGCTGCGGTATTTCCTTCGCCGGACAAAACAAACAAAAAAAAAAACAGAACAGAAGGCTGTGGGGGAAAAAAAAGAAAAGATCCAGAGAAGTTGCCAGCGTGTCTGCTCGCTCCGGCGTCACTAAGTGAGTGCCTGTGAACACAAAACCCAAACCCAACCAAACTGCGCAGGGAGGCGGATTATGATGAGGAGGATGATGAGGAAGTGTGGGTGTGGGTGTGCGTGTGTGTGTGCGAGCGTGTGCGCGCCTGCGCATGTGTGTGTGTGTGTGTGTGTGTGTGTGTGTGTGTGAGTGAGAGAGAGCGAATATGAATGTGTGAGTCTGTGCGCTATCACTGAGTCTCTCAGTGGATTGTGGCCATGCTGTGGGTTGCTTTCATTCACTTTTTACATGTGGAGGAATGAACGCAACAAGAATGAACAAGTAGACAGTGATTACTCTTCAAGTTTCCTGTTTCATCATCCCTATCTATCTATCTATCTATCTATCTATCTATCTATCTATCTATCTATCTATCTATCTGTCTGTCTGTCTGTCTGTCTGTCATAATCTAATATGATGTAATCTAGCTCGCCGACAAACAAGATCTACCTGGAAGATCAAAGTAGTCATCATTTTCTGCGATGGCAACAAATCGCACCTAAGCATGTTCAACGGAAAAAAAAAAGAACAAAGTTAATTCCGCGTACATTTCAAAATAAGACATACCGTATTGGCCCGAATATAAGACGGTGTTTTTTGCATGCAAATAAGACTGAAAAAGTGGGGGTCGTCTTATATTCGGGATCTAGACATGAAACCCAGTCACGACGCTAGATGGCGCCAGATATCTTTGACGCGAATGCTGAACTTGACTCCCCAGGCCAAAGCGAACCCCTGTCACGAAGAATAAAAGTAAAAATAGCAGTAGCACGAAGAAGAAAAATAAAAAATAGCGGTAAGAAAGAAAAGAGAAGAAAATGATAGAAGAGACAACAGAAAATGGAGAAACATAGCGACAATATGGAGAAAAGTGTGTCGAAGATCGGCTATGTTAACCGGCAGCTGAGGAGACGTTATGGTGTAAACTTCAAGATGATTTTTCTCTCAAATATATTGTTATAATCATTTGTTTCAGATGTACTGTAATTATTTTCTGGATAAAAATTTATTTGGTGTTGTAAAAGTCTTTTTTCAAACTTAAGACTTGAAAAAGAGGGGGTCATCTTATAATCAGGGCCGTCTTATATTTGGGCCAATATGGTATTAGAGCTGTAATATCGTGATGCCGTGAAACTGTAATATTTTTGCTCAAAGTTGTGATACTGGCCAACCCGAGCACATGGTGACACTTTTTGAAGAACTCTGCTATCACTCAGAGGGGACAGAATAATTTTTTATTTCTTGCAGGCTGGTCATGGGTATCATGTGTGTCGTAGCGTTGGAACATTTTTACGCGTATGAATACAGGCAGTCTCAAGACCGTTTTTGTGTCTGCATTTGTGCTGGCATCTCTCCTTTGCCTCCCAACACATTTTACGACCCCGTTGCAAATCCGATTGTTTGCTTCAAGAGCGCTAAATGGGCCGACTCCATCTTACATTTCTTAACTTGCCTTTAAATCACTTTTAAAAAGCAATTTGTCCTCCTTAGCGTCCTCGGATCCTGTATTAAAGTTGGCCATTTGCGCTTTTTATTTTGTGGTTCTATTGCTTTATCGTAAATAGTTGTTTATTTCTTGCTTGTGCTTTATGTTATGATGCTACATTTTACCTTTTTATTGGTTGTACAGCACTTTGGTCAACTTTGTTGTTCCGAGAAATATATTGGATTGGCGAGAAGGATCTTTTAGAGGCCATTGCAGCACTTGGAGTAGTAAACATAATCTTTGGCGTTTGTTTTAATCCGGCTTTCACCATTAGATAAGAGTTGCGGCTCGGACCTCAGTATGTGGGGGGGCCACGTGGAGAACTTGTCAAACCTTTTAATTGAACGATCTTAGATTGTGTACTGGTGAGAAATCCTCCCGTTTGCAGAAATGTGATTGCGTTGGGCATGTGGTGTGATTTGATGTGGTCAGAAATACCAACGCTTAGCACAGACAGAAAAAAAAGTCAATCGGTCTTCCTGTGAAGAATATCACATTGAGTTTTGTTTGGGGCTAATATCTTAAAAAATATATACTGCTTTTCATCAAATCTTTACCAAATAAGCAGAACAGTAGACAGAAACAACAGATATGGGAATTGGAGGAGAAGCACGCTCGACTCTGAGCCCCTCCCGGATGACCGAGCTTCTCACCTTATCTCTAAAGATAGGCCCTTTTTTCCTGATAAAAAAAAAAAAAAAACAACAAAAAAAACAACTCAATTTCTTTCCTGTGCATTTTACACAGCTTGAAGTGGCTATCGACGCAGACTCAAACACAACCAAACTTTGAAAGACTGTCATGTTGCTACTTAACTCCCTTAATTCTGATGCAATGTTTCCAAGCTGGAATCTCTCCAAAATTCCACAACTTCCCATGGAAACTTACCTCAAATTTGACAGCCCTTTGTAGCCTTCTGAGAACAAGCGCAACTAAAACTGCAAAACTGCTCCAGCGCGAGGTAGATGCCACCTGGAGTCTTGGCACTTCCATTGTCCATATCCATTTCCTGAAGATTTGTGTGGAGCTGGAAAAAAACAAAAAACGCAGGCTGTTGCCCCATCAGGGTCACTGTTTCGTATCTGGCGCGAGGGAGCCGCAGGCTAAATGTCAGCCGCAATGAATTCGTGCTGCACTGGGTGGCGCATGGGTGCAAAAGGCCAGGAAAAGCCTGGAGAACAAACAAAATGAAAGGTCCCCCCCAAGAAACAGAGAGGGACAGACTATCGCTACGGCAACCTTAACTCTCGATGTCTTCAGCTCGAGGACTCCTGAGAGGAAAGATGACATGGCCGACTTCAAAGTTGACGGCATGGAGTTCTTTCCCTTTTATGTTGCAAGTGGTGAACGCTGGGGTGAAGTTACTTCTACCTCTTAAATCTGCTTCAGTCGCAGGGGGGTTAGCAATTCAGCCGGGATTGAAAGCTTCTCCTTACTAGACTTCTCCATCAAACGTAAAACACTTCAGTGCGAGGATTGCTCCACAAAATATACCGCGAGCGAGATTAACTTGACGGGTAAAAATTAGATGTGGAGCATCTATCAAGGTTTCTTGTGGCAATCTTCCAATCACAGCCAAGCTGTACATTTGGGGCTACGTACAACCCAATGGAGTATATACAGTACCGTCACAGCACTAATTAGAGTGTTGATTTGTCAAAAGCATTTGACACCGCTGAGCATGATATTAAAAAAAAAAAAAAAGCTTTTCAGAACACACAGTTGCCTGGTTTTCAAATTACCTCAGCAATATAGTTCCCAGCGCATGGAATTTGATGGTATGTGCACTGAATATGTCACTGTCTGTGAGGGGGTGCCGCAGGATTCTGTATCTGGTCCCCTCTTGTTTGCCATTTATTATTTATTATTTATTCTTATTATGTAGACTTTGGAGGTCGGAAGGTGTCCGATGCAAGTTAGCATTTCTAGTCTGCCGACACTGTTATTTGCCGCTATGATCAAGTCGTTGTCAGGCTGTCGAATCTCCGTAGAAAGCTTTTGTAGCAGTCAAGAATTCACCTGATGAAAAAAGCTCATGCTGTTTTCTAACTATAAAACGTTGACTCAAATGAATAAACGTCCACAGCAGTGTATGAGTTAATCGGCGTATTTATCCTGAATGATATTTTCCTGCGATACCAACTTGAAGTGTCCGGTCCAGATTTTCAAATCTCTACCAGTCAATAATCAACAATGAATATTTGTAATGAAGCAAGGCGCCGATTGAATTTGAATTGTATCTGCCTCCAGGTTTTTTTCTTTTTCTGCTGTCCTCAATTTTCAATCAATCCGCACAATGCCTGGCAGAATCGTATCTCATTAGATTGTGCAGGTGTCCCAAATCAAGTGTCTTCTCAAGGCAAAGACTTCCTGTTTTGTTCATTGTCAGAAAATCCGTCTTTTAAGTTGCTCATGATACTCCGTTGGAAGACCTAAATGGATGTTCAAAATCCATCCGCTGTTAATATTCTTATTTAGTGCAGATGGGCAGAACTGATTTCGTCAACAAGATCATTTCAGGCTGTTATGAAGATGCGTATTAGATTCATTCCGCTCAGTCTGTGCGTGTCAGGGGGCATTTGGAGGATTGTGTGTGTGTGTGTGTGTGTGTGTGTGTGTGTGTGTGTGTAAGTGTGTGTGCATGAATACACATCGTCCACAAAACGTGACTGGAGTGTGTAATCCCCTGCTGACTCAGAGTCCAGTTGTATCATGAGCTGCAGAGAGACGCGTGCGCTTGACCAAACGGGGAATGGCTTCAAGCACAGGTGGCAAAAGTACTCACGCTATGTATCTTGAGCACAGTACAG
Source organism: Hippocampus comes (assembly GCF_001891065.2). Taxonomy (NCBI): domain Eukaryota; kingdom Metazoa; phylum Chordata; class Actinopteri; order Syngnathiformes; family Syngnathidae; genus Hippocampus; species Hippocampus comes. Next base: position 48,985 of record NW_017805930.1, on the reverse strand, counting down.
ATAGTTGTGTAAAAAAGGGAAAATTAGAAGTACTGAAGAGTACTTTTACTTTATAGCTGGTGGCCGCCAAGGTGGAACAGAACATCAAATGCCCGATTTTCACTCATCCAGCTTTCAACGGATTGCGCGATGAAAAAGTAACTTAGTTCTTTTCCGGATGACCTGACTTTAAAAGTGACCGATGACTTGATTTAATAAGTAACTACGGTAGATTACATGTGACTTTATTAGTACCATTTAACAGATGCCGACAACCTCGCTGAACAGAAAATTGACAACCGGTTTTGCCGATACTTAACGGAAATAAATTTTTAAACGGTGACGCTTAATGTTACAGTTCTGTACCGTTTGTGACCAACAGGTGGCATTGGAGGGCTTCTCCTCCAGTATCGGACCGGTTGGTCATCATGTCACTAGCTCTTTTCTTGACACACCAACCACTCGGGGTCGGATCGTTGGTGTTACTGTCATGGGTTTTTGTTTGTTACTTTGAATCTTTTCAGGACTTTGTTTGCGTTATTTAGTTTTCCCAGCATGCCCATGCAAGTGTTTTTTGTTCATACATTTTGTTCAGTCCGCGGGGTCGGATCGTTGGTGTTACTCTAATGGGTTTTTGTTTGTTACTTTGAATCTTTTCGGGACTTTGTTTGCATTATTTAGTTTTCCCAGCATGCCCATGCAAGTGTTTTTTTGTTAATACATTTTGTTCAGTCCACCTTGCTTTTCCTGCCTCCCTGCTTTTTGGTTCCACTACCATCATGCATTTCATGACACGTAAGAATAAAGTTTCTTTTTGCAGAATTTTATAATTACATACCAGCTTTATTGACATAACATAAATAATTATTTGGAAAAAAAGAGTCTTAAGGTAGTTCACTTAACACCATGGCAGTCTTTAAAGATATTTGCCATCTTGTGAGTGAAGATTTTAGGTCGTCCTTTTTTTTTTTCTTCATTTAATGTTTTTTAAATTAGGATGCATTTTGCTGCTATGTCTGAAACTGCGAGAGAAAGACGCGATTAAAACATCAGCTGATGAAACCCCGTCCTCAAACCTAACGATGTCATCACCATTTGTAGTTCTGGTGGAATGAGAAAAATCCTGAAAGAAAAATTGAAGACAGCTGAAAACATTGGCTTAAACAACTTGAACACTGACTTTGGCTACCTCCGGGCAGCGGAATAAAATTAACATTCAAAATCAATCGATTTCGGACTCCTTTCCCCGCTCTGTTGTTCCGCCATTGATCTGCTTTAATGGGTATGACGTCTCATATCAAGGCTTCACTGCCAACATTGCTTCAGGACCTTTTTGTTGACGATTAATCGTGTTTGAGATACCTGCTGTCACATTCTTGGAGGCGATGCCTTGGCATCTGCTTTCTGCTGATCCTGGCTACTTTTGCTTTCATCAGCCATGTATGGCTATTTAATGTAAACTAATGACTCATTGTGCACCAGATGCTGTTTCTTCCCCGAGGATGGGTCTGAAATCCTGCCAGTTGCTTTGCTAACATATCAATACATTTAATAAATATCTTGCCAAAAGCTATGATTAACTCACACACATCTGAATGCTGGCAGGCTGTTTCAGGTCAAATGACTCAAGACTTTTTTTTTTTTTTAAACTCTGTTCTGTTAAATGTTGCATTTTTTTTTTTTTTTTTTAACTCTGTTCTGTTAAATGTTGCATTTGCGTTTGCTGTCTGTCAGTTTGTTAGATAAGAGGCTACTTTCTGGTTCGCATAGAGTGACATAAAGCAGCTTAAACGTATCATATTTTGAAATTGAGTTCAAAATTTAGTTTAGGGGCAAAAAGGAAAAAAAAGAACATTTCTAATCACGCTAACAAACGTGAAAACGTTTTTTGTTTGTCCATCTGTTAGCAAGGTGGCTACTTCCTGGTTCGTGGGCGCACCAATTTCATTTCATCTTTTTCTTCACTAAACAGTGGTTCTTTAGTTTTCGAACACATTAATAATCCTCGTAACAAAAGAATGACCGAGGCAACCATTGCCCCCCCACCCCCCTTAGGCTACAGTCCTTGCTAGTCTAAATGTAGTTGGAAAAATAAATCCCATAATCAAAATGAGCGACACTCTTAATTTATGTTCTCCTGCTTGCCCGAACATGTGCCTCCACACATTTCCACGTGCGAATAAGCATCCATTCTACGTGGACGCACAAGTCATTAGCGCACTTGCATTGTCGTCCCAGCTTGCCCATTTTGAGTGCTCCGCACGCCGCTCCTCATTCAGTTATTTATAAATCTTGCTCAATTTTTGCAGCCGCATTTGCATTTGTATCTTGCCTTTTTAAAACATATGCAATTCAGTTACTACAAGACTACTAGTTATGGGATCATCTTTTATTCATTTGTCCGCCCAGATGTATTAAAGAGGGAGTTTTCAATTTCTACAAAAAAAACAAAACAAAAAAAACGATGAAATTACTGTGAGTGTGCAACAACTAATTGACATTTTAAAAAAAACATAATTTGATTCATCATTGTTAAGGGCCTTTTTTTTGGTGACAGTTTTTTAATTATACTTAAAGATATTTTCCCAAGGTGTTCCGAATGAAGTGGCCAGCGGGTTATGAAATCGTTCAACAGTGAAGGTGGAACCAATTCTATTTCAAGGTCACGTCTGAATGTGACTGAGTATCAAACTGCATCAATCCTTTGAATGAAAAGGAACCGAGGATACGTCAACACTAACCTACATTTACAACCTACAGTCTATTCTAATATTGGTTGCATGAAATTGTATGAATTGCTTCCAAACGGTCCCATTCTCTTCCTTTTCGTCGTGTTTCTCTTGGCTGCACTGCTTCCATGACAGCTTTGAGGTCGTCAGGTTGTTTTGTCCAATCACATTTTAGCTTCCTTATATTGCCATGTCAATCTAATCAGGTTGGGGGCTTTCAGAGTCACAGATTTGAAGCACATGGAAAGTTTTTTGTTGTTGTTGTTGTTGACATACACCTGTCATCATTTAAAGTGCCTCTGGTTCACCCCAAAGAAAGTTCAGGTGTTCTAGTCCGCTTTTCCAAAGTCCCCACTGAAGATCCAGGGACGAAATTTATTGGCCGCCTCATAAAACCAAACTTGGTTTTTGTCGGCAACCATTTGCGACCATGTCAGAGCACGGAGGTCAAAATTCTCATTGGACGGGCCGCCGGAGCACTCCTCATGACTCATCTGCAACGGGCAACAAACGGGGTTGCTCAGTGGTTGACGTTATGTAATTTGCATGCTGCCACAGAGACGCCGCCCACTTGCGCCGTCCGGCACTTTAGCCACGTGAGTGAATCACTGTTGATGTTTGCACCGTTTTCATTATGCGTGTTTGTGCTTTTGTTGTGAAGGAAACAAATTGTTGTTTTTGAAAAGAACATCAATTCAGATAGAAATGCAATTCCTTTGTGTGAATGCTGAGAAATGCGTTTCAAATGAAATGCAGTGTCAGCGTTTCTCAAGTCTGAGGGGATATGTCATTTGTTAGCCAATGCTGAAACTACACAAAGTCAGCGAACACTTGCATTTCAACTCAACGGGACCTGAAAAGGACAGTTTTTGATTAAAAATAGGCCAGCTGCACTAGGCGCATGTTGGCCCGGGATGGGCCAGGGGGTGGGGCTACTCCCTTGGCAGCGTCCTCACCTTGCAGATTTGAGACGCAGCCCAGTGCATGTGCAAAGTTGCCAAATGTCATCTGGACCGGTTGCAAAGCCGCCTGATTGAGAGCCAAGGACGGGGCAACAGATTTTTCTTTTTTTTCCCAAGACTTTTTTTTTTTTTTTTATGCAGGCGGTCATTGCTGGCTTTATACTTTTTAGAAGGTGTACATTTCCCAAAATGAGATCAAAGCCAACTTAAGCAATGACTGATTGCTGTACGATTCATTATGTTCAGATTCTTATGAACTCGGGTTGGATATGTTCAGACTGAGCCAACAAATTGTTTTTAAAAGGATAGAATTGATGATTGAAAACTTTTCAGGTTCTGGTAAATGGATGTATTTTTTTTCATCCATGCATCCAAACATTTTCTGACGTTCTTATCCTCACGAGGGTCGCAGGCATGCTGGAGCCTATCCCAGCAGTCTTTGGGGTACACCCTGAATTGGTTGTCAGCCAATCGCAGAGCACACATAGACAACCATTTGTGCTCACAATCACGCCTAGAGACAATTTAGACTCTAAATTTTAGAGAGTTCCATCAACCTGCCATGCATGTTTTTGGAATGTGGGAGGAAACCGCAGTACCCGGAGAAAACCCACGCAGGCATGGGGAGAACATGCAAACTCCACACAGGGAGGCCGGAGCTGGGATCAAACATATTTTTTTTCAGAATGCTCAAAATGGATTTATTTGTTTTTTAAAAAAATGGACGCCCACTATTTGTGGCAGATACAGACCGAACCGGACCGCAAATAGCCAGTTTCTTCAGTCGGTGATATTGAAGACCATTTTTATTATCACTTCAAGTTTTTATGCTCAAAACTAGGATGAAGGCAAATCAATCCTTGTATCATTCGTTCTTTCGTTTTTCAACTGCCAATCGAAAATGAACGAATGATACACGGATTGAAGGCAAGTAATGTGATTGTTTTTTTGTTTTGTTTTTTAGCACAGAACCTTTTCATGTTGTCATAAAGTGGTGTTGTGTTGCGACACGGCCCGTGTGTAATAATTTGCACCCTCCAAAGCAACTGCCGGCATGATGTTACGGATTGATTCTCGGAAGAAAAGCAAGAGCTGAACTCCAGCCAGGATCGGTTTCATCTGCGAGTAACGTAGCCCGGTGAGAACAAGACTTATTCACCGGAGTACATTGCGCATTCGTTTTCTCCTCACGCAGCAGCCAGGCTGCCGACGCTCTAAACGGATGAGCGGGGAAAACCAACTGTGACTGGAATCGACGGAACTCCGGTCGAAAATATGCCACATTTTGCCGGGCCTGCTTATGCATATGCATGTCAGCTCAAGCGCGTCTCCGAAGCGTCCTCGGCACATACGGTTGACATGGCCGCCCCCGGCTTTCGCGTGGCCGCGGGAGGGAGTTTGTCAGATGAATGCAAAAAAACACCTGCAAGGGATTTTATTATTAATGGCATTCAGGCAGATGGGCAAAACTTTACACGCGGTAAGCGCATAATGTTTTGGCATCAGCAGCCTCGCACATCTTGTGTCAAAAAAAAAAAGAGTACACATGCGTCAGGAAGCGAGCGCTGTGGGCATGACCCCGCTGTATTCTGAGTTCACACAAAATACGCTTTACACAGAAGGTTGAAAAGTATAAGGCACTTGCCGACAACAAAACCTACCGTCTAGGAGTCGAGCATAACAAATGGCGTTTTCAAAGTGCTGTTGAATCCTCCTGGGAATGATTTTATTGACACCCATTTGTGTCACTTCCTGTTTTGATGAAGACTTCCATTGTAAACACGATATAACATTTCAAACATTTTCAATTAAACCTCAGAAAAGAGCATTTAAGGTCAAAACAACTGATTATATGAGCAAAAAAAAAAAAAAGTATAATGACCAAAAGTAAAGTCTTAATGTGACGTCTTTATTGCAGTTACTGTCACGGTGGATCTGTTTGTGACCAACAGGTGGCACTGTAGGGCCCCTCCTACAGCTAGCACACCTGTTGGTCATCATGTCATTAGGTTTTTCTGTTTCAAGGACTCCTTTCCTGGTCATACTTTGTGTTTCCTATTATACGCTTTTTGTTTGTTACTTTTGGTTCTTGTTGTTTTCAGGGCTTTGTTTTCTCGGTGTTGAGAAATACATTTTGCGGCTCCTCCCTCCCGCCTGCTTTTTGGCTCCTCCGTCGCTCACGTTCATGACAGATACTTCTTTATTCTTGTACCTTTTTTCCTTTTTGTCAATCTGGTAGCCAGCGGTTGACTGTTTGAGCAACGCCTTGATGCGAGAAGAAGTCCTGGCGACAGACTGATGGAGTAGAAGGGAGAATGGACCACATGGGTGGGAATTATCTCCTGAACAGAAAAGTGTGGTGAGTTCTTTGTTTGCAGACAGTCAGTTCCAGTTAAGTACCATATATTGTCCATTCACTGCCCCCACCAAAATAAATGAACACCTTTTATCCGTGAGCTCAATGAATGAAATATTTCAGTTGGAAATCTGTAGTCAGAACATTGTGGAGTGCCTTGAGAGCAAAAATAACAAGAATGCACTGGAGGCCAACATTATTCGTTCTGAACTCCAAATTAAAGTTGGCAAATCTGCCTGCGTGGATTTGGTCACGTGATGTCATTTTCACTCTACATCAAAGGTGTTACTAGACCAAAATGACCAAATCAAGTCAAATTTCCCATTAACTGTAACGGGGTAGGCGGCTCGGTGGTCCTAGTGGTTAGCGCGTCGACCTCACAGTGGAGAGGTACCGGGTTCCATTCCAGCGTGGAGTTTGTTCTCCCCGGGCTTGTATGGGTTTTCTGCGGGTACTCCGGTTTCCTCCCACATTCCAAAAACGTGCATGGCAGGCTGATCGAACACTCGAAATTGTCCCTACATGTGAGCGTGGGTAGTTGTTCATCTGTGTGTGTGCCCTGCAATTGGCTGGCAACCGGTTCAGGGTGTTCCCCGCCTACTGCCCGAAGACGGCTGGGACAGGATCTAGCACCCCCGCGACCCTTGTGAGGATAAACGGATCGGAGAATGAATGAATGAATGAATGTAACGGGCTAACCGGACACAAAAACAGGCGAGTGGACAAGCTGCAAATGTCTTCTTCCACACGCGTTGTGCAGAGGCCAATCTTCATGTCCGATATGCTGTGTGGCAGAAGCAGGTAGCCGAGAAAGTGGAGCAAGGGGTGTCATTAGACGAGCGCTTCAGGCAGGTACAAGAGCTGCCAATAATACAGTAAGGAAGGAAGCAGGCCAAGCGTGCGGGGAGGCGTACGAGGAGAGACTGTCACTCACCGCTGCTTAACTGCTAATTATCGTTTACTTTAAAAGATCAAGCCCCGGTGGTCGTTGCAGCGTCTCAAATGGATATCGTCAACGTATTGTCCCTCGAGAATTCACGTCACGTTCAAGGCTGCCGCCTCATTTTTACGTGGCGCGCCAGAGCTCAACGATGGTTGTCTTCCAATAAAAACCAAAAGCGTAGACCAGGGGTGTCAAACTCATTTTTGTCGAAGGCCACTTTAGAGTTATGTCCTCCCTCGGAGCGCCGTTAAGGCAGTGAACCCGAATAAATGTTTAATCATCACATCGGATTATTACTTGTACACAAAAAAAAAAAAAAAAATGATGGCTCACTAGTTTTGAAATCAGTCAAGTATTTGTTCAATTATTGCTCAAGTGAGTGGAAACAGAGTAACAGAATTATTGCAAATTGTCACCATGATTTATTACGTATGGCAGTTTGAAATTTCGGTACATATTTCAGCAAGGATCATGGAAGTTGACACAGATGATTTGCTTTCGCGGGCCACACAAAATGATGTGGCGGGCCGGATCTGGCCCCGGGCCTCGACTTTGACACCATGGTGTAGACTGTCTTTTGGCTGCAGATGTTTGAGTAGTGGAGCTCAAAACTGCATGCTGCTTCTTTGGACTGGTGAAGTGGATTTTTTTTTTTAAATATTCCGACAGATATCAGAGAGTTCCATGATGTAGCCATTGATGCTGCTTGCACATTTCATTTGTCAACAAACTGTTATACCAAACCTGAATTAAGAGCATATTGTTCACCAACATTTCAGTTTTTTGATGCATTGTCGCATTTCTATTTCAAAGCTAAGCACTGTGGTGCCTTTGTGATAGAAGTGCCTTGAAATAAGCGTTTCCAGTGATACGAGCGGTCGCTTTGGAGAAATTATTTGGGAATTTGCTTTGTTTTTTTTTTTTTGTCCTTGCAGTGGAAGGTTAATACCAGGTGGTGGCGGTCATGCGTGATATTTCACCAGAGAAAGATGATCTGAGATAAAAGTGTGGCGGTGGATGAAATTCGCATCACTATTTCTTTCATTTTATGTTACCTGATCAATTGGTGGTAAAGGTTAATCGGGGTGTTCACACGGCAGCTTTTACTCCGGTGTAGCACCGGGGCTGCCCCCCCGTAGAGCGTTCACACGTACAAAGTTATACAGGTGTAGCCCCTGAAAACAGCTTAAACTGGAGCAAATTTAACCCTGCTCAGGAGATGGTTTAAAAATGTACTCTGGAGTAAATGCTCGTTTGCGGGGCAGCACCGATATAAAATGGGACGCGTGAACGCTATAGGGGTAGACTCGCTGTGCATGAGAAGAGTTGATTACATACGGTTATTGAATGTGTTGCTTTCGTGCTCTGTTGGACTTCCGTCATCTTTCCTTTCTCTCTCTCATCCTTTTACGGTGTCTGATAGACCGCAGCGTTGATTTGTCTGAAGAAGTATAAACCATGGTTTTTCGATATGTCACAAACAAGGCAGGGAAAAGGAAGTACCGTATTTTTCGGATTATACGTCGCTCCCGATTAAAAGTCGCACCAGCCAAAAAATGAATAATTAAGAAGGAAAAAACATATATAAGTCGCACTGGAGTATAAGTCGCATTTTTGGGGGAAATTTATTTGATAAAATCCAACACCAAAAACATACATGTCATCTTGAAAGGCAATTTAAAATAAAAATAAAAAGGAGAACATGCTGAATAAGTGTACGGTATACTAACGTTACATGACTGACATGCCTGGTAATGTCAGTAACGACCTAACATATTAAGAGTTATTCAGATAACTCTAGCATAAAAAATATGCGAACAAGTTTACCAAACTATTATTTTCACTCCAAATCACAAAATCCAATGAAATCTTCATCCTCGGTGTCACTTTTAAACAACTCCCCCAACTCGGGAGGGAGACGATTGCCGCTTCCTCTTCTACATCGCTTACGTCAGACTCATCGTCGATTTATCAACACAGGCCGAGAGCGCCCTCTTGTGGTTTAATGTGAAAATAACGTGAAATGACATAAACATGTGTTAATAATTTCACACTTAAGTCGCTCCAGAGGATAAATCGCACCCCCGGCCAAACTATGAAAAAAACTGCGACTTATAGTCCGGAAAAAACGGGACACTTTACGCATGCGCATGTTTTATTTCCGTATTATTACTTATCGTATTGCACGGCTGCAGAAACCGCCGTGTGAACGCAAGTGGGGCTGCACTGGGGTTAACATGCTTCTCTTTAGTAAGCAGCTTTATACATGTGAACGCTCCACAAAATTTACGCCGGTGTAAGATATATCGCAACAAAATACGTCGCACCGATGCAAATGTGTGCCGTGTGAACACCCCTAATAATAATTGAATGCAGGGGCCATCACATAATGACCAATATATACGTCTGTGATAAGGTGAGGAAATGAGTTTCTACTTTAAAAGGGCTTCGCAAGTTCTAACTGGTCCCATAAGGGCAGTAACAAATAATTAATGGCACCCGGAGTTCTCGTTGATGTCACCGACGGGTTTTTTTGGCTCCTCGAGTCCTCATTTAAGTCTCATCCGCTTGATTCCCTGTCAAGCTGTCTCACTCATTCTCTTCTACCTCTTAAGAGTGACAAAAGCAAGCAAGCAAGCAAGCGGTCTCGATGAAATAGGTTCGAATGATGACAGCAAATCATTTTTCTGGTCTCCTAACGTTTTAGGGAACGGTATGTGTCTCTATTCCTTGACCAAACGCTACGACCAAAGTCACGGAAGGGAGAGCAAATCAAGGAAACAGTACCCACCGAGAAACGTGAGTTCACCTGGCGTTTGCGTCATTCCCGGCCGCTCTCTCCACGTCCATCCCGCATCTCGGTTATTGCCCATCAGTTTGACTTCTCACGACAAGAGAAAATAACCCTTCCGCCGCTTGGGAAATCCAACAGGATGTTCACCGGTGGCTGTTAACCAATGACAGCCGCCTTTTTGATGATCATAACGGCATAAGTATCAGGACTTTTGTCTGTAGGTGATTCAGTTGAATTGTATTCAAATGCATCGCCATCATTTCTTTTGCAAAAAGGGGAATGAAACGTTGAAGGGGAAGTCTTTGTGCAAGATTCGGAGCGTCGCTGCATTCAAAACGCCATGTTCAGGAATAAATTCAGAGAATACCAATGACTAGAAAGGGTGCAGCACAAAGCCTCTTGCACAGTGGTTCTTAACCTGGGTTCGAACGAACCCCAGGGGTTTCGGTGAATCAATCCCAGGGGTTCGACGGAGCCTCTGCCATGGAGCTTAAGACACACCCGACTTAACAGGTCAATTACCGTATTGGCCCGAATATAAGACGGCCCTGATTATAAGATGACCCCCTCTTTTTCAAGACTCAAGTTTGAAAAAAGACTTTTTGAACACCAAATTAATTTTTATACAGAAAATAATTACAGTACATCTGAAACAAATGATTATAACAATATATTTGAGAGGAAAAGCATGTTATTTTGCCTCATTCAAATCTTAATATCTGAGCATTTAAATATGTAAACTAAAGTGCAATCACATTCGTAAATGAATGGCTTGTGGTTTTTTAAATGTAAATGACATCATAACTTCTCCTCAGCTGCCGGTTAACCTGGCCGATCTTCGACCCACTTTTCTCCAGATTGTCACTACGTTTCTCCATTTTCTGTTATCTCTTCTATTATTTTCTTCTCTTTTCTTTCTTACCGCTATTTTTTATTTTTCCTCTTCGTGCTACCGCTATTTTTATTTTTATTCTTCGTGACAGGGGTTCACTTTGGCCTGGGGAGTCAAGTTCAGCATTCGCTACAATGATATATGGTGCCATCTAGCGTCGTGAATGGGTATAATGGCTAGACCCCGAAGATAAGACGACCCCCACTTTTTCAGTCTTATTTCAATGCAAAAAACACCGTCTTATATTCAGGGCAATACGGTAGTTGTGACACGCCCGCTGCAGATGATCACATTACATCACTTGTCCGATCAGCGCTGCGGGAAATTTCGTTTGCTCAGTCGTCAACATGTAACGATTGTAGTCACATACACACACAAAAAAACATGATTCAAAACACAACTCCCCATTACGCTACTTGAAGCAAATCCACCCCAAACGAGCGCTCCCCGCGCTGTAAAGTGCATGTTAAATGTTTGTGTTTCAAAAAGGAATCTGTGGTATTCGTTGCTCCCACCAGCTGTGAATAGGGCACTGATATCGCATTCTTTTTGTCCTCTCAGCCTCACACATCCTCATCACATATTCTTTATTACTGCTTCCCCACCCCCTGAGGGAATGCGGGAGCAAGAGAAACAGGGACTGGGGGAGCTGCAAACCTAACACTGACCCGCCACACTCGCTTTCCTCTCTGGCTTGTTCTAATTCCTAATTTTATTCACGAGTTGCTCGCTCTGTTCAAGCCAATCGAGCCTGTACTTTATTTTTTGTCGCCGCTGCTTCTTCACATGATCGCTTTTGGACCTCGTCGAGTGAATCCGACGTTTTCATGTTTTCGACTCATCCTCACTGTAGCTCCGTCCTTGACTGCTTGTCGTATTAGCATCTATAAATGAAACATACTCACCATGTTGGAGTGCTTTACGATTCTAGCCACGCTTCCCGATGAAGATATTTCAAATAACATTATTTTTTTTTTTTCCCCCTGCTCTCTTGACTTTCGTTCTTGCGAGTTGTTAGTCATTCTTGACTGGATCGCTACTTGCCTGTGCAAAAATCCTCCAAGAAATTGCTGTAAGGTTGTCCAAAATATATCATCTCATCAAGTACTTATGTGTACTGTACTTATCTATTTATACACCTTTCTGTTTATATATATATATATATATATATATAAACTTTGAGCAATCCTTATGTCATTTTCAGTCGACAGCAAATGGCAGTACGAGGCAAAATGGCCACCTCCTGAGATGGATAAAAACTGGCGGATTTTGCTGCTTTAGTCATCTTCCACAGACGCAAAGAACATTTGTGATTTGACTTCCCACTGAAAACACGACACAACATTGGAAAAACGATGATATTCATGCTCCTGTTTGTGTTGCTTCTGGGAAACTTTTTTTTTTTCAATCCTCTGCTGTTTACTCAAGATTATCAATACCTGTTTGTCATATTGCTCAAGTATTGAGGGGGAAAAAAATGGCATTTTCCACAATGATGTTACTGTCCCAGCACTCCAGATTGAGCCCCAGGAACTCAACTGGCTGTGCAAATATCGGCCATGACCAGGGAAAAAAAAGAATCGGATCAATTATGTTCCTTTACGTTGCTAGCGCTGAAAAAATTGCGAACATCTTATAGCAGCTTTAAAGTTTCATCATATCAAAATTACATTTTCGATGTAAGAAAATTAATTTTAAAAAGCAGTGGGAGGTTTTATTTTGGGCCATAGATTGGGCACCGCTGCGATAGAGCAATAAAAATAAATTCCTCATTGTCATTGATCAAAGTGATGCTTCTGCATTTGATCCAACCTGAGTGGGCCTCAGGTGGCGCGTGCACAACGTAGCCTCCATTCCCTTTATATGGATGTGTCATCATATTGCCTGGTGCCATATTTCATAAATGAAACACTGAATAGCGTTAAGAAAAAGAAATATACACCCCCGTGCATTAGTTGTCAGTATAAAGCCGTCACCCATCAGCTGCAATTTTCATCTCCTCACACCAGTGCAACCAGTGGAAAAAAAAAACTGTAAACTGCATTTTTATACTACACTGAAAATACCCATATTTGGAGGATTATAAAAATAAAATAAAAATGTTGCTCACTGAACGTCGTTGCTCAGCGCTCGTAAGAATGACTCACCGAGAACAGCTGATGCCTTTCCCGTCAATGGAAACACTCTTCGATTCATCTCATGTATCACTTTCATACCACTCATTCTTTTGTGGGAAGAAATCATACCTTGGAAAGATCTACCTCTCCTGTAAGTCACATTAATTAAAAAGAAAGAAAGCAATGTTAATTAAAAAAAAAACGTTGAGAGACGAGCCATCACTGTCATTGTCGCTTGTTTTCCTTTTTGAGCCCTCAATCTCACACAAGACCCTTGTGTGTGTTTCTGCATGGATGTGTCTCGTACTGTATAAGTGAAATCAAGTCGAATCCATGACTCACCATGGAGAACCCCTATTTTGTGCGGGTTACGTCGGTGTCCGTGGTTACACGCATGATTGATGTTCAGGCTCAGCGTGAGGACGGCTGGGTGTCATTGTTGAAGAGTTCTTTTGGAACTACTCAGTGGTTTGTGTGTGTGTGTGTGTGTGTGTGTGTGTGTGTGTGTGTGTGTGTGTGTGTGTGTGTGCGCGTGCACGCGCACGCGGTGAGCCTCGTACTGTGTTCTGACAAGCCATTGATGTTGGGGGTGCGTTTAGAAGACACTCTGTGGTTTCTTCCCCGGCAAGGAGGAGGGGTGGAAGCGGCAGATCAAAGCGATTCTTCAAAATGGATCGGCAGTCAAATTATACATGAAATTGCAAATATTAAAGTTGCATGCGGGCAATTAAAACGCATGACATTGATTGAATATTTATCAAGCACTCATATGTAGTGATTACAGTTTCAGGAATGGAATCTATATTTTTCAGGACTAGAAAAAAAACTGTTGATGTCACACTTGATGGCGTTTTTATATGATTGGAAAAATGGTAGACGACCTTCCAGGATAACAACTGTACTTCCTCATGCGGACTGTACGTTTTTACAATACTAATTTCTTATCCGAAAGGAGTCTTATTAATCTCACTGGTACAAAATCATGACTAATTATAAAACTTTCGCAGCATTTGAACGAACGCACATTTTTATTGAGCTGAGGCACATATATATGTTTTTTTAATCAAAAAAAAAAAAAACACAAAAAAATTGTACACTGTATATTGAAATAATCTCCGATTGGCTGCCAACTGGTTCAGGGGGTCCCCCACCTACTGCCAGAAGACATCTGGGATAGGCTCCAGCACCCCCCGCAACCCATGTGAGGATAAAGCGGATTGGAAAATGGATGGATATCGAAATAATGAAGATCCCGTCTCTCTTAATTGTATCCACTGCCATCTAGTGGAAGAGCTTTTAACTTTTCTGCCTGTCACTATACGTTAGTAACATAGATAACAATGAGACATAATTTTTCGTGAATAGATATAAACCTTTGACTGCGTGTTGCTATGCTACGTAGACATTACAGGGCTCATTCAAGGGGAAATGAAACAAATTGGCTGCTTCTTTCCAGGCAGAGGTGCATGAAAATAATCACCATTTGTTGCCAGGTAGATTTCATAAGCCTCAATTATACTCTAACCGTCGCATTAGCCAATGATAGAATTGTTTATTTTGTCACTTGGAAGTGATTAGAATCATAACTGCCCCATGAACCAAATGAAAATCATCTGCCATCTGTTGCCAGGCAGAAATTAATCAGCCTTGGGCATGACCGGCCCACAAAAACTGCCACTTTTTGTCAGGCGAATTTTAATAAGGCTTGATAACGGCCCTGTGGACCAACTAAAAAAAACGGCATAAACCCACTTGGCTGTTTCAGTGACAACTAAACTGATGATGATGATGATGATGAAGGAAATATGGAACTAGTCCTCAAACATCTAAGAAGTTATTGCTGCGGAGCTTCAATTAAATTTCAACCGCGTTAGGAAACAGTGATGCCAAAAATGGTACGAGCTGTGAATTTATCTTCCGTTTTTGTGAAGGGACTCTTCAACGATTCTCTATCGAAATTTACTTTAAGGATTAACCTGAACCCCGTTGGGGGTATCTGAACACAAATATGATTTTCGATTTGCCGCATCGAGGTGGCGGGCCCGCAAATCCCTGGCGACAACACTGCGCGTAGGTTGACGTCTCGAAGCGCCGCAAAACCGCATAACAAACTTGCCGCGTGCATGGCAGTCCTCGAAGAACAATCTGGGTAATAATTAGATAGCGGAGATAACAATACCTGATCCCTGCATGCGGAATGAAGGAATGAGGAAAGAGAGGAGAAGCGGCCCACACAAGTTAATGAAATGTATTCCTCCCACTCGTGTGCACCGATACACAATTCAACAGGTGCTGCACAAAAAAAAAAAAAAAAACACAGAAAAGAAAAAAAATAGGGCTTTAACAACTTTCAAAAACTTTTAAAAGTAACAACTGGAACATCATGAATAGTCAGACTGTCTAACGAAGATAAGTTGGGGCGTATTTTTGAACGGCCGAATGCATTCATACTTTTAGGAGAGGTTTAATGAGAATATTTTGACAAATTGTTGTAATTTCACAGAGGTTTGGAAGGGAATTTAGGGTGCCAGTTTCACTATTCAGAGCATCTTTGTGAGTGGCGTGAGTGGGAGTTTGCGAGTAAGGCAAGCGGCGAGGAGGGACAATGAAGCACGTTTGCGGCGTACTTTGAAACAATGCAGCAAAAAAAAAAACAAAACAAAAAAAAACAAGTTAATATTCATACAAAAATGTGCTTGAGCAAGTAAATCTCTTTTCATTGACTTCAAATTAATTTGACATTTCTAAGAAGAAATCTTTTTTTTTTTTCACATAAAATATACATACCGTTTATTTGTTTTCATTTTTTAAATTGAAGAAATGTTTTGTTAGCCCCGGCAGTTCAGTGTGAAAACATACAATGAAAATAATCAGGATGCTTCAGAATTACAGTCATACCTCGGTTTTCGACCATAATCCGTTCCAGAAGGCTGTTTGAAAACCGATTTGTTCGAAAACCAAAACCACGCTCTTTTTTAAAAAAAAAAAATCTTTTTTGAACATGTCTGCTCACAATGGAACGCTACACGACGAAGCGTCACTTCCTCGTCTACCCAAGGAAGCCTCACTTCCTTGTGTAAGGAAGGCGAGGGTAGTCAAGTGGCGCATTCAAGTGCGCTCAGTTTGGTCGAGAACCGAATTTCGGTCGTAATCCGAGGCATAAAAAACTTGAAATTTTTGGTCGAAAACCGATTTGGTCGAGAACAGAGACGTTCGAAAACCGAGACTTGACTGTATTATTATTATTTATTGTTCGAGAGCAGTGGTGTGCAAAGGGGGGTTAAGGGGGAAGAGGCGGAGCCTCCAGCATCCAGTTGGCGGGTATCCTCCCAATCACCCCGTCCCCTACCAGTCAACCAAAAGTTTGACGGGCAGCAAAATCCGGCAGGGTCAATGCAGCTTGACCGATGTTTCTATCTGCAATGACCAATCAATTCCCCTCCTTTCAGGCGCCTCAAAACATTTGAAGAGACCACCCACGGACAAACATGGCATAGAACCCATCAGACGGCAGATGAATTTTGACGACAAATGGAAATATCCAAACTCTGCCCAGAACTTTCCCGACCTCGCCTCAAGGCATTTTTTTCTGAAGTGGACCAATTTCTATAAGTGGGTCCCCTGCCTTTTCAAGCTTGAATCCTTGAGGATGTTCTTGTCACTTAAAAATGCACATGCGACTGCCAACTAAACATAGCCGATAGTCATAAAGTCAATTAAAGATGAACAGCAAATAGCATCGGAGCTTCGTTGCGGCACCGATGGTCAAACTGAGAACAGAGCCTTTGGAAGTGAAAGATTAAAAAACAGAGGAATGGCCTGGGAGGAAAAAAAAACGTAGTATGAGTAGGGAATCATCATTAAGAAGTGTAGCGGAACAGGGCTGTAATCAAAATGAAAAACAAAACAAAAAAAATGTAAATGAAAGCAAAGAGGGAGTGGGGAAAAATAGGGAGAGACACTGAAAATCATTTTGTTGGGAGCGAGCCGTCATTTGCTCTCCCCGCAGCAGTGATCTCTGTCAACGTTAAATTATTCACCAACCTCAAGCGCTTTTTGCTGAACCAACTCTCGCACGGATTCTACCTGAACTTTTCACATCTGCTCTTATACGCGTGTGTGTTTTATGCTTCTTTTTTTTTTTTTTTTTTTTTTCTTCTGCTGAAAAAGTGTCAAAAGCTGTCCGAGTGCGACGGTTTTGTTCGAGATAAAGATGAGACGCAGCACGCCGGTCTCCATTCGCGGTCTGGATAAGGGGGAAGCGTAAGGACGCGAGCCTGACAAAATAGGGCGCAGGCAGCCCGAGTTTCGGCGTCGGCTCCGTTGATCTTCTCCACTAAATCCCAACACACAGGAGCTTGCCACTTTATTACTTTCCTCTCCGTGTACGCGATTATCATCTAAATAGATTAGAGAGCAAATCCGACCTGTAGAGGACGAGGCACATTTGCAAGTGAACACCTCTGCTTTTGTTCTCTGACCCACTTTGCGCCCCACCTCCGCGCTCCCCTCCCTCGTCGGGCGCAAACAATATCTCGCAAAGCCCATTCCCCTTTATTTCCCACAGGGGCAGTATCGAGTTGCATTTTCAATAATGATAAAACTAAAGTTTCCTCAATCGCTCTTAACGCCTCCTCCGCGTTGAGCTCGCTGAATGGACCGGGGAGCTTTAATGGCTGCGCATCGCACAGCGAGTGGAGCTTTATACCTGACGCTGGAGTCTTTTCAAACTCTAAATTGAGCAACACCAACGTGTAGCTATTGTGGTAGGGCGTCGGTGAGCATCGTTTTTTTTTTGCCCAAATGTGGCACAAAAACAACAACAAACAAACATACAAAAAAACTCAAATCCTAACGCTTCCTTTTTTTGGAACCAAATTGGTTTCCCAAAGTCTCGCAATTTTGTCCAATCCAGATAATACGTTGCAACCTCAACTCAGGGCTCGAGTCAAGTCAAATTTGTGGAATATAGCATCAAGTAACTTGTACATTTTTGTCAATGGGGTCGGGCGGGTGAGGGGCGTGGCTTGTGGTTCGTGGAGTCAGAGTTGTTTCAAATAGGCGTCGTTTAAACTCATTCAGTACCAGCCAATTCTGGACCAAGTCTGAAAAGACGTTTAAAAACGTCTTTGGGAGTGAATGAGTTAACTGTCTTTGTTTTAGTTTAGTTTCATAGGGAACACCAATTTTAGTTTTTCAACCTTCCTTTTTTAAGAATTGCTTCTTACTGTCACGTTCGTTGAGCTGAGTTCACTGCCACCTTACAAATCTCAAATTTGTGCTTGCAGGTGAAAGCAAACTAATCAGATGAATGACTGATGGCAACTTGAAAAATTAGTTCGCCAGTTCATTCATATCTCAAGGCGCTACTGTACTGCAGACGAAAAAGAACAAATCCTTTTCGAAAGAAACTTGAAGTCGGCACACTTGTTTTGCTTTCATGGACCACAAATGATGACCCGCCTGGCTCAATGTGTCCCTAGGCCTTGAGTTTGACAACGAAAATGTGATGGCCCGTGACAGCAAAATCAGGCAGGAATTATGGACAACACATTGCAGCAAATGCATGCGAGCAATACCCACTCTGTATAATTGAGTGATACAAATCCAGCAGAGCTTCTGCCGCATTTCGGAGGAGTCTGCCCACCCCAAACTGCTTGAAAAGTAGCACGTACGGGTTGCCCCGAAACCGCCCGAAGCCGCATGAAAAGTCACTTTATTCGGGAGTCGAATCCCCGCAGCTTTGCTCTGCGTCCGCATCGCCCGCGGCCTTCACCGTGTCCGTGCGCACCATTTCACACGCTTGGACGCTTGAGATTCCATTTCAATTTGGAGCCCCTGTGGATTTTCTTTCTCTTCATCTGAAGAGCTCGTCAAGTCCGCACCGCACCTGATGACAAATAAATTGGAGGGGGTCATGTGTTGGGCAAATTACGTGTCCATGATGCTTTTCCTCCCCATTTGGTATCTTCCAGCTGCAGCATTTCCACTCAGTTTATTTTAGATCCGCCACCACAGCAATGCTCCAAATACGTGGTTGTACACTAACTGAAAGGGACAAAGTTGCACCACCGTACGCACTCATTTATTTGCAGGAAAATGCACCTCGCTTGGTTATTATGAACTTGAAAGAACCCGCACCGGTGTATGTGGCGAGTGTACATGAATAAATAAATACTGTACGGTATACTGTACGCCTAATGCAAATTAATA